>NC_089988.1:20000000-20302149 GCF_036417845.1 Apteryx mantelli
CCTGCTGGGCCAGTGCTAGGTGCGTGGCTGCTGTTGGTGGTTGTGAGGTCAGTGGTGGCTCAGTGCCTGCTAGGCCAGTTCTAGGTGCGTGGCTGCTGTTTTCAACTGTGAGGTCAGTGGTGGCTCAGTGCCTGCTAGGCCAGTGCTAGGTGCGTGGGTGCTGTTGGTGGTTGTGAGGTCAGTGGTGGCTCAGTGCCTGCTAGGCCAGTGCTAGGTGCGTGGCTGCTGTTGGTGGTTGTGAGGTCAGTTGTGTCTCAGTGCCTGCTAGGCCAGTGCTAGGTGCGTGGGTGCTGTTGGTGGTTGTGAGGTCAGTGGTCGCTCAGTGCCTGCCAGGCCAGTGCTAGGTGCGTGGCTGCTGTTTGTGGTTGTGAGGTCAGTGGTGGCTCAGTGCCTGCTAGGCCAGTGCTAGGTGCGTGGCTGCTGTTTGTGGTTGTGAGGTCAGTGGTGGCTCAGTGCCTGCTAGGCCAGTGCTAGGTGCGTGGCTGCTGTTGGTGGTTGTGAGGTCAGTGGTGGCTCAGTGCCTGCTAGGCCAGTGCTAGGTGCGTGGGTGCTGTTTGTGGTTTTGAGGTCCGTGGTGGCTCAGTGCCTGCTAGGCCAGTGCTAGGTGCGTGGCTGCTGTTTTCAATTGTGAGGTCAGTGGTGTCTCAGTGCCTGCTAGGCCAGTGCTAGGTGCGTGGGTGCTCTTTGTGGTTGTGAGGTCAGTGGTGTCTCAGTGTCTGATAGGCGAGTGCTAGGTGCGTGGTTGCTGTTTGTGGTTGTGAGGTCAGTGGTGGCTCAGTGCCTGCTAGGCCAGTGCTAGTTGCGTGGCTGCTGTTGGTGGTTGTGAGGTCAGTGGTGGCTCAGTGCCTGCTAGGCCAGTGCTAGGTGCGTGGGTGCTGTTTGTGGTTGTGAGGTCAGTGGTGGCTCAGTGCCTGCTAGGCCAGTGCTAGGTGCGTGGCTGCTGTTTTCAACTGTGAGGTCAGTGGTGGCTCAGTGCCTGCTAGGCCAGTGCTAGGTGCGTGGCTGCTGTTGGTGGTTGTGAGGTCAGTGGTGGCTCAGTGCCTGCTAGGCCAGTGCTAGGTGCGTGGCTGCTGTTTTCAACTGTGAGGTCAGTGGTGGCTCAGTGCCTGCTAGGCCAGTGCTAGGTGCGTGGGTGCTGTTTGTGGTTGTGAGGTCAGTGGTGGCTCAGTGCCTGCTAGGCCAGTGCTAGGTGCGTGGCTGCTGTTGGTGGTTGTGAGGTCAGTGGTGGCTCAGTGCCTGCTAGGCCAGTGCTAGGTGCGTGGGTGCTGTTTGTGGTTGTGAGGTCAGTGGTGGCTCAGTGCCTGCTAGGCCAGTGCTAGGTGCGTGGGTGCTGTTGGTGGTTGTGTGGTCAGTGGTGGCTCAGTGCCTGCTAGGCCAGTGCTAGGTGCGTGGCTGCTGTTTGTGGTTGTGAGGTCAGTGGTGGCTCAGTGCCTGCTAGGCCAGTGCTAGGTGCATGGGTGCTGTTTGTGGTTGTGAGGTCAGTGGTGGCTCAGTGCCTGCTAGGCCAGTGTTAGGTGCGTGGGTGCTGTTTGTGGTTGTGAGGTCAGTGGTGGCTCAGTGCCTGCTAGGCCAGTGCTAGGTGCGTGGGTGTTCTTTGTGGTTGTGAGGTCAGTGGTGGCTCAGTGCCTGCTAGGCCAGTGCTAGGTGCGTGGCTGCTGTTTTCAACTGTGAGGTCAGTGGTGGCTCAGTGCCTGCTAGGCCAGTGCTAGGTGTGTTGGTGCTGTTTGTGGTTGTGAGGTCAGTGGTGGCTCAGTGCCTGCTAGGCCAGTGCTAGGTGTGTTGGTGCTGTTTGTGGTTGTGAGGTCAGTGGTGGCTCAGTGCCTGCTAGGCCAGTGCTAGGTGCGTGGGTGCTGTTGGTGGTTGTGAGGTCAGTGGTGGCTCAGTGCCTGCTAGGCCAGTGCTAGGTGCGTGGCTGCTGTTTTCAACTGTGAGGTCAGTGGTGGCTCAGTGCCTGCTAGGCCAGTGCTAGGTGCGTGGCTGCTGTTTTCAACTGTGAGGTCAGTGGTGGCTCAGTGCCTGCTAGGCCAGTGCTAGGTGTGTGGGTGCTGTTTGTGGTTGTGAGGTCAGTGGTGGCTCAGTGCCTGCTAGGCCAGTGCTAGGTGCGTGGCTGCTGTTGGTGGTTGTGAGGTCAGTGGTGGCTCAGTGCCTGCTAGGCCAGTGCTAGGTGCGTGGCTGCTGTTTTCAATGGTGAGGTCAGTGGTGGCTCAGTGCCTGCTAGGCCAGTGCTAGGTGCGTGGCTGCTTTTTCAATTGTGAGGTCAGTGGTGGCTCAGTGCCTGCCAGGCCAGTGCTAGGTGCGTGGATGCTGTTTGTGGTTGTGAGGTCAGTGGTGGCTCAGTGCCTGCTAGGCCAGTGCTAGGTGCGTGGCTGCTGTTTATGGTTGTGAGGTCAGTGGTGGCTCAGTGCCTGCTAGGCCAGTGCTAGGTGCGTGGCTGCTTTTTCAATGGTGAGGTCAGTGGTGGCTCAGTGCCTGCTAGGCCAGTGCTAGGTGCGTGGCTGCTGTTTTCAATTGTGAGGTCAGTGGTGGCTCAGTGCCTGCTAGGCCAGTGCTAGGTGCGTGGGTGCTGTTTGTGGTTGTGAGGTCAGTGGTGGCTCAGTGCCTGCTGGGCAAGTGCTAGGTGCGTGGCTGCTGTTTTCAATTGTGAGGTCAGTGGTGGCTCAGTGCCTGCTAGGCCAGTGCTAGGTGCATGGGTGCTGTTTGTGGTTGTGAGGTCAGTGGTGGCTCAGTGCGTGCTAGGCCAGTGCTAGGTGCGTGGGTGTTGTTTGTGGTTGTGAGGTCAGTGGTGGCTCAGTGCCTGCTAGGCCAGTGCTAGGTGCGTGGGTGCTGTTTGTGGTTGTGAGGTCAGTGGTGGCTCAGTGCCTGCTGGGCCAGTGCTAGGTGCGTGGGTGCTGTTTTCAATTGTGAGGTCAGTGGTGGCTCAGTGCCTGCTAGGCCAGTGCTAGGTGCGTGGCTGCTGTTTATGGTTGTGAGGTCAGTGGTGGCTCAGTGCCTGCTAGGCCAGTGCTAGGTGCGTGGCTGCTGTTTATGGTTGTGAGGTCAGTGGTGGCTCAGTGCCTGCTAGGCCAGTGCTAGGTGCGTGGCTGCTGTTTTCAATTGTGAGGTCAGTGGTGGCTCAGTGCCTGCCAGGCCAGTGCTAGGTGCGTGGCTGCTGTTTGTGGTTGTGAGGTCAGTGGTGGCTCAGTGCCTGCCAGGCCAGTGCTAGGTGCGTGGCTGCTGTTTGTGGTTGTGAGGTCAGTGGTGGCTCAGTGCCTGCTAGGCCAGTGCTAGGTGCGTGGCTGCTGTTTGTGGTTGTGAGGTCAGTGGTGGCTCAGTGCCTGCTAGGCCAGTGCTAGGTGCGTGGCTGCTGTTTGCGGTTGTGAGGTCAGTGGTGGCTCAGTGCCTGCTAGGCCAGTGCTAGGTGCGTGGGTGCTGTTTGTGGTTGTGAGGTCCGTGGTGGCTCAGTGCCTGCTAGGCCAGTGCTAGGTGCGTGGCTGCTGTTTTCAATTGTGAGGTCAGTGGTGTCTCAGTGCCTGCTAGGCCAGTGCTAGGTGCGTGGCTGCTGTTTTCAATTGTGAGGTCAGTGGTGGCTCAGTGCCTGCTAGGCCAGTGCTAGGTGCGTGGCTGCTGTTTGTGGTTGTGAGGTCAGTGGTGGCTCAGTGCCTGCTAGGCCAGTGCTAGGTGCGTGGCTGCTTTTTCAATTGTGAGGTCAGTGGTGGTTCCGTGCCTGCTAGGCCAGTGCTAGGTGCGTGGCTGCTGTTTTCAATTGTGAGGTCAGTGGTGGCTCAGTGCCTGCTAGGCCAGTGCTAGGTGCGTGGCTGCTGTTTTCAATTGTGAGGTCAGTGGTGGCTCAGTGCCTGCCAGGCCAGTGCTAGGTGCGTGGCTGCTGTTTTCAATTGTGAGGTCACTTGTGGCTCAGTGCCTGCTAGGCCAGTGCTAGGTGCGTGGCTGCTGTTTGTGGTTGTGAGGTCAGTGGTGGCTCAGTGCCTGCTAGGCCAGTGCTAGGTGCGTGGCTGCTGTTTGTGGTTGTGAGGTCAGTGGTGGCTCAGTGCCTGCTAGGCCAGTGCTAGGTGCGTGGCTGCTGTTTTCAATTGTGAGGTCAGTGGTGGCTCAGTGCCTGCTAGGCCAGTGCTAGGTGCGTGGGTGCTGTTGGTGGTTGTGAGGTCAGTGGTGGCTCAGTGCCTGCTAGGCCAGTGCTAGGTGCGTGGCTGCTGTTTGTGGTTGTGAGGTCAGTGGTGGCTCAGTGCCTGCTAGGCCAGTGCTAGGTGCATGGGTGCTGTTTGTGGTTGTGAGGTCAGTGGTGGCTCAGTGCCTGCTAGGCCAGTGCTAGGTGCGTGGCTTCTGTTTGCGGTTGTGAGGTCAGTGGTGGCTCAGTGCCTGCTAGGCCAGTGCTAGGTGCGTGGGTGCTGTTTGTGGTTGTGAGGTCCGTGGTGGCTCAGTGCCTGCTAGGCCAGTGCTAGGTGCGTGGCTGCTGTTTTCAATTGTGAGGTCAGTGGTGTCTCAGTGCCTGCTAGGCCAGTGCTAGGTGTGTGGGTGCTCTTTGTGGTTGTGAGGTCAGTGGTGTCTCAGTGTCTGATAGGCGAGTGCTAGGTGCGTGGGTGCTGTTTGTGGTTGTGAGGTCAGTGGTGGCTCAGTGCCTGCTAGGCCAGTGCTAGGTGCGTGGGTGCTGTTTGTGGTTGTGAGGTCAGTGGTGGCTCAGTGCCTGCTAGGCCAGTGCTAGGTGCGTGGCTGCTGTTTGTGGTTGTGAGGTCAGTGGTGGCTCAGTGCCTGCTAGGCCAGTGCTAGGTGCGTGGCTGCTGTTTGTGGTTGTGAGGTCAGTGGTGGCTCAGTGCCTGCTAGGCCAGTGCTAGGTGCGTGGCTGCTGTTTTCAATTGTGAGGTCAGTGGTGGCTCAGTGCCTGCCAGGCCAGTGCTAGGTGCGTGGCTGCTGTTTTCAATTGTGAGGTCAGTGGTGGCTCAGTGCCTGCTAGGCCAGCGCTAGGTGCGTGGCTGCTGTTTTCAACTGTGAGGTCAGTGGTGGCTCAGTGCCTGCTAGGCCAGTGCTAGGTGCGTGGCTGCTGTTGGTGGTTGTGAGGTCAGTGGTGGCTCCGTGCCTGCTAGGCCAGTGCTAGGTGCGTGGCTGCTGTTTGTGGTTGTGAGGTCAGTGGTGGCTCAAAGCCTGCTAGGCCAGTGCTAGGTGCGTGGCTGCTGTTTGTGGTTGTGAGGTCAGTGGTGGCTCAGTGCCTGCTAGGCCAGTGCTAGGTGCGTGGGTGCTGTTTGTGGTTGTGAGGTCAGTGGTGGCTCAGTGCCTGCTAGGCCAGTGCTAGGTGCGTGGGTGCTGTTTGTGGTTGTGAGGTCAGTGGTGGCTCAGTGCCTGCTAGGCCAGTGCTAGGTGCGTGGCTGCTGTTTGTGGTTGTGAGGTCACTTGTGGCTCAGTGCCTGCTAGGCCAGTGCTAGGTGCGTTGGTGCTGTTTTCAATTGTGAGGTCACTTGTGGCTCAGTGCCTGCTAGGCCAGTGCTAGGTGCGTGGCTGCTGTTTTCAATGGTGAGGTCAGTGGTGGCTCAGTGCCTGCTAGGCCAGTGTTAGGTGCGTGGGTGCTGTTTGTGGTTGTGAGGTCAGTGGTGGCTCAGTGCCTGCTAGGCCAGTGCTAGGTGCGTGGGTGTTCTTTGTGGTTGTGAGGTCAGTGGTGGCTCAGTGCCTGCTAGGCCAGTGCTAGGTGCGTGGCTGCTGTTTTCAACTGTGAGGTCAGTGGTGGCTCAGTGCCTGCTAGGCCAGTGCTAGGTGTGTTGGTGCTGTTTGTGGTTGTGAGGTCAGTGGTGGCTCAGTGCCTGCTAGGCCAGTGCTAGGTGTGTTGGTGCTGTTTGTGGTTGTGAGGTCAGTGGTGGCTCAGTGCCTGGTAGGCCAGTGCTAGGTGCGTGGGTGTTCTTTGTGGTTGTGAGGTCAGTGGTGGCTCAGTGCCTGCTAGGCCAGTGCTAGGTGCGTGGCTGCTGTTTTCAACTGTGAGGTCAGTGGTGGCTCAGTGCCTGCTAGGCCAGTGCTAGGTGCGTGGGTGCTGTTGGTGGTTGTGAGGTCAGTGGTGGCTCAGTGCCTGCTAGGCCAGTGCTAGGTGCGTGGGTGCTGTTTGTGGTTGTGAGGTCAGTGGTGGCTCAGTGCCTGCTAGGCCAGTGCTAGGTGCGTGGCTGCTGTTTTCAATTGTGAGGTCAGTGGTGGCTCAGTGCCTGCCAGGCCAGTGCTAGGTGCGTGGCTGCTGTTTGTGGTTGTGAGGTCAGTGGTGGCTCAGTGCCTGCCAGGCCAGTGCTAGGTGCGTGGCTGCTGTTTGTGGTTGTGAGGTCAGTGGTGGCTCAGTGCCTGCTAGGCCAGTGCTAGGTGCGTGGCTGCTGTTTGTGGTTGTGAGGTCAGTGGTGGCTCAGTGCCTGCTAGGCCAGTGCTAGGTGCGTGGCTGCTGTTTGCGGTTGTGAGGTCAGTGGTGGCTCAGTGCCTGCTAGGCCAGTGCTAGGTGCGTGGGTGCTGTTTGTGGTTGTGAGGTCCGTGGTGGCTCAGTGCCTGCTAGGCCAGTGCTAGGTGCGTGGCTGCTGTTTTCAATTGTGAGGTCAGTGGTGTCTCAGTGCCTGCTAGGCCAGTGCTAGGTGCGTGGCTGCTTTTTCAATTGTGAGGTCAGTGGTGGCTCAGTGCCTGCTAGGCCAGTGCTAGGTGCGTGGCTGCTGTTTGTGGTTGTGAGGTCAGTGGTGGCTCAGTGCCTGCTAGGCCAGTGCTAGGTGCGTGGCTGCTTTTTCAATTGTGAGGTCAGTGGTGGTTCCGTGCCTGCTAGGCCAGTGCTAGGTGCGTGGCTGCTGTTTTCAATTGTGAGGTCAGTGGTGGCTCAGTGCCTGCTAGGCCAGTGCTAGGTGCGTGGCTGCTGTTTTCAATTGTGAGGTCAGTGGTGGCTCAGTGCCTGCCAGGCCAGTGCTAGGTGCGTGGCTGCTGTTTTCAATTGTGAGGTCACTTGTGGCTCAGTGCCTGCTAGGCCAGTGCTAGGTGCGTGGCTGCTGTTTGTGGTTGTGAGGTCAGTGGTGGCTCAGTGCCTGCTAGGCCAGTGCTAGGTGCGTGGCTGCTGTTTGTGGTTGTGAGGTCAGTGGTGGCTCAGTGCCTGCTAGGCCAGTGCTAGGTGCGTGGCTGCTGTTTTCAATTGTGAGGTCAGTGGTGGCTCAGTGCCTGCTAGGCCAGTGCTAGGTGCGTGGCTGCTGTTGCTGGTTGTGAGGTCAGTGGTGGCTCAGTGCCTGCTAGGCCAGTGCTAGGTGCGTGGCTGCTGTTTGTGGTTGTGAGGTCAGTGGTGGCTCAGTGCCTGCTAGGCCAGTGCTAGGTGCATGGGTGCTGTTTGTGGTTGTGAGGTCAGTGGTGGCTCAGTGCCTGCTAGGCCAGTGCTAGGTGCGTGGCTGCTGTTTGCGGTTGTGAGGTCAGTGGTGGCTCAGTGCCTGCTAGGCCAGTGCTAGGTGCGTGGGTGCTGTTTGTGGTTGTGAGGTCCGTGGTGGCTCAGTGCCTGCTAGGCCAGTGCTAGGTGCGTGGCTGCTGTTTTCAATTGTGAGGTCAGTGGTGTCTCAGTGCCTGCTAGGCCAGTGCTAGGTGTGTGGGTGCTCTTTGTGGTTGTGAGGTCAGTGGTGTCTCAGTGTCTGATAGGCGAGTGCTAGGTGCGTGGGTGCTGTTTGTGGTTGTGAGGTCAGTGGTGGCTCAGTGCCTGCTAGGCCAGTGCTAGTTGCGTGGCTGCTGTTGGTGGTTGTGAGGTCAGTGGTGGCTCAGTGCCTGCTAGGCCAGTGCTAGGTGCGTGGGTGCTGTTTGTGGTTGTGAGGTCAGTGGTGGCTCAGTGCCTGCTAGGCCAGTGCTAGGTGCGTGGCTGCTGTTTGTGGTTGTGAGGTCAGTGGTGGCTCAGTGCCTGCTAGGCCAGTGCTAGGTGCGTGGCTGCTTTTTCAATTGTGAGGTCAGTGGTGGCTCAGTGCCTGCCAGGCCAGTGCTAGGTGCGTGGCTGCTGTTTTCAATTGTGAGGTCAGTGGTGGCTCAGTGCCTGCCAGGCCAGTGCTAGGTGCGTGGGTGCTGTTGGTGGTTGTGAGGTCAGTGGTGGCTCAGTGCCTGCTAGGCCAGTGCTAGGTGCGTGGCTGCTGTTTGTGGTTGTGAGGTCAGTGGTGGCTCAGTGCCTGCTAGGCCAGTGCTAGGTGCGTGGCTGCTGTTTTCAACTGTGAGGTCAGTGGTGGCTCAGTGCCTGCTAGGCCAGTGCTAGGTGCGTGGCTGCTGTTGGTGGTTGTGAGGTCAGTGGTGGCTCCGTGCCTGCTAGGCCAGTGCTAGGTGCGTGGCTGCTGTTTGTGGTTGTGAGGTCAGTGGTGGCTCAAAGCCTGCTAGGCCAGTGCTAGGTGCGTGGCTGCTGTTTGTGGTTGTGAGGTCAGTGGTGGCTCAGTGCCTGCTAGGCCAGTGCTAGGTGCGTGGGTGCTGTTTGTGGTTGTGAGGTCAGTGGTGGCTCAGTGCCTGCTAGGCCAGTGCTAGGTGCGTGGCTGCTGTTTGTGGTTGTGAGGTCAGTGGTGGCTCAGTGCCTGCTAGGCCAGTGCTAGGTGCGTGGGTGCTGTTTGTGGTTGTGAGGTCAGTGGTGGCTCAGTGCCTGCTAGGCCAGTGCTAGGTGCGTGGGTGCTGTTGGTGGTTGTGAGGTCAGTGGTGGCTCAGTGCCTGCTAGGCCAGTGCTAGGTGCGTGGCTGCTGTTTGTGGTTGTGAGGTCAGTGGTGGCTCAGTGCCTGCTAGGCCAGTGCTAGGTGCATGGGTGCTGTTTGTGGTTGTGAGGTCAGTGGTGGCTCAGTGCCTGCTAGGCCAGTGTTAGGTGCGTGGGTGCTGTTTGTGGTTGTGAGGTCAGTGGTGGCTCAGTGCCTGCTAGGCCAGTGCTAGGTGCGTGGGTGTTCTTTGTGGTTGTGAGGTCAGTGGTGGCTCAGTGCCTGCTAGGCCAGTGCTAGGTGCGTGGCTGCTGTTTTCAACTGTGAGGTCAGTGGTGGCTCAGTGCCTGCTAGGCCAGTGCTAGGTGTGTTGGTGCTGTTTGTGGTTGTGAGGTCAGTGGTGGCTCAGTGCCTGCTAGGCCAGTGCTAGGTGTGTTGGTGCTGTTTGTGGTTGTGAGGTCAGTGGTGGCTCAGTGCCTGCTAGGCCAGTGCTAGGTGCGTGGGTGTTCTTTGTGGTTGTGAGGTCAGTGGTGGCTCAGTGCCTGCTAGGCCAGTGCTAGGTGCGTGGCTGCTGTTTTCAACTGTGAGGTCAGTGGTGGCTCAGTGCCTGCTAGGCCAGTGCTAGGTGCGTGGCTGCTGTTTTCAACTGTGAGGTCAGTGGTGGCTCAGTGCCTGCTAGGCCAGTGCTAGGTGGTGGCTGCTGTTTGTGGTTGTGAGGTCAGTGGTGGCTCAGTGCCTGCTAGGCCAGTGCTAGGTGCGTGGCTGCTGTTTGTGGTTGTGAGGTCAGTGGTGGCTCCGTGCCTGCTAGGCCAGTGCTAGGTGCGTGGCTGCTGTTTGCGGTTGTGAGGTCAGTGGTGGCTCAGTGCCTGCTAGGCCAGTGCTAGGTGCGTGGGTGCTGTTTGTGGTTGTGAGGTCGGTGGTGGCTCAGTGCCTGCTAGGCCAGTGCTAGGTGCGTGGCTGCTGTTTTCAATTGTGAGGTCAGTGGTGGCTCAGTGCCTGCTAGGCCAGTGCTAGGTGCGTGGCTGCTTTTTCAATTGTGAGGTCAGTGGTGGCTCAGTGCCTGCCAGGCCAGTGCTAGGTGCGTGGGTGCTGTTTGTGGTTGTGAGGTCAGTGGTGGCTCAGTGCCTGCTAGGCCAGTGCTAGGTGCGTGGGTGCTGTTTGTGGTTGTGAGGTCAGTGGTGGCTCAGTGCCTGCTAGGCCAGTGCTAGGTGCGTGGCTGCTGTTTTCAATTGTGAGGTCAGTGGTGGCTCAGTGCCTGCCAGGCCAGTGCTAGGTGCGTGGCTGCTGTTTGTGGTTGTGAGGTCAGTGGTGGCTCAGTGCCTGCTAGGCCAGTGCTAGGTGCGTGGGTGCTGTTTGTGGTTGTGAGGTCCGTGGTGGCTCAGTGCCTGCTAGGCCAGTGCTAGGTGCGTGGCTGCTGTTTTCAATTGTGAGGTCAGTGGTGTCTCAGTGCCTGCTAGGCCAGTGCTAGGTGTGTGGGTGCTCTTTGTGGTTGTGAGGTCAGTGGTGTCTCAGTGTCTGATAGGCGAGTGCTAGGTGCGTGGGTGCTGTTTGTGGTTGTGAGGTCAGTGGTGGCTCAGTGCCTGCTAGGCCAGTGCTAGTTGCGTGGCTGCTGTTGGTGGTTGTGAGGTCAGTGGTGGCTCAGTGCCTGCTAGGCCAGTGCTAGGTGCGTGGGTGCTGTTTGTGGTTGTGAGGTCAGTGGTGGCTCAGTGCCTGCTAGGCCAGTACTAGGTGCGTGGCTGCTGTTTTCAACTGTGAGGTCAGTGGTGGCTCAGTGCCTGCCAGGCCAGTGCTAGGTGCGTGGCTGCTGTTTGTGGTTGTGAGGTCAGTGGTGGCTCAGTGCCTGCTAGGCCAGTGCTAGGTGGTGGCTGCTGTTTGTGGTTGTGAGGTCAGTGGTGGCTCAGTGCCTGCTAGGCCAGTGCTAGGTGCGTGGCTGCTGTTTGTGGTTGTGAGGTCAGTGGTGGCTCAGTGCCTGCTAGGCCAGTGCTAGGTGCGTGGGTGCTGTTTGTGGTTGTGAGGTCAGTGGTGGCTCAGTGCCTGCTAGGCCAGTGCTAGGTGCGTGGCTGCTGTTTGTGGTTGTGAGGTCCGTGGTGGCTCAAAGCCTGCTGGGCCAGTGCTAGGTGCGTGGCTGCTGTTTTCAATTGTGAGGTCAGTGGTGGCTCAGTGCCTGCTAGGCCAGTGCTAGGTGCGTGGGTGCTGTTTGTGGTTGTGAGGTCAGTGGTGGCTCAGTGCCTGCTAGGCCAGTGCTAGGTGCGTGGCTGCTGTTTTCAATTGTGACGTCACTTGTGGCTCAGTGCCTGCTAGGCCAGTGCTAGGTGCGTGGCTGCTGTTTTCAACTGTGAGGTCAGTGGTGGCTCAGTGCCTGCTAGGCCAGTGCTAGGTGCGTGGCTGCTGTTTGTGGTTGTGAGGTCAGTGGTGTCTCAGTGTCTGATAGGCGAGTGCTAGTTGCGTGGCTGCTGTTGGTGGTTGTGAGGTCAGTGGTGGCTCAGTGCCTGCTAGGCCAGTGCTATGTGCGTGGCTGCTGTTTGTGGTTGTGAGGCCAGTGGTGGCTCAGTGCCTGCTAGGCCAGTGCTAGGTGCGTGGCTGCTGTTTGTGGTTGTGAGGTCAGTGGTGGCTCAGTGCCTGCTAGGCCAGTGCTAGGTGCGTGGCTGCTTTTTCAATTGTGAGGTCAGTGGTGGCTCAGTGCCTGCTAGGCCAGTGCTAGGTGCGTGGCTGCTGTTTTCAATTGTGAGGTCAGTGGTGGCTCAGTGCCTGCTAGGCCAGTGCTAGGTGCGTGGGTGCTGTTTTCAATTGTGAGGTCAGTGGTGGCTCAGTGCCTGCCAGGCCAGTGCTAGGTGCGTGGCTGCTGTTTGTGGTTGTGAGGTCAGTGGTGGCTCAGTGCCTGCTAGGCCAGTGCTAGGTGCATGGCTGCTGTTTGTGGTTGTGAGGTCAGTGGTGGCTCAGTGCCTGCTAGGCCAGTGCTAGGTGCGTGGCTGCTGTTTTCAACTGTGAGGTCAGTGGTGGCTCAGTGCCTGCTAGGCCAGTGCTAGGTGCGTGGGTGCTGTTTGTGGTTGTGAGGTCAGTGGTGGCTCAGTGCCTGCTAGGCCAGTGCTAGGTGCGTGGCTGCTGTTTGTGGTTGTGAGGTCAGTGGTGGCTCAGTGCCTGCTAGGCCAGTGCTAGGTGCGTGGGTGCTGTTTGTGGTTGTGAGGTCAGTGGTGGCTCAGTGCCTGCTAGGCCAGTGCTAGGTGCGTGGGTGCTGTTGGTGGTTGTGTGGTCAGTGGTGGCTCAGTGCCTGCTAGGCCAGTGCTAGGTGCGTGGGTGCTGTTTGTGGTTGTGAGGTCAGTGGTGGCTCAGTGCCTGCTAGGCCAGTGCTAGGTGCATGGGTGCTGTTTGTGGTTGTGAGGTCAGTGGTGGCTCAGTGCCTGCTAGGCCAGTGTTAGGTGCGTGGGTGCTGTTTGTGGTTGTGAGGTCAGTGGTGGCTCAGTGCCTGCTAGGCCAGTGCTAGGTGCGTGGGTGTTCTTTGTGGTTGTGAGGTCAGTGGTGGCTCAGTGCCTGCTAGGCCAGTGCTAGGTGCGTGGCTGCTGTTTTCAACTGTGAGGTCAGTGGTGGCTCAGTGCCTGCTAGGCCAGTGCTAGGTGTGTTGGTGCTGTTTGTGGTTGTGAGGTCAGTGGTGGCTCAGTGCCTGCTAGGCCAGTGCTAGGTGTGTTGGTGCTGTTTGTGGTTGTGAGGTCAGTGGTGGCTCAGTGCCTGCTAGGCCAGTGCTAGGTGCGTGGGTGCTGTTGGTGGTTGTGAGGTCAGTGGTGGCTCAGTGCCTGCTAGGCCAGTGCTAGGTGCGTGGCTGCTGTTTTCAACTGTGAGGTCAGTGGTGGCTCAGTGCCTGCTAGGCCAGTGCTAGGTGCGTGGCTGCTGTTTTCAACTGTGAGGTCAGTGGTGGCTCAGTGCCTGCTAGGCCAGTGCTAGGTGTGTGGGTGCTGTTTGTGGTTTTGAGGTCAGTGGTGGCTCAGTGCCTGCTAGGCCAGTGCTAGGTGCGTGGCTGCTGTTGGTGGTTGTGAGGTCAGTGGTGGCTCAGTGCCTGCTAGGCCAGTGCTAGGTGCGTGGCTGCTGTTTTCAATGGTGAGGTCAGTGGTGGCTCAGTGCCTGCTAGGCCAGTGCTAGGTGCGTGGCTGCTTTTTCAATTGTGAGGTCAGTGGTGGCTCAGTGCCTGCCAGGCCAGTGCTAGGTGCGTGGATGCTGTTTGTGGTTGTGAGGTCAGTGGTGGCTCAGTGCCTGCTAGGCCAGTGCTAGGTGCGTGGCTGCTGTTTGTGGTTGTGAGGTCAGTGGTGGCTCAGTGCCTGCTAGGCCAGTGCTAGGTGCGTGGCTGCTTTTTCAATGGTGAGGTCAGTGGTGGCTCAGTGCCTGCTAGGCCAGTGCTAGGTGCGTGGCTGCTGTTTGTGGTTGTGAGGTCAGTGGTGGCTCAGTGCCTGCTAGGCCAGTGCTAGGTGCGTGGCTGCTGTTTTCAATTGTGACGTCACTTGTGGCTCAGTGCCTGCTAGGCCAGTGCTAGGTGCGTGGCTGCTGTTTTCAACTGTGAGGTCAGTGGTGGCTCAGTGCCTGCTAGGCCAGTGCTAGGTGCGTGGCTGCTGTTTGTGGTTGTGAGGTCAGTGGTGTCTCAGTGTCTGATAGGCGAGTGCTAGTTGCGTGGCTGCTGTTGGTGGTTGTGAGGTCAGTGGTGGCTCAGTGCCTGCTAGGCCAGTGCTATGTGCGTGGCTGCTGTTTGTGGTTGTGAGGCCAGTGGTGGCTCAGTGCCTGCTAGGCCAGTGCTAGGTGCGTGGCTGCTGTTTGTGGTTGTGAGGTCAGTGGTGGCTCAGTGCCTGCTAGGCCAGTGCTAGGTGCGTGGCTGCTTTTTCAATTGTGAGGTCAGTGGTGGCTCAGTGCCTGCTAGGCCAGTGCTAGGTGCGTGGCTGCTGTTTTCAATTGTGAGGTCAGTGGTGGCTCAGTGCCTGCTAGGCCAGTGCTAGGTGCGTGGGTGCTGTTTTCAATTGTGAGGTCAGTGGTGGCTCAGTGCCTGCCAGGCCAGTGCTAGGTGCGTGGCTGCTGTTTGTGGTTGTGAGGTCAGTGGTGGCTCAGTGCCTGCTAGGCCAGTGCTAGGTGCATGGCTGCTGTTTGTGGTTGTGAGGTCAGTGGTGGCTCAGTGCCTGCTAGGCCAGTGCTAGGTGCGTGGCTGCTGTTTTCAACTGTGAGGTCAGTGGTGGCTCAGTGCCTGCTAGGCCAGTGCTAGGTGCGTGGGTGCTGTTTGTGGTTGTGAGGTCAGTGGTGGCTCAGTGCCTGCTAGGCCAGTGCTAGGTGCGTGGCTGCTGTTTGTGGTTGTGAGGTCAGTGGTGGCTCAGTGCCTGCTAGGCCAGTGCTAGGTGCGTGGGTGCTGTTTGTGGTTGTGAGGTCAGTGGTGGCTCAGTGCCTGCTAGGCCAGTGCTAGGTGCGTGGGTGCTGTTGGTGGTTGTGTGGTCAGTGGTGGCTCAGTGCCTGCTAGGCCAGTGCTAGGTGCGTGGGTGCTGTTTGTGGTTGTGAGGTCAGTGGTGGCTCAGTGCCTGCTAGGCCAGTGCTAGGTGCATGGGTGCTGTTTGTGGTTGTGAGGTCAGTGGTGGCTCAGTGCCTGCTAGGCCAGTGTTAGGTGCGTGGGTGCTGTTTGTGGTTGTGAGGTCAGTGGTGGCTCAGTGCCTGCTAGGCCAGTGCTAGGTGCGTGGGTGTTCTTTGTGGTTGTGAGGTCAGTGGTGGCTCAGTGCCTGCTAGGCCAGTGCTAGGTGCGTGGCTGCTGTTTTCAACTGTGAGGTCAGTGGTGGCTCAGTGCCTGCTAGGCCAGTGCTAGGTGTGTTGGTGCTGTTTGTGGTTGTGAGGTCAGTGGTGGCTCAGTGCCTGCTAGGCCAGTGCTAGGTGTGTTGGTGCTGTTTGTGGTTGTGAGGTCAGTGGTGGCTCAGTGCC
Organism: Apteryx mantelli; assembly: GCF_036417845.1. Taxonomy (NCBI): domain Eukaryota; kingdom Metazoa; phylum Chordata; class Aves; order Apterygiformes; family Apterygidae; genus Apteryx; species Apteryx mantelli. The sequence goes on from NC_089988.1 coordinate 20,014,550, forward strand.
TGCTAGGCCAGTGCTAGGTGCGTGGGTGCTGTTGGTGGTTGTGAGGTCAGTGGTGGCTCAGTGCCTGCTAGGCCAGTGCTAGGTGCGTGGCTGCTGTTTTCAACTGTGAGGTCAGTGGTGGCTCAGTGCCTGCTAGGCCAGTGCTAGGTGCGTGGCTGCTGTTTTCAACTGTGAGGTCAGTGGTGGCTCAGTGCCTGCTAGGCCAGTGCTAGGTGTGTGGGTGCTGTTTGTGGTTTTGAGGTCAGTGGTGGCTCAGTGCCTGCTAGGCCAGTGCTAGGTGCGTGGCTGCTGTTGGTGGTTGTGAGGTCAGTGGTGGCTCAGTGCCTGCTAGGCCAGTGCTAGGTGCGTGGCTGCTGTTTTCAATGGTGAGGTCAGTGGTGGCTCAGTGCCTGCTAGGCCAGTGCTAGGTGCGTGGCTGCTTTTTCAATTGTGAGGTCAGTGGTGGCTCAGTGCCTGCCAGGCCAGTGCTAGGTGCGTGGATGCTGTTTGTGGTTGTGAGGTCAGTGGTGGCTCAGTGCCTGCTAGGCCAGTGCTAGGTGCGTGGCTGCTGTTTGTGGTTGTGAGGTCAGTGGTGGCTCAGTGCCTGCTAGGCCAGTGCTAGGTGCGTGGCTGCTTTTTCAATGGTGAGGTCAGTGGTGGCTCAGTGCCTGCTAGGCCAGTGCTAGGTGCGTGGCTGCTGTTTGTGGTTGTGAGGTCAGTGGTGGCTCAGTGCCTGCTAGGCCAGTGCTAGGTGCATGGCTGCTGTTTGTGGTTGTGAGGTCAGTGGTGGCTCAGTGCCTGCTAGGCCAGTGCTAGGTGCGTGGCTGCTGTTTTCAACTGTGAGGTCAGTGGTGGCTCAGTGCCTGCTAGGCCAGTGCTAGGTGCGTGGGTGCTGTTTGTGGTTGTGAGGTCAGTGGTGGCTCAGTGCCTGCTAGGCCAGTGCTAGGTGCGTGGCTGCTGTTTGTGGTTGTGAGGTCAGTGGTGGCTCAGTGCCTGCTAGGCCAGTGCTAGGTGCGTGGGTGCTGTTTGTGGTTGTGAGGTCAGTGGTGGCTCAGTGCCTGCTAGGCCAGTGCTAGGTGCGTGGGTGCTGTTGGTGGTTGTGTGGTCAGTGGTGGCTCAGTGCCTGCTAGGCCAGTGCTAGGTGCGTGGCTGCTGTTTGTGGTTGTGAGGTCAGTGGTGGCTCAGTGCCTGCTAGGCCAGTGCTAGGTGCATGGGTGCTGTTTGTGGTTGTGAGGTCAGTGGTGGCTCAGTGCCTGCTAGGCCAGTGTTAGGTGCGTGGGTGCTGTTTGTGGTTGTGAGGTCAGTGGTGGCTCAGTGCCTGCTAGGCCAGTGCTAGGTGCGTGGGTGTTCTTTGTGGTTGTGAGGTCAGTGGTGGCTCAGTGCCTGCTAGGCCAGTGCTAGGTGCGTGGCTGCTGTTTTCAACTGTGAGGTCAGTGGTGGCTCAGTGCCTGCTAGGCCAGTGCTAGGTGTGTTGGTGCTGTTTGTGGTTGTGAGGTCAGTGGTGGCTCAGTGCCTGCTAGGCCAGTGCTAGGTGTGTGGCTGCTGTTTGTGGTTGTGAGGTCAGTGGTGGCTCAGTGCCTGCTAGGCCAGTGCTAGGTGCGTGGGTGCTGTTGGTGGTTGTGAGGTCAGTGGTGGCTCAGTGCCTGCTAGGCCAGTGCTAGGTGCGTGGCTGCTGTTTTCAACTGTGAGGTCAGTGGTGGCTCAGTGCCTGCTAGGCCAGTGCTAGGTGCGTGGCTGCTGTTTTCAACTGTGAGGTCAGTGGTGGCTCAGTGCCTGCTAGGCCAGTGCTAGGTGTGTGGGTGCTGTTTGTGGTTTTGAGGTCAGTGGTGGCTCAGTGCCTGCTAGGCCAGTGCTAGGTGCGTGGCTGCTGTTGGTGGTTGTGAGGTCAGTGGTGGCTCAGTGCCTGCTAGGCCAGTGCTAGGTGCGTGGCTGCTGTTTTCAATGGTGAGGTCAGTGGTGGCTCAGTGCCTGCTAGGCCAGTGCTAGGTGCGTGGCTGCTTTTTCAATTGTGAGGTCAGTGGTGGCTCAGTGCCTGCCAGGCCAGTGCTAGGTGCGTGGATGCTGTTTGTGGTTGTGAGGTCAGTGGTGGCTCAGTGCCTGCTAGGCCAGTGCTAGGTGCGTGGCTGCTGTTTGTGGTTGTGAGGTCAGTGGTGGCTCAGTGCCTGCTAGGCCAGTGCTAGGTGCGTGGCTGCTTTTTCAATGGTGAGGTCAGTGGTGGCTCAGTGCCTGCTAGGCCAGTGCTAGGTGCGTGGCTGCTGTTTTCAATTGTGAGGTCAGTGGTGGCTCAGTGCCTGCCAGGCCAGTGCTAGGTGCGTGGCTGCTGTTTGTGGTTGTGAGGTCAGTGGTGGCTCAGTGCCTGCTAGGCCAGTGCTAGGTGCGTGGGTGCTGTTTGTGGTTGTGAGGTCAGTGGTGGCTCAGTGCCTGCTAGGCCAGTGCTAGGTGTGTGGGTGCTGTTTGTGGTTGTGAGGTCAGTGGTGGCTCAGTGCCTGCTAGGCCAGTGCTAGGTGCGTGGCTGCTGTTTTCAATTGTGAGGTCAGTGGTGGCTCAGTGCCTGCCAGGCCAGTGCTAGGTGCGTGGCTGCTGTTTGTGGTTGTGAGGTCAGTGGTGGCTCAGTGCCTGCCAGGCCAGTGCTAGGTGCGTGGCTGCTGTTTGTGGTTGTGAGGTCAGTGGTGGCTCAGTGCCTGCTAGGCCAGTGCTAGGTGCGTGGCTGCTGTTTGTGGTTGTGAGGTCAGTGGTGGCTCAGTGCCTGCTAGGCCAGTGCTAGGTGCGTGGCTGCTGTTTGCGGTTGTGAGGTCAGTGGTGGCTCAGTGCCTGCTAGGCCAGTGCTAGGTGCGTGGGTGCTGTTTGTGGTTGTGAGGTCCGTGGTGGCTCAGTGCCTGCTAGGCCAGTGCTAGGTGCGTGGCTGCTGTTTTCAATTGTGAGGTCAGTGGTGTCTCAGTGCCTGCTAGGCCAGTGCTAGGTGCGTGGCTGCTTTTTCAATTGTGAGGTCAGTGGTGGCTCAGTGCCTGCTAGGCCAGTGCTAGGTGCGTGGCTGCTGTTTGTGGTTGTGAGGTCAGTGGTGGCTCAGTGCCTGCTAGGCCAGTGCTAGGTGCGTGGCTGCTTTTTCAATTGTGAGGTCAGTGGTGGTTCCGTGCCTGCTAGGCCAGTGCTAGGTGCGTGGCTGCTGTTTTCAATTGTGAGGTCAGTGGTGGCTCAGTGCCTGCTAGGCCAGTGCTAGGTGCGTGGCTGCTGTTTTCAATTGTGAGGTCAGTGGTGGCTCAGTGCCTGCCAGGCCAGTGCTAGGTGCGTGGCTGCTGTTTTCAATTGTGAGGTCACTTGTGGCTCAGTGCCTGCTAGGCCAGTGCTAGGTGCGTGGCTGCTGTTTGTGGTTGTGAGGTCAGTGGTGGCTCAGTGCCTGCTAGGCCAGTGCTAGGTGCGTGGCTGCTGTTTGTGGTTGTGAGGTCAGTGGTGGCTCAGTGCCTGCTAGGCCAGTGCTAGGTGCGTGGCTGCTGTTTTCAATTGTGAGGTCAGTGGTGGCTCAGTGCCTGCTAGGCCAGTGCTAGGTGCGTGGGTGCTGTTGGTGGTTGTGAGGTCAGTGGTGGCTCAGTGCCTGCTAGGCCAGTGCTAGGTGCGTGGCTGCTGTTTGTGGTTGTGAGGTCAGTGGTGGCTCAGTGCCTGCTAGGCCAGTGCTAGGTGCATGGGTGCTGTTTGTGGTTGTGAGGTCAGTGGTGGCTCAGTGCCTGCTAGGCCAGTGCTAGGTGCGTGGCTTCTGTTTGCGGTTGTGAGGTCAGTGGTGGCTCAGTGCCTGCTAGGCCAGTGCTAGGTGCGTGGGTGCTGTTTGTGGTTGTGAGGTCCGTGGTGGCTCAGTGCCTGCTAGGCCAGTGCTAGGTGCGTGGCTGCTGTTTTCAATTGTGAGGTCAGTGGTGTCTCAGTGCCTGCTAGGCCAGTGCTAGGTGTGTGGGTGCTCTTTGTGGTTGTGAGGTCAGTGGTGTCTCAGTGTCTGATAGGCGAGTGCTAGGTGCGTGGGTGCTGTTTGTGGTTGTGAGGTCAGTGGTGGCTCAGTGCCTGCTAGGCCAGTGCTAGGTGCGTGGGTGCTGTTTGTGGTTGTGAGGTCAGTGGTGGCTCAGTGCCTGCTAGGCCAGTGCTAGGTGCGTGGCTGCTGTTTGTGGTTGTGAGGTCAGTGGTGGCTCAGTGCCTGCTAGGCCAGTGCTAGGTGCGTGGCTGCTTTTTCAATTGTGAGGTCAGTGGTGGCTCAGTGCCTGCTAGGCCAGTGCTAGGTGCGTGGCTGCTGTTTTCAATTGTGAGGTCAGTGGTGGCTCAGTGCCTGCCAGGCCAGTGCTAGGTGCGTGGCTGCTGTTTTCAATTGTGAGGTCAGTGGTGGCTCAGTGCCTGCTAGGCCAGCGCTAGGTGCGTGGGTGCTGTTTTCAATTGTGAGGTCAGTGGTGGCTCAGTGCCTGCCAGGCCAGTGCTAGGTGCGTGGGTGCTGTTGGTGGTTGTGAGGTCAGTGGTGCCTCAGTGCCTGCTAGGCCAGTGCTAGGTGCGTGGCTGCTGTTTGTGGTTGTGAGGTCAGTGGTGGCTCAGTGCCTGCTAGGCCAGTGCTAGGTGCGTGGCTGCTGTTTTCAACTGTGAGGTCAGTGGTGGCTCAGTGCCTGCTAGGCCAGTGCTAGGTGCGTGGCTGCTGTTGGTGGTTGTGAGGTCAGTGGTGGCTCCGTGCCTGCTAGGCCAGTGCTAGGTGCGTGGCTGCTGTTTGTGGTTGTGAGGTCAGTGGTGGCTCAAAGCCTGCTAGGCCAGTGCTAGGTGCGTGGCTGCTGTTTGTGGTTGTGAGGTCAGTGGTGGCTCAGTGCCTGCTAGGCCAGTGCTAGGTGCGTGGGTGCTGTTTGTGGTTGTGAGGTCAGTGGTGGCTCAGTGCCTGCTAGGCCAGTGCTAGGTGCGTGGCTGCTGTTTGTGGTTGTGAGGTCAGTGGTGGCTCAGTGCCTGCTAGGCCAGTGCTAGGTGCGTGGGTGCTGTTTGTGGTTGTGAGGTCAGTGGTGGCTCAGTGCCTGCTAGGCCAGTGCTAGGTGCGTGGGTGCTGTTGGTGGTTGTGAGGTCAGTGGTGGCTCAGTGCCTGCTAGGCCAGTGCTAGGTGCGTGGCTGCTGTTTGTGGTTGTGAGGTCAGTGGTGGCTCAGTGCCTGCTAGGCCAGTGCTAGGTGCATGGGTGCTGTTTGTGGTTGTGAGGTCAGTGGTGGCTCAGTGCCTGCTAGGCCAGTGTTAGGTGCGTGGGTGCTGTTTGTGGTTGTGAGGTCAGTGGTGGCTCAGTGCCTGCTAGGCCAGTGCTAGGTGCGTGGGTGTTCTTTGTGGTTGTGAGGTCAGTGGTGGCTCCGTGCCTGCTAGGCCAGTGCTAGGTGCGTGGCTGCTGTTTTCAACTGTGAGGTCAGTGGTGGCTCAGTGCCTGCTAGGCCAGTGCTAGGTGTGTTGGTGCTGTTTGTGGTTGTGAGGTCAGTGGTGGCTCAGTGCCTGCTAGGCCAGTGCTAGGTGTGTTGGTGCTGTTTGTGGTTGTGAGGTCAGTGGTGGCTCAGTGCCTGCTAGGCCAGTGCTAGGTGCGTGGGTGTTCTTTGTGGTTGTGAGGTCAGTGGTGGCTCAGTGCCTGCTAGGCCAGTGCTAGGTGCGTGGCTGCTGTTTTCAACTGTGAGGTCAGTGGTGGCTCAGTGCCTGCTAGGCCAGTGCTAGGTGCGTGGGTGCTGTTGGTGGTTGTGAGGTCAGTGGTGGCTCAGTGCCTGCTAGGCCAGTGCTAGGTGCGTGGGTGCTGTTTGTGGTTGTGAGGTCAGTGGTGGCTCAGTGCCTGCTAGGCCAGTGCTAGGTGCGTGGCTGCTGTTTTCAATTGTGAGGTCAGTGGTGGCTCAGTGCCTGCCAGGCCAGTGCTAGGTGCGTGGCTGCTGTTTGTGGTTGTGAGGTCAGTGGTGGCTCAGTGCCTGCCAGGCCAGTGCTAGGTGCGTGGCTGCTGTTTGTGGTTGTGAGGTCAGTGGTGGCTCAGTGCCTGCTAGGCCAGTGCTAGGTGCGTGGCTGCTGTTTGTGGTTGTGAGGTCAGTGGTGGCTCAGTGCCTGCTAGGCCAGTGCTAGGTGCGTGGCTGCTGTTTGCGGTTGTGAGGTCAGTGGTGGCTCAGTGCCTGCTAGGCCAGTGCTAGGTGCGTGGGTGCTGTTTGTGGTTGTGAGGTCCGTGGTGGCTCAGTGCCTGCTAGGCCAGTGCTAGGTGCGTGGCTGCTGTTTTCAATTGTGAGGTCAGTGGTGTCTCAGTGCCTGCTAGGCCAGTGCTAGGTGCGTGGCTGCTTTTTCAATTGTGAGGTCAGTGGTGGCTCAGTGCCTGCTAGGCCAGTGCTAGGTGCGTGGCTGCTGTTTGTGGTTGTGAGGTCAGTGGTGGCTCAGTGCCTGCTAGGCCAGTGCTAGGTGCGTGGCTGCTTTTTCAATTGTGAGGTCAGTGGTGGTTCCGTGCCTGCTAGGCCAGTGCTAGGTGCGTGGCTGCTGTTTTCAATTGTGAGGTCAGTGGTGGCTCAGTGCCTGCTAGGCCAGTGCTAGGTGCGTGGCTGCTGTTTTCAATTGTGAGGTCAGTGGTGGCTCAGTGCCTGCCAGGCCAGTGCTAGGTGCGTGGCTGCTGTTTTCAATTGTGAGGTCACTTGTGGCTCAGTGCCTGCTAGGCCAGTGCTAGGTGCGTGGCTGCTGTTTGTGGTTGTGAGGTCAGTGGTGGCTCAGTGCCTGCTAGGCCAGTGCTAGGTGCGTGGCTGCTGTTTTCAATTGTGAGGTCAGTGGTGGCTCAGTGCCTGCTAGGCCAGTGCTAGGTGCGTGGGTGCTGTTGGTGGTTGTGAGGTCAGTGGTGGCTCAGTGCCTGCTAGGCCAGTGCTAGGTGCGTGGCTGCTGTTTGTGGTTGTGAGGTCAGTGGTGGCTCAGTGCCTGCTAGGCCAGTGCTAGGTGCATGGGTGCTGTTTGTGGTTGTGAGGTCAGTGGTGGCTCAGTGCCTGCTAGGCCAGTGCTAGGTGCGTGGCTGCTGTTTGCGGTTGTGAGGTCAGTGGTGGCTCAGTGCCTGCTAGGCCAGTGCTAGGTGCGTGGGTGCTGTTTGTGGTTGTGAGGTCCGTGGTGGCTCAGTGCCTGCTAGGCCAGTGCTAGGTGCGTGGCTGCTGTTTTCAATTGTGAGGTCAGTGGTGTCTCAGTGCCTGCTAGGCCAGTGCTAGGTGTGTGGGTGCTCTTTGTGGTTGTGAGGTCAGTGGTGTCTCAGTGTCTGATAGGCGAGTGCTAGGTGCGTGGGTGCTGTTTGTGGTTGTGAGGTCAGTGGTGGCTCAGTGCCTGCTAGGCCAGTGCTAGTTGCGTGGCTGCTGTTGGTGGTTGTGAGGTCAGTGGTGGCTCAGTGCCTGCTAGGCCAGTGCTAGGTGCGTGGGTGCTGTTTGTGGTTGTGAGGTCAGTGGTGGCTCAGTGCCTGCTAGGCCAGTGCTAGGTGCGTGGCTGCTGTTTGTGGTTGTGAGGTCAGTGGTGGCTCAGTGCCTGCTAGGCCAGTGCTAGGTGCGTGGCTGCTTTTTCAATTGTGAGGTCAGTGGTGGCTCAGTGCCTGCTAGGCCAGTGCTAGGTGCGTGGCTGCTGTTTTCAATTGTGAGGTCAGTGGTGGCTCAGTGCCTGCCAGGCCAGTGCTAGGTGCGTGGCTGCTGTTTTCAATTGTGAGGTCAGTGGTGGCTCAGTGCCTGCTAGGCCAGCGCTAGGTGCGTGGGTGCTGTTTTCAATTGTGAGGTCAGTGGTGGCTCAGTGCCTGCCAGGCCAGTGCTAGGTGCGTGGGTGCTGTTGGTCGTTGTGAGGTCAGTGGTGGCTCAGTGCCTGCTAGGCCAGTGCTAGGTGCGTGGCTGCTGTTTGTGGTTGTGAGGTCAGTGGTGGCTCAGTGCCTGCTAGGCCAGTGCTAGGTGCGTGGCTGCTGTTTTCAACTGTGAGGTCAGTGGTGGCTCAGTGCCTGCTAGGCCAGTGCTAGGTGCGTGGCTGCTGTTGGTGGTTGTGAGGTCAGTGGTGGCTCCGTGCCTGCTAGGCCAGTGCTAGGTGCGTGGCTGCTGTTTGTGGTTGTGAGGTCAGTGGTGGCTCAAAGCCTGCTAGGCCAGTGCTAGGTGCGTGGGTGCTGTTTGTGGTTGTGAGGTCAGTGGTGGCTCAGTGCCTGCTAGGCCAGTGCTAGGTGCGTGGGTGCTGTTGGTGGTTGTGAGGTCAGTGGTGGCTCAGTGCCTGCTAGGCCAGTGCTAGGTGCGTGGCTGCTGTTTGTGGTTGTGAGGTCAGTGGTGGCTCAGTGCCTGCTAGGCCAGTGCTAGGTGCATGGGTGCTGTTTGTGGTTGTGAGGTCAGTGGTGGCTCAGTGCCTGCTAGGCCAGTGTTAGGTGCGTGGGTGCTGTTTGTGGTTGTGAGGTCAGTGGTGGCTCAGTGCCTGCTAGGCCAGTGCTAGGTGCGTGGGTGTTCTTTGTGGTTGTGAGGTCAGTGGTGGCTCAGTGCCTGCTAGGCCAGTGCTAGGTGCGTGGCTGCTGTTTTCAACTGTGAGGTCAGTGGTGGCTCAGTGCCTGCTAGGCCAGTGCTAGGTGTGTTGGTGCTGTTTGTGGTTGTGAGGTCAGTGGTGGCTCAGTGCCTGCTAGGCCAGTGCTAGGTGTGTTGGTGCTGTTTGTGGTTGTGAGGTCAGTGGTGGCTCAGTGCCTGCTAGGCCAGTGCTAGGTGCGTGGGTGTTCTTTGTGGTTGTGAGGTCAGTGGTGGCTCAGTGCCTGCTAGGCCAGTGCTAGGTGCGTGGCTGCTGTTTGTGGTTGTGAGGTCAGTGGTGGCTCAGTGCCTGCTAGGCCAGTGCTAGGTGCGTGGCTGCTGTTTTCAACTGTGAGGTCAGTGGTGGCTCAGTGCCTGCTAGGCCAGTGCTAGGTGTGTGGGTGCTGTTTGTGGTTGTGAGGTCAGTGGTGGCTCAGTGCCTGCTAGGCCAGTGCTAGGTGCGTGGCTGCTGTTTTCAATTGTGAGGTCAGTGGTGGCTCAGTGCCTGCCAGGCCAGTGCTAGGTGCGTGGCTGCTGTTTGTGGTTGTGAGGTCAGTGGTGGCTCAGTGCCTGCTAGGCCAGGGCTAGGTGGTGGCTGCTGTTTGTGGTTGTGAGGTCAGTGGTGGCTCAGTGCCTGCTAGGCCAGTGCTAGGTGCGTGGCTGCTGTTTGTGGTTGTGAGGTCAGTGGTGGCTCAGTGCCTGCTAGGCCAGTGCTAGGTGCGTGGGTGCTGTTTGCGGTTGTGAGGTCAGTGGTGGCTCAGTGCCTGCTAGGCCAGTGCTAGGTGCGTGGGTGCTGTTTGTGGTTGTGAGGTCGGTGGTGGCTCAGTGCCTGCTAGGCCAGTGCTAGGTGCGTGGCTGCTGTTTTCAATTGTGAGGTCAGTGGTGGCTCAGTGCCTGCTAGGCCAGTGCTAGGTGCGTGGCTGCTTTTTCAATTGTGAGGTCAGTGGTGGCTCAGTGCCTGCCAGGCCAGTGCTAGGTGCGTGGGTGCTGTTTGTGGTTGTGAGGTCAGTGGTGGCTCAGTGCCTGCTAGGCCAGTGCTAGGTGCGTGGCTGCTGTTTGTGGTTGTGAGGTCAGTGGTGGCTCAGTGCCTGCTAGGCCAGTGCTAGGTGCGTGGCTGCTGTTTTCAATTGTGAGGTCAGTGGTGGCTCAGTGCCTGCCAGGCCAGTGCTAGGTGCGTGGCTGCTGTTTGTGGTTGTGAGGTCAGTGGTGGCTCAGTGCCTGCTAGGCCAGTGCTAGGTGCGTGGGTGCTGTTTGTGGTTGTGAGGTCCGTGGTGGCTCAGTGCCTGCTAGGCCAGTGCTAGGTGCGTGGCTGCTGTTTTCAATTGTGAGGTCAGTGGTGTCTCAGTGCCTGCTAGGCCAGTGCTAGGTGTGTGGGTGCTCTTTGTGGTTGTGAGGTCAGTGGTGTCTCAGTGTCTGATAGGCGAGTGCTAGGTGCGTGGGTGCTGTTTGTGGTTGTGAGGTCAGTGGTGGCTCAGTGCCTGCTAGGCCAGTGCTAGTTGCGTGGCTGCTGTTGGTGGTTGTGAGGTCAGTGGTGGCTCAGTGCCTGCTAGGCCAGTGCTAGGTGCGTGGGTGCTGTTTGTGGTTGTGAGGTCAGTGGTGGCTCAGTGCCTGCTAGGCCAGTACTAGGTGCGTGGCTGCTGTTTTCAACTGTGAGGTCAGTGGTGGCTCAGTGCCTGCCAGGCCAGTGCTAGGTGCGTGGCTGCTGTTTGTGGTTGTGAGGTCAGTGGTGGCTCAGTGCCTGCTAGGCCAGTGCTAGGTGGTGGCTGCTGTTTGTGGTTGTGAGGTCAGTGGTGGCTCAGTGCCTGCTAGGCCAGTGCTAGGTGCGTGGCTGCTGTTTGTGGTTGTGAGGTCAGTGGTGGCTCAGTGCCTGCTAGGCCAGTGCTAGGTGCGTGGGTGCTGTTTGTGGTTGTGAGGTCAGTGGTGGCTCAGTGCCTGCTAGGCCAGTGCTAGGTGCGTGGCTGCTGTTTGTGGTTGTGAGGTCCGTGGTGGCTCAAAGCCTGCTGGGCCAGTGCTAGGTGCGTGGCTGCTGTTTTCAATTGTGAGGTCAGTGGTGGCTCAGTGCCTGCTAGGCCAGTGCTAGGTGCGTGGGTGCTGTTTGTGGTTGTGAGGTCAGTGGTGGCTCAGTGCCTGCTAGGCCAGTGCTAGGTGCGTGGCTGCTGTTTTCAATTGTGACGTCACTTGTGGCTCAGTGCCTGCTAGGCCAGTGCTAGGTGCGTGGCTGCTGTTTTCAATTGTGAGGTCAGTGGTGGCTCAGTGCCTGCTAGGCCAGTGCTTGGTGCGTGGCTGCTGTTTTCAATTGTGAGGTCAGTGGTGGCTCAGTGCCTGCTAGGCCAGTGCTAGGTGCGTGGCTGCTGTTGGTGGTTGTGAGGTCAGTTGTGTCTCAGTGCCTGCTAGGCCAGTGCTAGGTGCGTGGGTGCTGTTGGTGGTTGTGAGGTCAGTGGTCGCTCAGTGCCTGCCAGGCCAGTGCTAGGTGCGTGGATGCTGTTTGTGGTTGTGAGGTCAGTGGTGGCTCAGTGCCTGCCAGGCCAGTGCTAGGTGCGTGGCTGCTGTTTGTGGTTGTGAGGTCAGTGGTGGCTCAGTGCCTGCTAGGCCAGTGCTAGGTGCGTGGCTGCTGTTTGTGGTTGTGAGGTCAGTGGTGGCTCAGTGCCTGCTAGGCCAGTGCTAGGTGCGTGGCTGCTGTTGGTGGTTGTGAGGTCAGTGGTGGCTCAGTGCCTGCTAGGCCAGTGCTAGGTGCGTGGGTGCTGTTTGTGGTTTTGAGGTCCGTGGTGGCTCAGTGCCTGCTAGGCCAGTGCTAGGTGCATGGCTGCTGTTTTCAATTGTGAGGTCAGTGGTGTCTCAGTGCCTGCTAGGCCAGTGCTAGGTGCGTGGGTGCTGTTGGTGGTTGTGAGGTCAGTGGTGGCTCAGTGCCTGCTAGGCCAGTGCTAGGTGCTTGGCTGCTCTTTGTGGTTGCGAGGTCAGTGGTGTCTCAGTGCCTGCTAGGCCAGTGCTAGGTGCGTGGGTGCTGTTTGTGGTTGTGAGGTCCGTGGTGGCTCAGTGCCTGCTGGGCCAGTGCTAGGTGCGTGGGTGCTGTTTTCAATTGTGAGGTCAGTGGTGGCTCAGTGCCTGCTAGGCCAGTGCTAGGTGCGTGGCTGCTGTTTGTGGTTGTGAGGTCAGTGGTGGCTCAGTGCCTGCTAGGCCAGTGCTAGGTGCGTGGGTGCTGTTTGTGGTTGTGAGGTCCGTGGTGGCTCAAAGCCTGCTGGGCCAGTGCTAGGTGCGTGGCTGCTGTTTTTGGTTGTGAGGTCAGTGGTGGCTCAGTGCCTGCTAGGCCAGTGCTAGGTGCGTGGCTGCTGTTTGTGGTTGTGAGGTCAGTGGTGGCTCAGTGCCTGCTAGGCCAGTGCTAGGTGCGTCGCTGCTGTTTTCAATTGTGAGGTCAGTGGTGGCTCAGTGCCCGCTAGGCCAGTGCTAGGTGCGTGGCTGCTGTTTTTAATTGTGAGGTAAGTGGTGGCTCAGTGCCTGCTAGGCCAGTGCTAGGTGCGTGGCTGCTGTTTGTGGTTGTGAGGTCAGTGGTGGCTCAGTGCCTGCTAGGCCAGTGCTAGGTGCGTGGCTGCTGTTTGTGGTTGTGAGGTCAGTGGTGGCTCAGTGCCTGCTAGGCCAGTGTTAGGTGCGTGGGTGCTGTTTGTGGTTGTGAGGTCAGTGGTGGCTCAGTGCCTGCTAGGCCAGTGCTAGGTGCGTGGCTGCTGTTTTCAATTGTGAGGTCACTTGTGGCTCAGTGCCTGCTAGGCCAGTGCTAGGTGCGTGGCTGCTGTTTTCAATTGTGAGGTCAGTGGTGGCTCAGTGCCTGCTAGGCCAGTGCTTGGTGCGTGGCTGCTGTTTTCAATTGTGAGGTCAGTGGTGGCTCAGTGCCTGCTAGGCCAGTGCTAGGTGCGTGGGTGCTGTTGGTGGTTGTGAGGTCAGTGGTGGCTCAGTGCCTGCTAGGCCAGTGCTAGGTGCGTGGCTGCTGTTGGTGGTTGTGAGGTCAGTTGTGTCTCAGTGCCTGCTAGGCCAGTGCTAGGTGCGTGGGTGCTGTTGGTGGTTGTGAGGTCAGTGGTCGCTCAGTGCCTGCCAGGCCAGTGCTAGGTGCGTGGATGCTGTTTGTGGTTGTGAGGTCAGTGGTGGCTCAGTGCCTGCCAGGCCAGTGCTAGGTGCGTGGCTGCTGTTTGTGGTTGTGAGGTCAGTGGTGGCTCAGTGCCTGCTAGGCCAGTGCTAGGTGCGTGGCTGCTGTTTGTGGTTGTGAGGTCAGTGGTGGCTCAGTGCCTGCTAGGCCAGTGCTAGGTGCGTGGCTGCTGTTGGTGGTTGTGAGGTCAGTGGTGGCTCAGTGCCTGCTAGGCCAGTGCTAGGTGCGTGGGTGCTGTTTGTGGTTTTGAGGTCCGTGGTGGCTCAGTGCCTGCTAGGCCAGTGCTAGGTGCATGGCTGCTGTTTTCAATTGTGAGGTCAGTGGTGGCTCAGTGCCTGCTAGGCCAGTGCTAGGTGTGTGGGTGCTCTTTGTGGTTGTGAGGTCAGTGGTGGCTCAGTGTCTGATAGGCGAGTGCTAGGTGCGTGGGTGCTGTTTGTGGTTGTGAGGTCAGTGGTGGCTCAGTGCCTGCTAGGCCAGTGCTAGTTGCGTGGCTGCTGTTTGTGGTTGTGAGGTCAGTGGTGGCTCAGTGCCTGCTAGGCCAGTGCTAGGTGCGTGGCTGCTGTTTGTGGTTGTGAGGTCAGTGGTGGCTCAGTGCCTGCTAGGCCAGTGCTAGGTGCGTGGGTGCTGTTTGTGGTTGTGAGGTCAGTGGTGGCTCAGTGCCTGCTAGGCCAGTGCTAGGTGCGTGGCTGCTTTTTCAATTGTGAGGTCAGTGGTGGCTCCGTGCCTGCTAGGCCAGTGCTAGGTGCGTGGCTGCTGTTTTCAATTGTGAGGTCAGTGGTGGCTCAGTGCCTGCTAGGCCAGTGCTAGGTGCGTGGGTGCTGTTTTCAATTGTGAGGTCAGTGGTGGCTCAGTGCCTGCCAGGCCAGTGCTAGGTGCGTGGCTGCTGTTTGTGGTTGTGAGGTCAGTGGTGGCTCAGTGCCTGCTAGGCCAGTGCTAGGTGCGTGGGTGCTGTTTGTGGTTGTGAGGTCAGTGGTGGCTCAGTGCCTGCTAGGCCAGTGCTAGGTGCGTGGCTGCTGTTTTCAACTGTGAGGTCAGTGGTGGCTCAGTGCCTGCTAGGCCAGTGCTAGGTGCGTGGGTGCTGTTGGTGGTTGTGAGGTCAGTGGTGGCTCAGTGCCTGCTAGGCCAGTGCTAGGTGCGTGGGTGCTGTTGGTGGTTGTGAGGTCAGTGGTGGCTCCGTGCCTGCTAGGCCAGTGCTAGGTGCATGGGTGCTGTTTGTGGTTGTGAGGTCAGTGGTGGCTCAGTGCCTGCTAGGCCAGTGTTAGGTGCGTGGGTGCTGTTTGTGGTTGTGAGGTCAGTGGTGGCTCAGTGCCTGCTAGGCCAGTGCTAGGTGCGTGGGTGTTCTTTGTGGTTGTGAGGTCAGTGGTGGCTCAGTGCCTGCTAGGCCAGTGCTAGGTGCGTGGCTGCTGTTTTCAACTGTGAGGTCAGTGGTGGCTCAGTGCCTGCTAGGCCAGTGCTAGGTGCGTGGGTGCTGTTGGTGGTTGTGAGGTCAGTGGTGGCTCAGTGCCTGCTAGGCCAGTGCTAGGTGCGTGGGTGCTGTTGGTGGTTGTGAGGTCAGTTGTGTCTCAGTGCCTGCTAGGCCAGTGCTAGGTGCGTGGGTGCTGTTGGTGGTTGTGAGGTCAGTGGTCGCTCAGTGCCTGCCAGGCCAGTGCTAGGTGCGTGGATGCTGTTTGTGGTTGTGAGGTCAGTGGTGGCTCAGTGCCTGCCAGGCCAGTGCTAGGTGCGTGGCTGCTGTTTTCAATTGTGAGGTCAGTGGTGGCTCAGTGCCTGCTAGGCCAGTGCTAGGTGCGTGGCTGCTGTTTGTGGTTGTGAGGTCAGTGGTGGCTCAGTGCCTGCTAGGCCAGTGCTAGGTGCGTGGCTGCTGTTGGTGGTTGTGAGGTCAGTGGTGGCTCAGTGCCTGCTAGGCCAGTGCTAGGTGCGTGGGTGCTGTTTGTGGTTTTGAGGTCCGTGGTGGCTCAGTGCCTGCTAGGCCAGTGCTAGGTGCGTGGCTGCTGTTTTCAATTGTGAGGTCAGTGGTGTCTCAGTGCCTGCTAGGCCAGTGCTAGGTGTGTGGGTGCTCTTTGTGGTTGTGAGGTCAGTGGTGTCTCAGTGTCTGATAGGCGAGTGCTAGGTGCGTGGGTGCTGTTGGTGGTTGTGAGGTCAGTGGTGGCTCAGTGCCTGCTAGGCCAGTGCTAGGTGCGTGGCTGCTTTTTCAATTGTGAGGTCAGTGGTGGCTCCGTGCCTGCTAGGCCAGTGCTAGGTGCGTGGCTGCTGTTTTCAATTGTGAGGTCAGTGGTGGCTCAGTGCCTGCTAGGCCAGTGCTAGGTGCGTGGGTGCTGTTTTCAATTGTGAGGTCAGTGGTGGCTCAGTGCCTGCCAGGCCAGTGCTAGGTGCGTGGCTGCTGTTTGTGGTTGTGAGGTCAGTGGTGGCTCAGTGCCTGCTAGGCCAGTGCTAGGTGCGTGGGTGCTGTTTGTGGTTGTGAGGTCAGTGGTGGCTCAGTGCCTGCTAGGCCAGTGCTAGGTGCGTGGGTGTTCTTTGTGGTTGTGAGGTCACTTGTGGCTCAGTGCCTGCTAGGCCAGTGCTAGGTGCGTGGCTGCTGTTTTCAACTGTGAGGTCAGTGGTGGCTCAGTGCCTGCTAGGCCAGTGCTAGGTGCGTGGCTGCTGTTTTCAACTGTGAGGTCAGTGGTGGCTCAGTGCCTGCTAGGCCAGTGCTAGGTGCGTGGCTGCTTTTTCAATTGTGAGGTCAGTGGTGGCTCAGTGCCTGCCAGGGCAGTGCTAGGTGCGTGGCTGCTGTTTGTGGTTGTGAGGTCAGTGGTGGCTCAGTGCCTGCTAGGCCAGTGCTAGGTGCGTGGGTGCTGTTTGTGGTTTTGAGGTCCGTGGTGGCTCAGTGCCTGCTAGGCCAGTGCTAGGTGCATGGCTGCTGTTTTCAATTGTGAGGTCAGTGGTGGCTCAGTGCCTGCTAGGCCAGTGCTAGGTGTGTGGGTGCTCTTTGTGGTTGTGAGGTCAGTGGTGGCTCAGTGTCTGATAGGCGAGTGCTAGGTGCGTGGGTGCTGTTTGTGGTTGTGAGGTCAGTGGTGGCTCAGTGCCTGCTAGGCCAGTGCTAGTTGCGTGGCTGCTGTTTGTGGTTGTGAGGTCAGTGGTGGCTCAGTGCCTGCTAGGCCAGTGCTAGGTGCGTGGCTGCTGTTTGTGGTTGTGAGGTCAGTGGTGGCTCAGTGCCTGCTAGGCCAGTGCTAGGTGCGTGGGTGCTGTTTGTGGTTGTGAGGTCAGTGGTGGCTCAGTGCCTGCTAGGCCAGTGCTAGGTGCGTGGCTGCTTTTTCAATTGTGAGGTCAGTGGTGGCTCCGTGCCTGCTAGGCCAGTGCTAGGTGCGTGGCTGCTGTTTTCAATTGTGAGGTCAGTGGTGGCTCAGTGCCTGCTAGGCCAGTGCTAGGTGCGTGGGTGCTGTTTTCAATTGTGAGGTCAGTGGTGGCTCAGTGCCTGCCAGGCCAGTGCTAGGTGCGTGGCTGCTGTTGGTGGTTGTGAGGTCAGTTGTGTCTCAGTGCCTGCTAGGCCAGTGCTAGGTGCGTGGGTGCTGTTGGTGGTTGTGAGGTCAGTGGTCGCTCAGTGCCTGCCAGGCCAGTGCTAGGTGCGTGGATGCTGTTTGTGGTTGTGAGGTCAGTGGTGGCTCAGTGCCTGCCAGGCCAGTGCTAGGTGCGTGGCTGCTGTTTGTGGTTGTGAGGTCAGTGGTGGCTCAGTGCCTGCTAGGCCAGTGCTAGGTGCGTGGCTGCTGTTTGTGGTTGTGAGGTCAGTGGTGGCTCAGTGCCTGCTAGGCCAGTGCTAGGTGCGTGGCTGCTGTTGGTGGTTGTGAGGTCAGTGGTGGCTCAGTGCCTGCTAGGCCAGTGCTAGGTGCGTGGGTGCTGTTTGTGGTTTTGAGGTCCGTGGTGGCTCAGTGCCTGCTAGGCCAGTGCTAGGTGCATGGCTGCTGTTTTCAATTGTGAGGTCAGTGGTGGCTCAGTGCCTGCTAGGCCAGTGCTAGGTGTGTGGGTGCTCTTTGTGGTTGTGAGGTCAGTGGTGGCTCAGTGTCTGATAGGCGAGTGCTAGGTGCGTGGGTGCTGTTTGTGGTTGTGAGGTCAGTGGTGGCTCAGTGCCTGCTAGGCCAGTGCTAGTTGCGTGGCTGCTGTTTGTGGTTGTGAGGTCAGTGGTGGCTCAGTGCCTGCTAGGCCAGTGCTAGGTGCGTGGCTGCTGTTTGTGGTTGTGAGGTCAGTGGTGGCTCAGTGCCTGCTAGGCCAGTGCTAGGTGCGTGGGTGCTGTTTGTGGTTGTGAGGTCAGTGGTGGCTCAGTGCCTGCTAGGCCAGTGCTAGGTGCGTGGCTGCTTTTTCAATTGTGAGGTCAGTGGTGGCTCCGTGCCTGCTAGGCCAGTGCTAGGTGCGTGGCTGCTGTTTTCAATTGTGAGGTCAGTGGTGGCTCAGTGCCTGCTAGGCCAGTGCTAGGTGCGTGGGTGCTGTTTTCAATTGTGAGGTCAGTGGTGGCTCAGTGCCTGCCAGGCCAGTGCTAGGTGCGTGGCTGCTGTTTGTGGTTGTGAGGTCAGTGGTGGCTCAGTGCCTGCTAGGCCAGTGCTAGGTGCGTGGGTGCTGTTTGTGGTTGTGAGGTCAGTGGTGGCTCAGTGCCTGCTAGGCCAGTGCTAGGTGCGTGGCTGCTGTTTTCAACTGTGAGGTCAGTGGTGGCTCAGTGCCTGCTAGGCCAGTGCTAGGTGCGTGGGTGCTGTTGGTGGTTGTGAGGTCAGTGGTGGCTCAGTGCCTGCTAGGCCAGTGCTAGGTGCGTGGGTGCTGTTGGTGGTTGTGAGGTCAGTGGTGGCTCCGTGCCTGCTAGGCCAGTGCTAGGTGCATGGGTGCTGTTTGTGGTTGTGAGGTCAGTGGTGGCTCAGTGCCTGCTAGGCCAGTGTTAGGTGCGTGGGTGCTGTTTGTGGTTGTGAGGTCAGTGGTGGCTCAGTGCCTGCTAGGCCAGTGCTAGGTGCGTGGGTGTTCTTTGTGGTTGTGAGGTCAGTGGTGGCTCAGTGCCTGCTAGGCCAGTGCTAGGTGCGTGGCTGCTGTTTTCAACTGTGAGGTCAGTGGTGGCTCAGTGCCTGCTAGGCCAGTGCTAGGTGCGTGGGTGCTGTTGGTGGTTGTGAGGTCAGTGGTGGCTCAGTGCCTGCTAGGCCAGTGCTAGGTGCGTGGGTGCTGTTGGTGGTTGTGAGGTCAGTTGTGTCTCAGTGCCTGCTAGGCCAGTGCTAGGTGCGTGGGTGCTGTTGGTGGTTGTGAGGTCAGTGGTCGCTCAGTGCCTGCCAGGCCAGTGCTAGGTGCGTGGATGCTGTTTGTGGTTGTGAGGTCAGTGGTGGCTCAGTGCCTGCCAGGCCAGTGCTAGGTGCGTGGCTGCTGTTTTCAATTGTGAGGTCAGTGGTGGCTCAGTGCCTGCTAGGCCAGTGCTAGGTGCGTGGCTGCTGTTTGTGGTTGTGAGGTCAGTGGTGGCTCAGTGCCTGCTAGGCCAGTGCTAGGTGCGTGGCTGCTGTTGGTGGTTGTGAGGTCAGTGGTGGCTCAGTGCCTGCTAGGCCAGTGCTAGGTGCGTGGGTGCTGTTTGTGGTTTTGAGGTCCGTGGTGGCTCAGTGCCTGCTAGGCCAGTGCTAGGTGCGTGGCTGCTGTTTTCAATTGTGAGGTCAGTGGTGTCTCAGTGCCTGCTAGGCCAGTGCTAGGTGTGTGGGTGCTCTTTGTGGTTGTGAGGTCAGTGGTGTCTCAGTGTCTGATAGGCGAGTGCTAGGTGCGTGGGTGCTGTTGGTGGTTGTGAGGTCAGTGGTGGCTCAGTGCCTGCTAGGCCAGTGCTAGGTGCGTGGCTGCTTTTTCAATTGTGAGGTCAGTGGTGGCTCCGTGCCTGCTAGGCCAGTGCTAGGTGCGTGGCTGCTGTTTTCAATTGTGAGGTCAGTGGTGGCTCAGTGCCTGCTAGGCCAGTGCTAGGTGCGTGGGTGCTGTTTTCAATTGTGAGGTCAGTGGTGGCTCAGTGCCTGCCAGGCCAGTGCTAGGTGCGTGGCTGCTGTTTGTGGTTGTGAGGTCAGTGGTGGCTCAGTGCCTGCTAGGCCAGTGCTAGGTGCGTGGGTGCTGTTTGTGGTTGTGAGGTCAGTGGTGGCTCAGTGCCTGCTAGGCCAGTGCTAGGTGCGTGGGTGTTCTTTGTGGTTGTGAGGTCACGTGTGGCTCAGTGCCTGCTAGGCCAGTGCTAGGTGCGTGGCTGCTGTTTTCAACTGTGAGGTCAGTGGTGGCTCAGTGCCTGCTAGGCCAGTGCTAGGTGCGTGGCTGCTGTTTTCAACTGTGAGGTCAGTGGTGGCTCAGTGCCTGCTAGGCCAGTGCTAGGTGCGTGGCTGCTTTTTCAATTGTGAGGTCAGTGGTGGCTCAGTGCCTGCCAGGGCAGTGCTAGGTGCGTGGCTGCTGTTTGTGGTTGTGAGGTCAGTGGTGGCTCAGTGCCTGCTAGGCCAGTGCTAGGTGCGTGGGTGCTGTTTGTGGTTTTGAGGTCCGTGGTGGCTCAGTGCCTGCTAGGCCAGTGCTAGGTGCATGGCTGCTGTTTTCAATTGTGAGGTCAGTGGTGGCTCAGTGCCTGCTAGGCCAGTGCTAGGTGTGTGGGTGCTCTTTGTGGTTGTGAGGTCAGTGGTGGCTCAGTGTCTGATAGGCGAGTGCTAGGTGCGTGGGTGCTGTTTGTGGTTGTGAGGTCAGTGGTGGCTCAGTGCCTGCTAGGCCAGTGCTAGTTGCGTGGCTGCTGTTTGTGGTTGTGAGGTCAGTGGTGGCTCAGTGCCTGCTAGGCCAGTGCTAGGTGCGTGGCTGCTGTTTGTGGTTGTGAGGTCAGTGGTGGCTCAGTGCCTGCTAGGCCAGTGCTAGGTGCGTGGGTGCTGTTTGTGGTTGTGAGGTCAGTGGTGGCTCAGTGCCTGCTAGGCCAGTGCTAGGTGCGTGGCTGCTTTTTCAATTGTGAGGTCAGTGGTGGCTCCGTGCCTGCTAGGCCAGTGCTAGGTGCGTGGCTGCTGTTTTCAATTGTGAGGTCAGTGGTGGCTCAGTGCCTGCTAGGCCAGTGCTAGGTGCGTGGGTGCTGTTTTCAATTGTGAGGTCAGTGGTGGCTCAGTGCCTGCCAGGCCAGTGCTAGGTGCGTGGCTGCTGTTTGTGGTTGTGAGGTCAGTGGTGGCTCAGTGCCTGCTAGGCCAGTGCTAGGTGCGTGGGTGCTGTTTGTGGTTGTGAGGTCAGTGGTGGCTCAGTGCCTGCTAGGCCAGTGCTAGGTGCGTGGCTGCTGTTTTCAACTGTGAGGTCAGTGGTGGCTCAGTGCCTGCTAGGCCAGTGCTAGGTGCGTGGGTGCTGTTGGTGGTTGTGAGGTCAGTGGTGGCTCAGTGCCTGCTAGGCCAGTGCTAGGTGCGTGGGTGCTGTTGGTGGTTGTGAGGTCAGTGGTGGCTCCGTGCCTGCTAGGCCAGTGCTAGGTGCATGGGTGCTGTTTGTGGTTGTGAGGTCAGTGGTGGCTCAGTGCCTGCTAGGCCAGTGTTAGGTGCGTGGGTGCTGTTTGTGGTTGTGAGGTCAGTGGTGGCTCAGTGCCTGCTAGGCCAGTGCTAGGTGCGTGGCTGCTGTTTTCAACTGTGAGGTCAGTGGTGGCTCAGTGCCTGCTAGGCCAGTGCTAGGTGCGTGGGTGCTGTTGGTGGTTGTGAGGTCAGTGGTGGCTCAGTGCCTGCTAGGCCAGTGCTAGGTGCGTGGGTGCTGTTGGTGGTTGTGAGGTCAGTTGTGTCTCAGTGCCTGCTAGGCCAGTGCTAGGTGCGTGGGTGCTGTTGGTGGTTGTGAGGTCAGTGGTCGCTCAGTGCCTGCCAGGCCAGTGCTAGGTGCGTGGATGCTGTTTGTGGTTGTGAGGTCAGTGGTGGCTCAGTGCCTGCCAGGCCAGTGCTAGGTGCGTGGCTGCTGTTTTCAATTGTGAGGTCAGTGGTGGCTCAGTGCCTGCTAGGCCAGTGCTAGGTGCGTGGCTGCTGTTTGTGGTTGTGAGGTCAGTGGTGGCTCAGTGCCTGCTAGGCCAGTGCTAGGTGCGTGGCTGCTGTTGGTGGTTGTGAGGTCAGTGGTGGCTCAGTGCCTGCTAGGCCAGTGCTAGGTGCGTGGGTGCTGTTTGTGGTTTTGAGGTCCGTGGTGGCTCAGTGCCTGCTAGGCCAGTGCTAGGTGCGTGGCTGCTGTTTTCAATTGTGAGGTCAGTGGTGTCTCAGTGCCTGCTAGGCCAGTGCTAGGTGTGTGGGTGCTCTTTGTGGTTGTGAGGTCAGTGGTGTCTCAGTGTCTGATAGGCGAGTGCTAGGTGCGTGGGTGCTGTTGGTGGTTGTGAGGTCAGTGGTGGCTCAGTGCCTGCTAGGCCAGTGCTAGGTGCGTGGCTGCTTTTTCAATTGTGAGGTCAGTGGTGGCTCCGTGCCTGCTAGGCCAGTGCTAGGTGCGTGGCTGCTGTTTTCAATTGTGAGGTCAGTGGTGGCTCAGTGCCTGCTAGGCCAGTGCTAGGTGCGTGGCTGCTGTTTTCAATTGTGAGGTCAGTGGTGGCTCAGTGCCTGCCAGGCCAGTGCTAGGTGCGTGGCTGCTGTTTGTGGTTGTGAGGTCAGTGGTGGCTCAGTGCCTGCTAGGCCAGTGCTAGGTGCGTGGGTGCTGTTTGTGGTTGTGAGGTCAGTGGTGGCTCAGTGCCTGCTAGGCCAGTGCTAGGTGCGTGGGTGTTCTTTGTGGTTGTGAGGTCACTTGTGGCTCAGTGCCTGCTAGGCCAGTGCTAGGTGCGTGGCTGCTGTTTTCAACTGTGAGGTCAGTGGTGGCTCAGTGCCTGCTAGGCCAGTGCTAGGTGCGTGGCTGCTGTTTTCAACTGTGAGGTCAGTGGTGGCTCAGTGCCTGCTAGGCCAGTGCTAGGTGCGTGGCTGCTTTTTCAATTGTGAGGTCAGTGGTGGCTCAGTGCCTGCCAGGCCAGTGCTAGGTGCGTGGATGCTGTTTGTGGTTGTGAGGTCAGTGGTGGCTCAGTGCCTGCTAGGCCAGTGCTAGGTGCGTGGCTGCTGTTTGTGGTTGTGAGGTCAGTGGTGGCTCAGTGCCTGCTAGGCCAGTGCTAGGTGCGTGGCTGCTGTTTTCAATTGTGAGGTCAGTGGTGGCTCAGTGCCTGCCAGGGCAGTGCTAGGTGCGTGGCTGCTGTTTGTGGTTGTGAGGTCAGTGGTGGCTCAGTGCCTGCTAGGCCAGTGCTAGGTGCGTGGCTGCTGTTTGTGGCTGTGAGGTCAGTGGTGGCTCAGTGCCTGCTAGGCCAGTGCTAGGTGTGTGGGTGCTGTTTGTGGTTGTGAGGTCAGTGGTGGCTCAGTGCCTGCTAGGCCAGTGCTAGGTGCGTGGCTGCTGTTTTCAATTGTGAGGTCAGTGGTGGCTCAGTGCCTGCTAGGCCAGTGCTAGGTGCGTGGCTGCTGTTTTCAATTGTGAGGTCAGTGGTGGCTCAGTGCCTGCTAGGCCAGTGCTAGGTGCGTGGGTGCTGTTGGTGGTTGTGAGGTCAGTGGTGGCTCAGTGCCTGCTAGGCCAGTGCTAGGTGCGTGGCTGCTGTTGGTGGTTGTGAGGTCAGTTGTGTCTCAGTGCCTGCTAGGCCAGTGCTAGGTGCGTGGGTGCTGTTGGTGGTTGTGAGGTCAGTGGTCGCTCAGTGCCTGCCAGGCCAGTGCTAGGTGCGTGGATGCTGTTTGTGGTTGTGAGGTCAGTGGTGGCTCAGTGCCTGCCAGGCCAGTGCTAGGTGCGTGGCTGCTGTTTGTGGTTGTGAGGTCAGTGGTGGCTCAGTGCCTGCTAGGCCAGTGCTAGGTGCGTGGCTGCTGTTTGTGGTTGTGAGGTCAGTGGTGGCTCAGTGCCTGCTAGGCCAGTGCTAGGTGCGTGGCTGCTGTTGGTGGTTGTGAGGTCAGTGGTGGCTCAGTGCCTGCTAGGCCAGTGCTAGGTGCGTGGGTGCTGTTTGTGGTTTTGAGGTCCGTGGTGGCTCAGTGCCTGCTAGGCCAGTGCTAGGTGCATGGCTGCTGTTTTCAATTGTGAGGTCAGTGGTGTCTCAGTGCCTGCTAGGCCAGTGCTAGGTGTGTGGGTGCTCTTTGTGGTTGTGAGGTCAGTGGTGTCTCAGTGTCTGATAGGCGAGTGCTAGGTGCGTGGGTGCTGTTTGTGGTTGTGAGGTCAGTGGTGGCTCAGTGCCTGCTAGGCCAGTGCTAGTTGCGTGGCTGCTATTTGTGGTTGTGAGGTCAGTGGTGGCTCAGTGCCTGCTAGGCCAGTGCTAGGTGCGTGGCTGCTGTTTGTGGTTGTGAGGTCAGTGGTGGCTCAGTGCCTGCTAGGCCAGTGCTAGGTGCGTGGGTGCTGTTTGTGGTTGTGAGGTCAGTGGTGGCTCAGTGCCTGCTAGGCCAGTGCTAGGTGCGTGGCTGCTTTTTCAATTGTGAGGTCAGTGGTGGCTCCGTGACTGCTAGGCCAGTGCTAGGTGCGTGGCTGCTGTTTTCAATTGTGAGGTCAGTGGTGGCTCAGTGCCTGCTAGGCCAGTGCTAGGTGCGTGGGTGCTGTTTTCAATTGTGAGGTCAGTGGTGGCTCAGTGCCTGCCAGGCCAGTGCTAGGTGCGTGGCTGCTGTTTGTGGTTGTGAGGTCAGTGGTGGCTCAGTGCCTGCTAGGCCAGTGCTAGGTGCGTGGCTGCTGTTTGTGGTTGTGAGGTCAGTGGTGGCTCAGTGCCTGCTAGGCCAGTGCTAGGTGCGTGGCTGCTGTTTTCAACTGTGAGGTCAGTGGTGGCTCAGTGCCTGCTAGGCCAGTGCTAGGTGCGTGGGTGCTGTTTGTGGTTGTGAGGTCAGTTGTGGCTCAGTGCCTGCTAGGCCAGTGCTAGGTGCGTGGGTGCTGTTGGTGGTTGTGAGGTCAGTGGTGGCTCAGTGCCTGCTAGGCCAGTGCTAGGTGCATGGGTGCTGTTTGTGGTTGTGAGGTCAGTGGTGGCTCAGTGCCTGCTAGGCCAGTGTTAGGTGCGTGGGTGCTGTTTGTGGTTGTGAGGTCAGTGGTGGCTCAGTGCCTGCTAGGCCAGTGCTAGGTGCGTGGGTGTTCTTTGTGGTTGTGAGGTCAGTGGTGGCTCAGTGCCTGCTAGGCCAGTGCTAGGTGCGTGGCTGCTGTTTTCAACTGTGAGGTCAGTGGTGGCTCAGTGCCTGCTATGCCAGTGCTAGGTGCGTGGGTGCTGTTGGTGGTTGTGAGGTCAGTGGTCGCTCAGTGCCTGCCAGGCCAGTGCTAGGTGCGTGGATGCTGTTTGTGGTTGTGAGGTCAGTGGTGGCTCAGTGCCTGCCAGGCCAGTGCTAGGTGCGTGGCTGCTGTTTGTGGTTGTGAGGTCAGTGGTGGCTCAGTGCCTGCTAGGCCAGTGCTAGGTGCGTGGCTGCTGTTTGTGGTTGTGAGGTCAGTGGTGGCTCAGTGCCTGCTAGGCCAGTGCTAGGTGCGTGGCTGCTGTTGGTGGTTGTGAGGTCAGTGGTGGCTCAGTGCCTGCTAGGCCAGTGCTAGGTGCGTGGCTGCTGTTTGTGGTTGTGAGGTCCGTGGTGGCTCAGTGCCTGCTAGGCCAGTGCTAGGTGCGTGGCTGCTGTTTTCAATTGTGAGGTCAGTGGTGTCTCAGTGCCTGCTAGGCCAGTGCTAGGTGTGTGGGTGCTCTTTGTGGTTGTGAGGTCAGTGGTGTCTCAGTGTCTGATAGGCGAGTGCTAGGTGCGTGGGTGCTGTTGGTGGTTGTGAGGTCAGTGGTGGCTCAGTGCCTGCTAGGCCAGTGCTAGGTGCGTGGCTGCTGTTTGTGGTTGTGAGGCCAGTGGTGGCTCAGTGCCTGCTAGGCCAGTGCTAGGTGCGTGGGTGCTGTTTGTGGTTGTGAGGTCAGTGGTGGCTCAGTGCCTGCTAGGCCAGTGCTAGGTGCGTGGCTGCTTTTTCAATTGTGAGGTCAGTGGTGGCTCCGTGCCTGCTAGGCCAGTGCTAGGTGCGTGGCTGCTGTTTTCAATTGTGAGGTCAGTGGTGGCTCAGTGCCTGCTAGGCCAGTGCTAGGTGCGTGGCTGCTGTTTTCAATTGTGAGGTCAGTGGTGGCTCAGTGCCTGCCAGGCCAGTGCTAGGTGCGTGGCTGCTGTTTGTGGTTGTGAGGTCAGTGGTGGCTCAGTGCCTGCTAGGCCAGTGCTAGGTGCGTGGCTGCTGTTTGTGGTTGTGAGGTCAGTGGTGGCTCAGTGCCTGCTAGGCCAGTGCTAGGTGCGTGGATGTTCTTTGTGGTTGTGAGGTCACTTGTGGCTCAGTGCCTGCTAGGCCAGTGCTAGGTGCGTGGCTGCTGTTTTCAACTGTGAGGTCAGTGGTGGCTCAGTGCCTGCTAGGCCAGTGCTAGGTGCGTGGCTGCTGTTTTCAACTGTGAGGTCAGTGGTGGCTCAGTGCCTGCCAGGCCAGTGCTAGGTGCGTGGATGCTGTTTGTGGTTGTGAGGTCAGTGGTGGCTCAGTGCCTGCTAGGCCAGTGCTAGGTGCGTGGCTGCTGTTTGTGGTTGTGAGGTCAGTGGTGGCTCAGTGCCTGCTAGGCCAGTGCTAGGTGCGTGGCTGCTTTTTCAATGGTGAGGTCAGTGGTGGCTCAGTGCCTGCTAGGCCAGTGCTAGGTGCGTGGCTGCTTTTTCAATTGTGAGGTCAGTGGTGGCTCAGTGCCTGCCAGGCCAGTGCTAGGTGCGTGGATGCTGTTTGTGGTTGTGAGGTCAGTGGTGGCTCAGTGCCTGCTAGGCCAGTGCTAGGTGCGTGGCTGCTGTTTGTGGTTGTGAGGTCAGTGGTGGCTCAGTGCCTGCTAGGCCAGTGCTAGGTGCGTGGCTGCTGTTTTCAATTGTGAGGTCAGTGGTGGCTCAGTGCCTGCCAGGCCAGTGCTAGGTGCGTGGCTGCTGTTTGTGGTTGTGAGGTCAGTGGTGGCTCAGTGCCTGCTAGGCCAGTGCTAGGTGCGTGGCTGCTGTTTGTGGCTGTGAGGTCAGTGGTGGCTCAGTGCCTGCTAGGCCAGTGCTAGGTGTGTGGGTGCTGTTTGTGGTTGTGAGGTCAGTGGTGGCTCAGTGCCTGCTAGGCCAGTGCTAGGTGCGTGGCTGCTGTTTTCAATTGTGAGGTCAGTGGTGGCTCAGTGCCTGCCAGGCCAGTGCTAGGTGCGTGGCTGCTGTTTGTGGTTGTGAGGTCAGTGGTGGCTCAGTGCCTGCTAGGCCAGTGCTAGGTGGTGGCTGCTGTTTGTGGTTGTGAGGTCAGTGGTGGCTCAGTGCCTGCTAGGCCAGTGCTAGGTGCGTGGCTGCTGTTTGTGGTTGTGAGGTCAGTGGTGGCTCAGTGCCTGCTAGGCCAGTGCTAGGTGCGTGGCTGCTGTTTGCGGTTGTGAGGTCAGTGGTGGCTCAGTGCCTGCTAGGCCAGTGCTAGGTGCGTGGCTGCTGTTTGTGGTTGTGAGGTCAGTGGTGGCTCAGTGCCTGCTAGGCCAGTGCTAGGTGCGTGGCTGCTTTTTCAATTGTGAGGTCAGTGGTGGCTCAGTGCCTGCCAGGCCAGTGCTAGGTGCGTGGATGCTGTTTGTGGTTGTGAGGTCAGTGGTGGCTCAGTGTCTGATAGGCGAGTGCTAGGTGCGTGGGTGCTGTTTGTGGTTGTGAGGTCAGTGGTGGCTCAGTGCCTGCTAGGCCAGTGCTAGGTGCGTGGCTGCTGTTTGTGGTTGTGAGGTCCGTGGTGGCTCAGTGCCTGCTAGGCCAGTGCTAGGTGCGTGGCTGCTGTTTTCAATTGTGAGGTCAGTGGTGGCTCAGTGCCTGCTAGGCCAGTGCTAGGTGCGTGGGTGCTGTTTTCAATTGTGAGGTCACTTGTGGCTCTGTGCCTGCTAGGCCAGTGCTAGGTGCATGGCTGCTGTTGGTGGTTGTGAGGTCAGTGGTGGCTCAGTGCCTGCTAGGCCAGTGCTAGGTGCGTGGGTGCTGTTTGTGGTTGTGAGGTCAGTGGTGGCTCAGTGCCTGCCAGGCCAGTGCTAGGTGCGTGGCTGCTGTTTGTGGTTGTGAGGTCAGTGGTGGCTCAGTGCCTGCTAGGCCAGTGCTAGGTGCGTGGGTGCTGTTTTCAATTGTGAGGTCAGTGGTGTCTCACTGCCTGCTAGGCCAGTGCTAGGTGCGTGGCTGCTGTTTGTGGTTGTGAGGTCAGTGGTGGCTCAGTGCCTGCTAGGCCAGTGCTAGGTGCATGGCTGCTGTTTGTGGTTGTGAGGTCAGTGGTGTCTCAGTGCCTGCTAGGCCAGTGCTAGGTGTGTGGGTGCTCTTTTTGGTTGTGAGGTCAGTGGTGTCTCAGTGTCTGATAGGCGAGTGCTAGGTGCGTGGGTGCTGTTTGTGGTTGTGAGGTCAGTGGTGTCTCAGTGCCTGCTAGGCCAGTGCTAGGTGTGTGGGTGCTCTTTGTGGTTGTGAGGTCAGTGGTGGCTCAGTGCCTGCTAGGCCAGTGCTAGGTGCGTGGCTGCTGTTTGTGGTTGTGAGGTCAGTGGTGGCTCAGTGCCTGCTAGGCCAGTGCTAGGTGCGTGGGTGCTGTTTGTGGTTGTGAGGTCAGTGGTGGCTCAGTGCCTGCTAGGCCAGTGCTAGGTGCGTGGCTGCTGTTTTCAACTGTGAGGTCAGTGGTGGCTCAGTGCCTGCTAGGCCAGTGCTAGGTGTGTTGGTGCTGTTTGTGGTTGTGAGGTCAGTGGTGGCTCAGTGCCTGCTAGGCCAGTACTAGGTGCGTGGCTGCTGTTTTCAACTGTGAGGTCAGTGGTGGCTCAGTGCCTGCTAGGCCAGTGCTAGGTGCGTGGCTGCTGTTTTCAACTTTGAGGTCAGTGGTGGTTCAGTGCCTGCTAGGCCAGTGCTAGGTGTGTGGGTGCTGTTTGTGGTTGTGAGGTCAGTGGTGGCTCAGTGCCTGCTAGGCCAGTGCTAGGTGCGTGGCTGCTGTTGGTGGTTGTGAGGTCAGTGGTGGCTCAGTGCCTGCTAGGCCAGTGCTAGGTGCGTGGCTGCTTTTTCAATGGTGAGGTCAGTGGTGGCTCAGTGCCTGCTAGGCCAGTGCTAGGTGCGTGGCTGCTGTTTTCAATTGTGAGGTCAGTGGTGGCTCAGTGCCTGCCAGGCCAGTGCTAGGTGCGTGGCTGCTGTTTGTGGTTGTGAGGTCAGTGGTGGCTCAGTGCCTGCTAGGCCAGTGCTAGGTGCGTGGGTGCTGTTTGTGGTTGTGAGGTCAGTGGTGGCTCAGTGCCTGCTAGGCCAGTGCTAGGTGCGTGGCTGCTGTTTTCAATTGTGAGGTCAGTGGTGGCTCAGTGCCTGCTAGGCCAGTGCTAGGTGCGTGGGTGCTGTTTGTGGTTGTGAGGTCAGTGGTGGCTCAGTGCCTGCTAGGCCAGTGCTAGGTGCGTGGCTGCTGTTTTCAATTGTGAGGTCAGTGGTGGCTCAGTGCCTGCTAGGCCAGTGCTAGGTGCGTGGCTGCTGTTTTCAATTGTGAGGTCAGTGGTGGCTCAGTGCCTGCTAGGCCAGTGCTAGGTGCGTGGCTGCTGTTTTCAATTGTGAGGTCAGTGGTGTCTCAGTGCCTGCTAGGCCAGTGCTAGGTGTGTGGGTGCTCTTTGTGGTTGTGAGGTCAGTGGTGTCTCAGTGTCTGATAGGCGAGTGCTAGGTGCGTGGGTGCTGTTGGTGGTTGTGAGGTCAGTGGTGGCTCAGTGCCTGCTAGGCCAGTGCTAGTTGCGTGGCTGCTGTTGGTGGTTGTGAGGTCAGTGGTGGCTCAGTGCCTGCTAGGCCAGTGCTAGGTGCGTGGGTGCTGTTTGTGGTTGTGAGGCCAGTGGTGGCTCAGTGCCTGCTAGGCCAGTGCTAGGTGCGTGGCTGCTGTTTGTGGTTGTGAGGTCAGTGGTGGCTCAGTGCCTGCTAGGCCAGTGCTAGGTGCGTGGCTGCTTTTTCAATTGTGAGGTCAGTGGTGGCTCAGTGCCTGCTAGGCCAGTGCTAGGTGCGTGGGTGCTGTTTGTGGTTGTGAGGTCAGTGGTGGCTCAGTGCCTGCTAGGCCAGTGCTAGGTGCGTGGCTGCTTTTTCAATTGTGAGGTCAGTGGTGGCTCCGTGCCTGCTAGGCCAGTGCTAGGTGCGTGGCTGCTGTTTTCAACTGTGAGGTCCGTGGTGGCTCAGTGCCTGCTAGGCCAGTGCTAGGTGCGTGGGTGCTGTTTGTGGTTGTGAGGTCAGTGGTGGCTCAGTGCCTGCTAGGCCAGTGCTAGGTGCGTGGGTGCTGTTGGTGGTTGTGAGGTCAGTGGTGGCTCAGTGCCTGCTAGGCCAGTGCTAGGTGCGTGGCTGCTGTTTGTGGTTGTGAGGTCAGTGGTGGCTCAGTGCCTGCTAGGCCAGTGTTAGGTGCGTGGGTGCTATTTGTGGTTGTGAGGTCAGTGGTGGCTCAGTGCCTGCTAGGCCAGTGCTAGGTGCGTGGGTGCTGTTTGTGGTTGTGAGGTCAGTGGTGGCTCAGTGCCTGCTAGGCCAGTGCTAGGTGCGTGGCTGCTGTTTGTGGTTGTGAGGTCAGTGGTGGCTCAGTGCCTGCTAGGCCAGTGCTAGGTGCGTGGGTGCTGTTTGTGGTTGTGAGGTCAGTGGTGGCTCAGTGCCTGCTAGGCCAGTGCTAGGTGCGTGGCTGCTGTTTTCAATTGTGAGGTCAGTGGTGGCTCAGTGCCTGCCAGGCCAGTGCTAGGTGCGTGGCTGCTGTTTGTGGTTGTGAGGTCAGTGGTGGCTCAGTGCCTGCTAGGCCAGTGCTAGGTGCGTGGCTGCTGTTTGTGGTTGTGAGGTCAGTGGTGGCTCAGTGCCTGCTAGGCCAGTGCTAGGTGCGTGGCTGCTGTTTGTGGTTGTGAGGTCAGTGGTGGCTCAGTGCCTGCTAGGCCAGTGCTAGGTGCGTGGCTGCTGTTTTCAATTGTGAGGTCAGTGGTGTCTCAGTGCCTGCCAGGCCAGTGCTAGGTGCGTGGCTGCTGTTTGTGGTTGTGAGGTCAGTGGTGGCTCAGTGCCTGCTAGGCCAGTGCTAGGTGCGTGGCTGCTGTTTGTGGTTGTGAGGTCAGTGGTGGCTCAGTGCCTGCTAGGCCAGTGCTAAGTGCATGGGTGCTGTTTGTGGTTGTGAGGTCAGTGGTGGCTCAGTGCCTGCTAGGCCAGTGTTAGGTGCGTGGGTGCTATTTGTGGTTGTGAGGTCAGTGGTGGCTCAGTGCCTGCTAGGCCAGTGCTAGGTGCGTGGGTGTTCTTTGTGGTTGTGAGGTCAGTGGTGGCTCAGTGCCTGCTAGGCCAGTGCTAGGTGCGTGGCTGCTGTTTTCAACTGTGAGGTCAGTGGTGGCTCAGTGCCTGCTAGGCCAGTGCTAGGTGCGTGGCTGCTGTTTGTGGTTGTGAGGTCAGTGGTGGCTCAGTGCCTGCTAGGCCAGTGCTAGGTGCGTGGGTGCTGTTTGTGGTTGTGAGGTCAGTGGTGGCTCAGTGCCTGCTAGGCCAGTGCTAGGTGCGTGGCTGCTGTTTTCAACTGTGAGGTCAGTGGTGGCTCAGTGCCTGCTAGGCCAGTGCTAGGTGCGTGGCTGCTGTTTGCGGTTGTGAGGTCAGTGGTGGCTCAGTGCCTGCTAGGCCAGTGCTAGGTGCGTGGGTGCTGTTTGTGGTTGTGAGGTCCGTGGTGGCTCAGTGCCTGCTAGGCCAGTGCTAGGTGCGTGGCTGCTGTTTTCAATTGTGAGGTCAGTGGTGTCTCAGTGCCTGCTAGGCCAGTGCTAGGTGTGTGGGTGCTCTTTGTGGTTGTGAGGTCAGTGGTGTCTCAGTGTCTGATAGGCGAGTGCTAGGTGCGTGGGTGCTGTTTGTGGTTGTGAGGTCAGTGGTGGCTCAGTGCCTGCTAGGCCAGTGCTAGTTGCGTGGATGCTGTTGGTGGTTGTGAGGTCAGTGGTGGCTCAGTGCCTGCTAGGCCAGTGCTAGGTGCGTGGGTGCTGTTTGTGGTTGTGAGGTCAGTGGTGGCTCAGTGCCTGCTAGGCCAGTGCTAGGTGCGTGGCTGCTGTTAGTGGTTGTGAGGTCAGTGGTGGCTCAGTGCCTGCTAGGCCAGTGCTAGGTGCGTGGCTGCTTTTTCAATTGTGAGGTCAGTGGTGGCTCAGTGCCTGCTAGGCCAGTGCTAGGTGCGTGGCTGCTGTTTTCAATTGTGAGGTCAGTGGTGGCTCAGTGCCTGCCAGGCCAGTGCTAGGTGCGTGGCTGCTGTTTTCAATTGTGAGGTCAGTGGTGGCTCAGTGCCTGCCAGGCCAGTGCTAGGTGCGTGGCTGCTGTTTGTGGTTGTGAGGTCAGTGGTGGCTCAGTGCCTGCTAGGCCAGTGCTAGGTGCGTGGCTGCTGTTTGTGGTTGTGAGGTCAGTGGTGGCTCAGTGCCTGCTAGGCCAGTGCTAGGTGCGTGGCTGCTGTTTTCAACTGTGAGGTCAGTGGTGGCTCAGTGCCTGCTAGGCCAGTGCTAGGTGCGTGGGTGCTGT
This sequence comes from Apteryx mantelli, assembly GCF_036417845.1. Taxonomy (NCBI): domain Eukaryota; kingdom Metazoa; phylum Chordata; class Aves; order Apterygiformes; family Apterygidae; genus Apteryx; species Apteryx mantelli. Next base: position 20,045,489 of record NC_089988.1, read on the forward strand.
TTGTGGTTGTGAGGTCAGTGGTGGCTCAGTGCCTGCTAGGCCAGTGCTAGGTGCGTGGCTGCTGTTTGTGGTTGTGAGGTCAGTGGTGGCTCAGTGCCTGCTAGGCCAGTGCTAGGTGCGTGGCTGCTGTTTGCGGTTGTGAGGTCAGTGGTGGCTCAGTGCCTGCTAGGCCAGTGCTAGGTGCGTGGCTGCTGTTTTCAATTGTGAGGTCAGTGGTGTCTCAGTGCCTGCTAGGCCAGTGCTAGGTGTGTGGGTGCTCTTTGTGGTTGTGAGGTCAGTGGTGTCTCAGTGTCTGATAGGCGAGTGCTAGTTGCGTGGCTGCTGTTGGTGGTTGTGAGGTCAGTGGTGGCTCAGTGCCTGCTAGGCCAGTGCTAGGTGCGTGGCTGCTGTTTTCAACTGTGAGGTCAGTGGTGGCTCAGTGCCTGCTAGGCCAGTGCTAGGTGCGTGGCTGCTGTTTTCAACTGTGAGGTCAGTGGTGGCTCAGTGCCTGCTAGGCCAGTGCTAGGTGCGTGGCTGCTGTTTGCGGTTGTGAGGTCAGTGGTGGCTCAGTGCCTGCTAGGCCAGTGCTAGGTGCGTGGGTGCTGTTTGTGGTTGTGAGGTCCGTGGTGGCTCAGTGCCTGCTAGGCCAGTGCTAGGTGCGTGGCTGCTGTTTTCAATTGTGAGGTCAGTGGTGTCTCAGTGCCTGCTAGGCCAGTGCTAGGTGTGTGGGTGCTCTTTGTGGTTGTGAGGTCAGTGGTGTCTCAGTGTCTGATAGGCGAGTGCTAGGTGCGTGGGTGCTGTTTGTGGTTGTGAGGTCAGTGGTGGCTCAGTGCCTGCTAGGCCAGTGCTAGTTGCGTGGATGCTGTTGGTGGTTGTGAGGTCAGTGGTGGCTCAGTGCCTGCTAGGCCAGTGCTAGGTGCGTGGGTGCTGTTTGTGGTTGTGAGGTCAGTGGTGGCTCAGTGCCTGCTAGGCCAGTGCTAGGTGCGTGGCTGCTGTTTGTGGTTGTGAGGTCAGTGGTGGCTCAGTGCCTGCTAGGCCAGTGCTAGGTGCGTGGCTGCTGTTTTCAACTGTGAGGTCAGTGGTGGCTCAGTGCCTGCTAGGCCAGTGCTAGGTGCGTGGGTGCTGTTTGTGGTTGTGAGGTCAGTGGTGGCTCAGTGCCTGCTAGGCCAGTGCTAGGTGCGTGGCTGCTGTTTGTGGTTGTGAGGTCAGTGGTGGCTCAGTGCCTGCTAGGCCAGTGCTAGGTGCGTGGGTGCTGTTTGTGGTTGTGAGGTCAGTGGTGGCTCAGTGCCTGCTAGGCCAGTGCTAGGTGCGTGGCTGCTGTTTGTGGTTGTGAGGTCAGTGGTGGCTCAGTGCCTGCTAGGCCAGTGCTAGGTGCGTGGCTGCTGTTTGCGGTTGTGAGGTCAGTGGTGGCTCAGTGCCTGCTAGGCCAGTGCTAGGTGCGTGGCTGCTGTTTTCAATTGTGAGGTCAGTGGTGTCTCAGTGCCTGCTAGGCCAGTGCTAGGTGTGTGGGTGCTCTTTGTGGTTGTGAGGTCAGTGGTGTCTCAGTGTCTGATAGGCGAGTGCTAGTTGCGTGGCTGCTGTTGGTGGTTGTGAGGTCAGTGGTGGCTCAGTGCCTGCTAGGCCAGTGCTAGGTGCGTGGGTGCTGTTTGTGGTTGTGAGGCCAGTGGTGGCGCAGTGCCTGCTAGGCCAGTGCTAGGTGCGTGGCTGCTGTTTGTGGTTGTGAGGTCAGTGGTGGCTCAGTGCCTGCTAGGCCAGTGCTAGGTGCGTGGCTGCTTTTTCAATTGTGAGGTCAGTGGTGGCTCAGTGCCTGCTAGGCCAGTGCTAGGTGCGTGGGTGCTGTTTGTGGTTGTGAGGTCAGTGGTGGCTCCGTGCCTGCTAGGCCAGTGCTAGGTGCGTGGCTGCTGTTTTCAATTGTGAGGTCAGTGGTGGCTCAGTGCCTGCTAGGCCAGTGCTAGGTGCGTGGCTGCTGTTTTCAATTGTGAGGTCAGTGGTGGCTCAGTGCCTGCCAGGCCAGTGCTAGGTGCGTGGCTGCTGTTTTCAATTGTGAGGTCACTTGTGGCTCAGTGCCTGCTAGGCCACTGCTAGGTGCGTGGCTGCTGTTTGTGGTTGTGAGGTCAGTGGTGGCTCAGTGCCTGCTAGGCCAGTGCTAGGTGCGTGGCTGCTTTTTCAATTGTGAGGTCAGTGGTGGCTCAGTGCCTGCTAGGCCAGTGCTAGGTGCGTGGCTGCTGTTTGTGGTTGTGAGGTCAGTGGTGGCTCAGTGCCTGCTAGGCCAGTGCTAGGTGCGTGGCTGCTGTTTGTGGTTGTGAGGTCAGTGGTGGCTCAGTGCCTGCTAGGCCAGTGCTAGGTGCGTGGCTGCTGTTTTCAATTGTGAGGTCAGTGGTGTCTCAGTGCCTGCCAGGCCAGTGCTAGGTGCGTGGCTGCTGTTTGTGGTTGTGAGGTCAGTGGTCGCTCAGTGCCTGCCAGGCCAGTGCTAGGTGCGTGGCTGCTGTTTGTGGTTGTGAGGTCAGTGGTGGCTCAGTGCCTGCTAGGCCAGTGCTAGGTGCGTGGCTGCTGTTTGTGGTTGTGAGGTCAGTGGTGGCTCAGTGCCTGCTAGGCCAGTGCTAGGTGCGTGGCTGCTGTTTTCAATTGTGAGGTCACTTGTGGCTCAGTGCCTGCTAGGCCAGTGCTAGGTGCGTGGGTGCTGTTTGTGGTTGTGAGGTCCGTGGTGGCTCAGTGCCTGCTAGGCCAGTGCTAGGTGCGTGGCTGCTGTTTTCAATTGTGAGGTCAGTGGTGTCTCAGTGCCTGCTAGGCCAGTGCTAGGTGTGTGGGTGCTCTTTGTGGTTGTGAGGTCAGTGGTGTCTCAGTGTCTGATAGGCGAGTGCTAGGTGCGTGGGTGCTGTTTGTGGTTGTGAGGTCAGTGGTGGCTCAGTGCCTGCTAGGCCAGTGCTAGTTGCGTGGCTGCTGTTGGTGGTTGTGAGGTCAGTGGTGGCTCAGTGCCTGCTAGGCCAGTGCTAGGTGCGTGGGTGCTGTTTGTGGTTGTGAGGCCAGTGGTGGCTCAGTGCCTGCTAGGCCAGTGCTAGGTGCGTGGCTGCTGTTTGTGGTTGTGAGGTCAGTGGTGGCTCAGTGCCTGCTAGGCCAGTGCTAGGTGCGTGGCTGCTTTTTCAATTGTGAGGTCAGTGGTGGCTCAGTGCCTGCTAGGCCAGTGCTAGGTGCGTGGGTGCTGTTTGTGGTTGTGAGGTCAGTGGTGGCTCAGTGCCTGCTAGGCCAGTGCTAGGTGCGTGGCTGCTTTTTCAATTGTGAGGTCAGTGGTGGCTCCGTGCCTGCTAGGCCAGTGCTAGGTGCGTGGCTGCTGTTTTCAATTGTGAGGTCAGTGGTGGCTCAGTGCCTGCTAGGCCAGTGCTAGGTGCGTGGCTGCTGTTTTCAACTGTGAGGTCCGTGGTGGCTCAGTGCCTGCTAGGCCAGTGCTAGGTGCGTGGCTGCTGTTTGTGGTTGTGAGGTCAGTGGTGGCTCAGTGCCTGCTAGGCCAGTGTTAGGTGCGTGGGTGCTGTTTGTGGTTGTGAGGTCAGTGGTGTCTCAGTGCCTGCCAGGCCAGTGCTAGGTGCGTGGCTGCTGTTTGTGGTTGTGAGGTCAGTGGTGGCTCAGTGCCTGCCAGGCCAGTGCTAGGTGCGTGGCTGCTGTTTGTGGTTGTGAGGTCAGTGGTGGCTCAGTGCCTGCTAGGCCAGTGCTAGGTGCGTGGCTGCTGTTTGTGGTTGTGAGGTCAGTGGTGGCTCAGTGCCTGCTAGGCCAGTGCTAGGTGCGTGGCTGCTGTTTGTGGTTGTGAGGTCACTTGTGGCTCAGTGCCTGCTAGGCCAGTGCTAGGTGCGTGGGTGCTGTTTGTGGTTGTGAGGTCAGTGGTGGCTCAGTGCCTGCTAGGCCAGTGCTAGGTGCGTGGCTGCTGTTTTCAATTGTGAGGTCAGTGGTGGCTCAGTGCCTGCTAGGCCAGTGCTAGGTGCGTGGGTGCTGTTTGTGGTTGTGAGGTCAGTGGTGGCTCAGTGCCTGCTAGGCCAGTGCTAGGTGCGTGGCTGCTGTTTGCGGTTGTGAGGTCAGTGGTGGCTCAGTGCCTGCTAGGCCAGTGCTAGGTGCGTGGCTGCTGTTTTCAATTGTGAGGTCCGTGGTGGCTCAGTGCCTGCTAGGCCAGTGCTAGGTGCGTGGCTGCTGTTTTCAATTGTGAGGTCAGTGGTGTCTCAGTGCCTGCTAGGCCAGTGCTAGGTGTGTGGGTGCTCTTTGTGGTTGTGAGGTCAGTGGTGTCTCAGTGTCTGATAGGCGAGTGCTAGTTGCGTGGCTGCTGTTGGTGGTTGTGAGGTCAGTGGTGGCTCAGTGCCTGCTAGGCCAGTGCTAGGTGCGTGGGTGCTGTTTGTGGTTGTGAGGCCAGTGGTGGCGCAGTGCCTGCTAGGCCAGTGCTAGGTGCGTGGCTGCTGTTTGTGGTTGTGAGGTCAGTGGTGGCTCAGTGCCTGCTAGGCCAGTGCTAGGTGCGTGGCTGCTTTTTCAATTGTGAGGTCAGTGGTGGCTCCGTGCCTGCTAGGCCAGTGCTAGGTGCGTGGCTGCTGTTTTCAATTGTGAGGTCAGTGGTGGCTCAGTGCCTGCTAGGCCAGTGCTAGGTGCGTGGCTGCTGTTTTCAATTGTGAGGTCAGTGGTGGCTCAGTGCCTGCCAGGCCAGTGCTAGGTGCGTGGCTGCTGTTTTCAATTGTGAGGTCACTTGTGGCTCAGTGCCTGCTAGGCCACTGCTAGGTGCGTGGCTGCTGTTTGTGGTTGTGAGGTCAGTGGTGGCTCAGTGCCTGCTAGGCCAGTGCTAGGTGCGTGGCTGCTGTTTTCAACTGTGAGGTCCGTGGTGGCTCAGTGCCTGCTAGGCCAGTGCTAGGTGCGTGGGTGCTGTTTGTGGTTGTGAGGTCAGTGGTGGCTCAGTGCCTGCTAGGCCAGTGCTAGGTGCGTGGGTGCTGTTGGTGGTTGTGAAGTCAGTGGTGGCTCAGTGCCTGCTAGGCCAGTGCTAGGTGCGTGGCTGCTGTTTGTGGTTGTGAGGTCAGTGGTGGCTCAGTGCCTGCTAGGCCAGTGCTAGGTGCATGGGTGCTGTTTGTGGTTGTGAGGTCAGTGGTGGCTCAGTGCCTGCTAGGCCAGTGTTAGGTGCGTGGGTGCTATTTGTGGTTGTGAGGTCAGTGGTGGCTCAGTGCCTGCTAGGCCAGTGCTAGGTGCGTGGGTGTTCTTTGTGGTTGTGAGGTCAGTGGTGGCTCAGTGCCTGCTAGGCCAGTGCTAGGTGCGTGGCTGCTGTTTTCAACTGTGAGGTCAGTGGTGGCTCAGTGCCTGCTAGGCCAGTGCTAGGTGCGTGGCTGCTGTTTGTGGTTGTGAGGTCAGTGGTGGCTCAGTGCCTGCTAGGCCAGTGCTAGGTGCGTGGCTGCTGTTTTCAACTGTGAGGTCAGTGGTGGCTCAGTGCCTGCTAGGCCAGTGCTAGGTGCGTGGCTGCTGTTGGTGGTTGTGAGGTCAGTGGTGGCTCAGTGCCTGCTAGGCCAGTGCTAGGTGCGTGGCTGCTGTTTGTGGTTGTGAGGTCAGTGGTGGCTCAGTGCCTGCTAGGCCAGTGCTAGGTGCGTGGCTGCTGTTTGTGGTTGTGAGGTCAGTGGTGGCTCAGTGCCTGCTAGGCCAGTGCTAGGTGCGTGGCTGCTGTTTTCAATTGTGAGGTCAGTGGTGTCTCAGTGCCTGCCAGGCCAGTGCTAGGTGCGTGGCTGCTGTTTGTGGTTGTGAGGTCAGTGGTGGCTCAGTGCCTGCCAGGCCAGTGCTAGGTGCGTGGCTGCTGTTTGTGGTTGTGAGGTCAGTGGTGGCTCAGTGCCTGCTAGGCCAGTGCTAGGTGCGTGGCTGCTGTTTGTGGTTGTGAGGTCAGTGGTGGCTCAGTGCCTGCTAGGCCAGTGCTAGGTGCGTGGCTGCTGTTTGCGATTGTGAGGTCAGTGGTGGCTCAGTGCCTGCTAGGCCAGTGCTAGGTGCGTGGGTGCTGTTTGTGGTTGTGAGGTCCGTGGTGGCTCAGTGCCTGCTAGGCCAGTGCTAGGTGCGTGGCTGCTGTTTTCAATTGTGAGGTCAGTGGTGTCTCAGTGCCTGCTAGGCCAGTGCTAGGTGTGTGGGTGCTCTTTGTGGTTGTGAGGTCAGTGGTGTCTCAGTGTCTGATAGGCGAGTGCTAGGTGCGTGGGTGCTGTTTGTGGTTGTGAGGTCAGTGGTGGCTCAGTGCCTGCTAGGCCAGTGCTAGTTGCGTGGCTGCTGTTGGTGGTTGTGAGGTCAGTGGTGGCTCAGTGCCTGCTAGGCCAGTGCTAGGTGCGTGGGTGCTGTTTGTGGTTGTGAGGCCAGTGGTGGCTCAGTGCCTGCTAGGCCAGTGCTAGGTGCGTGGCTGCTGTTTGTGGTTGTGAGGTCAGTGGTGGCTCAGTGCCTGCTAGGCCAGTGCTAGGTGCGTGGCTGCTGTTGGTGGTTGTGAGGTCAGTGGTGGCTCAGTGCCTGCTAGGCCAGTGCTAGGTGCGTGGGTGCTGTTTGTGGTTGTGAGGTCAGTGGTGGCTCAGTGCCTGCTAGGCCAGTGCTAGGTGTGTGGCTGCTTTTTCAATTGTGAGGTCAGTGGTGGCTCCGTGCCTGCTAGGCCAGTGCTAGGTGCGTGGCTGCTGTTTTCAATTGTGAGGTCAGTGGTGGCTCAGTGCCTGCTAGGCCAGTGCTAGGTGCGTGGCTGCTGTTTGTGGTTGTGAGGTCAGTGGTGGCTCAGTGCCTGCTAGGCCAGTGCTAGGTGCGTGGCTGCTGTTTTCAACTGTGAGGTCCGTGGTGGCTCAGTGCCTGCTAGGCCAGTGCTAGGTGCGTGGGTGCTGTTAGTGGTTGTGAGGTCAGTGGTGGCTCAGTGCCTGCTAGGCCAGTGCTAGGTGCGTGGGTGCTGTTGGTGGTTGTGAGGTCAGTGGTGGCTCAGTGCCTGCTAGGCCAGTGCTAGGTGCGTGGCTGCTGTTTGTGGTTGTGAGGTCAGTGGTGGCTCAGTGCCTGCTAGGCCAGTGCTAGGTGCATGGGTGCTGTTTGTGGTTGTGAGGTCAGTGGTGGCTCAGTGCCTGCTAGGCCAGTGTTAGGTGCGTGGGTGCTATTTGTGGTTGTGAGGTCAGTGGTGGCTCAGTGCCTGCTAGGCCAGTGCTAGGTGCGTGGCTGTTCTTTGTGGTTGTGAGGTCAGTGGTGGCTCAGTGCCTGCTAGGCCAGTGCTAGGTGCGTGGCTGCTGTTTTCAACTGTGAGGTCAGTGGTGGCTCAGTGCCTGCTAGGCCAGTGCTAGGTGCGTGGCTGCTGTTTGTGGTTGTGAGGTCAGTGGTGGCTCAGTGCCTGCTAGGCCAGTGCTAGGTGCGTGGCTGCTGTTTTCAACTGTGAGGTCAGTGGTGGCTCAGTGCCTGCTAGGCCAGTGCTAGGTGCGTGGCTGCTGTTTTCAACTGTGAGGTCAGTGGTGGCTCAGTGCCTGCTAGGCCAGTGCTAGGTGCGTGGCTGCTGTTTGTGGTTGTGAGGTCAGTGGTGGCTCAGTGCCTGCTATGCCAGTGCTAGGTGCGTGGGTGCTGTTTGTGGTTGTGAGGTCCGTGGTGGCTCAGTGCCTGCTAGGCCAGTGCTAGGTGCGTGGCTGCTGTTTTCAATTGTGAGGTCAGTGGTGGCTCAGTGCCTGCTAGGCCAGTGCTAGGTGTGTGGGTGCTCTTTGTGGTTGTGAGGTCAGTGGTGTCTCAGTGTCTGATAGGCGAGTGCTAGGTGCGTGGGTGCTGTTTGTGGTTGTGAGGTCAGTGGTGGCTCAGTGCCTGCTAGGCCAGTGCTAGTTGCGTGGCTGCTGTTGGTGGTTGTGAGGTCAGTGGTGGCTCAGTGCCTGCTAGGCCAGTGCTAGGTGCGTGGGTGCTGTTTGTGGTTGTGAGGTCAGTGGTGGCTCAGTGCCTGCTAGGCCAGTGCTAGGTGCATGGCTGCTGTTTGTGGTTGTGAGGTCAGTGGTGGCTCAGTGCCTGCTAGGCCAGTGCTAGGTGCGTGGCTGCTTTTTCAATTGTGAGGTCAGTGGTGGCTCAGTGCCTGCTAGGCCAGTGCTAGGTGCGTTGCTGCTGTTTTCAATTGTGAGGTCAGTGGTGGCTCAGTGCCTGCCAGGCCAGTGCTAGGTGCGTGGCTGCTGTTTTCAATTGTGAGGTCAGTGGTGGCTCAGTGCCTGCTAGGCCAGTGCTAGGTGCGTGGGTGCTGTTTTCAATTGTGAGGTCAGTGGTGGCTCAGTGCCTGCCAGGCCAGTGCTAGGTGCGTGGCTGCTGTTTGTGGTTGTGAGGTCAGTGGTGGCTCAGTGCCTGCTAGGCCAGTGCTAGGTGCGTGGCTGCTGTTTGTGGTTGTGAGGTCAGTGGTGGCTCAGTGCCTGCTAGGCCAGTGCTAGGTGCGTGGGTGCTGTTTGTGGTTGTGAGGTCAGTGGTGGCTCAGTGCCTGCTAGGCCAGTGCTAGGTGCGTGGGTGCTGTTGGTGGTTGTGAGGTCAGTGGTGGCTCAGTGCCTGCTAGGCCAGTGCTAGGTGCGTGGCTGCTGTTTGTGGTTGTGAGGTCAGTGGTGGCTCAGTGCCTGCTAGGCCAGTGTTAGGTGCGTGGGTGCTGTTTGTGGTTGTGAGGTCAGTGGTGGCTCAGTGCCTGCTAGGCCAGTGCTAGGTGCGTGGGTGTTCTTTGTGGTTGTGAGGTCAGTGGTGGCTCAGTGCCTGCTAGGCCAGTGCTAGGTGCGTGGCTGCTGTTTTCAATTGTGAGGTCAGTGGTGGCTCAGTGCCTGCTAGGCCAGTGCTAGGTGTGTTGGTGCTGTTTGTGGTTGTGAGGTCAGTGGTGGCTCAGTGCCTGCTAGGCCAGTGCTAGGTGCGTGGGTGTTCTTTGTGGTTGTGTGGTCAGTGGTGGCTCAGTGCCTGCTAGGCCAGTGCTAGGTGCGTGGCTGCTGTTTTCAACTGTGAGGTCAGTGGTGGCTCAGTGCCTGCTAGGCCAGTGCTAGGTGCGTGGCTGCTGTTTTCAACTGTGAGGTCAGTGGTGGCTCAGTGTCTGCTAGGCCAGTGCTAGGTGTGTGGGTGCTGTTTGTGGTTGTGAGGTCAGTGGTGGCTCAGTGCCTGCTAGGCCAGTGCTAGGTGCGTGGCTGCTGTTTGTGGTTGTGAGGTCAGTGGTGGCTCAGTGCCTGCTAGGCCAGTGCTAGGTGCGTGGCTGCTGTTTTCAATTGTGAGGTCAGTGGTGGCTCAGTGCCTGCCAGGCCAGTGCTAGGTGCGTGGGTTCTGTTTGTGGTTGTGAGGTCAGTGGTGGCTCAGTGCCTGCTAGGCCAGTGCTAGGTGCGTGGCTGCTGTTTGTGGTTGTGAGGTCAGTGGTGGCTCAGTGCCTGCTAGGCCAGTGCTAGGTGCGTGGGTGTTTTTTGTGGTTGTGAGGTCAGTGGTGGCTCAGTGCCTGCTAGGCCAGTGCTAGGTGCTTGGCTGCTGTTTTCAATTGTGAGGTCAGTGGTGGCTCAGTGCCTGCTAGGCCAGTGCTAGGTGTGTTGGTGCTGTTTGTGGTTGTGAGGTCAGTGGTGGCTCAGTGCCTGCTAGGCCAGTGCTAGGTGCGTGGCTGCTGTTTGTGGTTGTGAGGTCAGTGGTGGCTCAGTGCCTGCTAAGCCAGTGCTAGGTGTGTGGGTGCTGTTTGTGGTTGTGAGGTCAGTGGTGGCTCAGTGCCTGCTAGGCCAGTGCTAGGTGCGTGGCTGCTGTTTTCAATTGTGAGGTCAGTGGTGGCTCAGTGCCTGCCAGGCCAGTGCTAGGTGCGTGGCTGCTGTTTGTGGTTGTGAGGTCAGTGGTGGCTCAGTGCCTGCCAGGCCAGTGCTAGGTGCGTGGGTGCTGTTTGTGGTTGTGAGGTCAGTGGTGGCTCAGTGCCTGCTAGGCCAGTGCTAGGTGTGTGGGTGCTCTTTGTGGTTGTGAGGTCAGTGGTGTCTCAGTGTCTGATAGGCGAGTGCTAGGTGCGTGGGTGCTGTTTGTGGTTGTGAGGTCAGTGGTGTCTCAGTGCCTGCTAGGCCAGTGCTAGTTGCGTGGCTGCTGTTGGTGGTTGTGAGGTCAGTGGTGGCTCAGTGCCTGCTAGGCCAGTGCTAGCTGCGTGGGTGTTCTTTCTGGTTGTGAGGTCAGTGGTGGCTCAGTGCCTGCTAGGCCAGTGCTAGGTGCGTGGCTGCTGTTTTCAACTGTGAGGTCAGTGGTGGCTCAGTGCCTGCTAGGCCAGTGCTAGGTGCGTGGCTGCTGTTTTCAATTGTGAGGTCAGTGGTGGCTCAGTGCCTGCTAGGCCAGTGCTAGGTGCGTGGATGCTGTTTGTGGTTGTGAGGTCAGTGGTGGCTCAGTGCCTGCTAGGCCAGTGCTAGGTGCGTGGCTGCTGTTTGTGGTTGTGAGGTCAGTGGTGGCTCAGTGCCTGCTAGGCCAGTGCTAGGTGCGTGGGTGCTGTTTGTGGTTGTGAGGTCAGTGGTGGCTCAGTGCCTGCTAGGCCAGTGCTAGGTGCGTGGCTGCTGTTTGTGGTTGTGAGGTCAGTGGTGTCTCAGTGCCTGCTAGGCCAGTGCTAGGTGCGTGGCTGCTGTTTGTGGTTGTGAGGTCAGTGGTGGCTCAGTGCCTGCTAGGCCAGTGCTAGGTGCGTGGCTGCTGTTTTCAACTGTGAGGTCAGTGGTGGCTCAGTGCCTGCTAGGCCAGTGCTAGGTGCGTGGCTGCTGTTTTCAACTGTGAGGTCAGTGGTGGCTCAGTGCCTGCTAGGCCAGTGCTAGGTGCGTGGGTGCTGTTTGTGGTTGTGAGGTCAGTGGTGGCTCAGTGCCTGCTAGGCCAGTGCTAGGTGCGTGGCTGCTGTTTGTGGTTGTGAGGTCAGTGGTGGCTCAGTGCCTGCTAGGCCAGTGCTAGGTGCGTGGCTGCTGTTTTCAATGGTGAGGTCAGTGGTGGCTCAGTGCCTGCTAGGCCAGTGCTAGGTGCGTGGCTGCTTTTTCAATTGTGAGGTCAGTGGTGGCTCAGTGCCTGCCAGGCCAGTGCTAGGTGCGTGGATGCTGTTTGTGGTTGTGAGGTCAGTGGTGGCTCAGTGCCTGCTAGGCCAGTGCTAGGTGCGTGGGTGCTGTTTGTGGTTGTGAGGTCAGTGGTGGCTCAGTGCCTGCTAGGCCAGTGCTAGGTGCGTGGCTGCTGTTTTCAATTGTGAGGTCAGTGGTGGCTCAGTGCCTGCCAGGCCAGTGCTAGGTGCGTGGCTGCTGTTTGTGGTTGTGAGGTCAGTGGTGGCTCAGTGCCTGCTAGGCCAGTGCTAGGTGTGTGGGTGCTGTTTGTGGTTGTGAGGTCAGTGGTGGCTCAGTGCCTGCTAGGCCAGTGCTAGGTGCGTGGCTGCTGTTTTCAATTGTGAGGTCAGTGGTGGCTCAGTGCCTGCCAGGCCAGTGCTAGGTGCGTGGCTGCTGTTTGTGGTTGTGAGGTCCGTGGTGGCTCAGTGCCTGCTAGGCCAGTGCTAGGTGCGTGGCTGCTGTTTTCAATTGTGAGGTCAGTGGTGTCTCAGTGTCTGATAGGCGAGTGCTAGGTGCGTGGGTGCTGTTTGTGGTTGTGAGGTCAGTGGTGGCTCAGTGCCTGCTAGGCCAGTGCTAGTTGCGTGGCTGCTGTTGGTGGTTGTGAGGTCAGTGGTGGCTCAGTGCCTGCTAGGCCAGTGCTAGCTGCGTGGGTGTTCTTTGTGGTTGTGAGGTCAGTGGTGGCTCAGTGCCTGCTAGGCCAGTGCTAGGTGTGTGGGTGCTCTTTGTGGTTGTGAGGTCAGTGGTGTCTCAGTGTCTGATAGGCGAGTGCTAGGTGCGTGGGTGCTGTTTGTGGTTGTGAGGTCAGTGGTGGCTCAGTGCCTGCTAGGCCAGTGCTAGTTGCGTGGCTGCTGTTGGTGGTTGTGAGGTCAGTGGTGGCTCAGTGCCTGCTAGGCCAGTGCTAGCTGCGTGGGTGTTCTTTGTGGTTGTGAGGTCAGTGGTGGCTCAGTGCCTGCTAGGCCAGTGCTAGGTGCGTGGCTGCTGTTTTCAACTGTGAGGTCAGTGGTGGCTCAGTGCCTGCTAGGCCAGTGCTAGGTGCGTGGCTGCTGTTTTCAACTGTGAGGTCAGTGGTGGCTCAGTGCCTGCTAGGCCAGTGCTAGGTGCGTGGATGCTGTTTGTGGTTGTGAGGTCAGTGGTGGCTCAGTGCCTGCTAGGCCAGTGCTAGGTGCGTGGCTGCTGTTTGTGGTTGTGAGGTCAGTGGTGGCTCAGTGCCTGCTAGGCCAGTGCTAGGTGCGTGGGTGCTGTTTGTGGTTGTGAGGTCAGTGGTGGCTCAGTGCCTGCTAGGCCAGTGCTGGGTGCGTGGCTGCTGTTTGTGGTTGTGAGGTCAGTGGTGTCTCAGTGCCTGCTAGGCCAGTGCTAGGTGCGTGGCTGCTGTTTGTGGTTGTGAGGTCAGTGGTGGCTCAGTGCCTGCTAGGCCAGTGCTAGGTGCGTGGCTGCTGTTTTCAACTGTGAGGTCAGTGGTGGCTCAGTGCCTGCTAGGCCAGTGCTAGGTGCGTGGCTGCTGTTTTCAACTGTGAGGTCAGTGGTGGCTCAGTGCCTGCTAGGCCAGTGCTAGGTGCGTGGGTGCTGTTTGTGGTTGTGAGGTCAGTGGTGGCTCAGTGCCTGCTAGGCCAGTGCTAGGTGCGTGGCTGCTGTTTTCAATGGTGAGGTCAGTGGTGGCTCAGTGCCTGCTAGGCCAGTGCTAGGTGCGTGGCTGCTTTTTCAATTGTGAGGTCAGTGGTGGCTCAGTGCCTGCCAGGCCAGTGCTAGGTGCGTGGATGCTGTTTGTGGTTGTGAGGTCAGTGGTGGCTCAGTGCCTGCTAGGCCAGTGCTAGGTGCGTGGGTGCTGTTTGTGGTTGTGAGGTCAGTGGTGGCTCAGTGCCTGCTAGGCCAGTGCTAGGTGCGTGGCTGCTGTTTTCAATTGTGAGGTCAGTGGTGGCTCAGTGCCTGCCAGGCCAGTGCTAGGTGCGTGGCTGCTGTTTGTGGTTGTGAGGTCAGTGGTGGCTCAGTGCCTGCTAGGCCAGTGCTAGGTGTGTGGGTGCTGTTTGTGGTTGTGAGGTCAGTGGTGGCTCAGTGCCTGCTAGGCCAGTGCTAGGTGCGTGGCTGCTGTTTTCAATTGTGAGGTCAGTGGTGGCTCAGTGCCTGCCAGGCCAGTGCTAGGTGCGTGGCTGCTGTTTGTGGTTGTGAGGTCCGTGGTGGCTCAGTGCCTGCTAGGCCAGTGCTAGGTGCGTGGCTGCTGTTTTCAATTGTGAGGTCAGTGGTGTCTCAGTGTCTGATAGGCGAGTGCTAGGTGCGTGGGTGCTGTTTGTGGTTGTGAGGTCAGTGGTGGCTCAGTGCCTGCTAGGCCAGTGCTAGTTGCGTGGCTGCTGTTGGTGGTTGTGAGGTCAGTGGTGGCTCAGTGCCTGCTAGGCCAGTGCTAGGTGCGTGGGTGCTGTTTTCAATTGTGAGGTCAGTGGTGGCTCAGTGCCTGCTAGGCCAGTGCTAGGTGCGTGGGTGCTGTTTTCAATTGTGAGGTCAGTGGTGGCTCAGTGCCTGCCAGGCCAGTGCTAGGTGCGTGGCTGCTGTTTGTGGTTGTGAGGTCAGTGGTGGCTCAGTGCCTGCTAGGCCAGTGCTAGGTGCGTGGGTGCTGTTTGTGGTTGTGAGGTCAGTGGTGGCTCAGTGCCTGCTAGGCCAGTGCTAGGTGCGTGGCTGCTGTTTTCAACTGTGAGGTCAGTGGTGGCTCAGTGCCTGCTAGGCCAGTGCTAGGTGCGTGGGTGCTGTTTGTGGTTGTGAGGTCAGTGGTGGCTCAGTGCCTGCTAGGCCAGTGCTAGGTGCGTGGGTGCTGTTGGTGGTTGTGAGGTCAGTGGTGGCTCAGTGCCTGCTAGGCCAGTGCTAGGTGCGTGGCTGCTGTTTGTGGTTGTGAGGTCAGTGGTGGCTCAGTGCCTGCTAGGCCAGTGCTAGGTGCATGGGTGCTGTTTGTGGTTGTGAGGTCAGTGGTGTCTTCAGTGCCTGCTAGGCCAGTGCTAGGTGCGTGGCTGCTGTTTGTGGTTGTGAGGTCAGTGGTGGCTCAGTGCCTGCTAGGCCAGTGCTAGGTGCGTGGGTGCTGTTGGTGGTTGTGAGGTCAGTGGTGGCTCAGTGCCTGCTAGGCCAGTGCTAGGTGCGTGGCTGCTGTTTGTGGTTGTGAGGTCAGTGGTGGCTCAGTGCCTGCTAGGCCAGTGCTAGGTGCATGGGTGCTGTTTGTGGTTGTGAGGTCAGTGGTGGCTCAGTGCCTGCTAGGCCAGTGCTAGGTGTGTTGGTGCTGTTTGTGGTTGTGAGGTCAGTGGTGGCTCAGTGCCTGCTAGGCCAGTGCTAGGTGCGTGGGTGCTGTTTGTGGTTGTGAGGTCAGTGGTGGCTCAGTGCCTGCTAGGCCAGTGCTAGGTGCGTGGCTGCTGTTTTCAACTGTGAGGTCAGTGGTGGCTCAGTGCCTGCTAGGCCAGTGCTAGGTGTGTGGGTGCTGTTTGTGGTTGTGAGGTCAGTGGTGGCTCAGTGCCTGCTAGGCCAGTGCTAGGTGCGTGGCTGCTGTTTTCAATTGTGAGGTCAGTGGTGGCTCAGTGCCTGCTAGGCCAGTGCTAGGTGCGTGGCTGCTGTTTTCAATTGTGAGGTCAGTGGTGGCTCAGTGCCTGCTAGGCCAGTGCTAGGTGCGTGGCTGCTGTTTTCGGTTGTGAGGTCAGGGGTGGCTCAGTGCCTGCTAGGCCAGTGCTAGGTGCGTGGCTGCTGTTTGTTTTTGTTAGGTCACTTGTGGCTCAGTGCCTGCTAGGCCAGTGCTAGGTGCGTGGGTGCTGTTGGTGGTTGTGAGGTCAGTGGTGGCTCAGTGCCTGCTAGGCCAGTGCTAGGTGCATGGGTGCTGTTTGTGGTTGTGAGGTCAGTGGTGGCTCAGTGCCTGCTAGGCCAGTGCTAGGTGCGTGGCTGCTGTTTTCAACTGTGAGGTCAGTGGTGGCTCAGTGCCTGCTAGGCCAGTGCTAGGTGTGTGGGTGCTGTTTGTGGTTGTGAGGTCAGTGGTGGCTCAGTGCCTGCTAGGCCAGTGCTAGGTGCGTGGGTGCTGTTTTCAATTGTGCGGTCAGTGGTGGCTCAGTGCCTGCTAGGCCAGTGCTAGGTGCGTGGCTGCTGTTTGTGGTTGTGAGGTCAGTGGTGGCTCAGTGCCTGCTAGGCCAGTGCTAGGTGCGTGGGTGCTGTTTGTGGTTGTGAGGTCAGTGGTGGCTCAGTGCCTGCTAGGCCAGTGCTAGGTGCGTGGCTGCTGTTTGTGGTTGTGAGGTCAGTGGTGGCTCAGTGCCTGCTAGGCCAGTGCTAGGTGCATGGGTGCTGTTTGTGGTTGTGAGGTCAGTGGTGGCTCAGTGCCTGCTAGGCCAGTGCTAGGTGCGTGGGTGCTGTTTGTGGTTGTGAGGTCAGTGGTGGCTCAGTGCCTGCTAGGCCAGGGCTAGGTGCGTGGGTGTTCTTTGTGGTTGTGAGGTCAGTGGTGGCTCAGTGCCTGCTAGGCCAGTGCTAGGTGCGTGGCTGCTGTTTGTGGTTGTGAGGTCAGTGGTGGCTCAGTGCCTGCTAGGCCAGTGCTAGGTGCGTGGCTGCTGTTTTCAACTGTGAGGTCAGTGGTGGCTCAGTGCCTGCTAGGCCAGTGCTAGGTGCGTGGGTGCTGTTTGTGGTTGTGAGGTCAGTGGTGGCTCAGTGCCTGCTAGGCCAGTGCTAGGTGCGTGGCTGCTGTTTGTGGTTGTGAGGTCAGTGGTGGCTCAGTGCCTGCTAGGCCAGTGCTAGGTGCGTGGGTGCTGTTTTCAATTGTGAGGTCAGTGGTGGCTCAGTGCCTGCTAGGCCAGTGCTAGGTGCGTGGCTGCTGTTTTCAACTGTGAGGTCAGTGGTGGCTCAGTGCCTGCTAGGCCAGTGGTAGGTGTGTTGGTGCTGTTTGTGGTTGTGAGGTCAGTGGTGGCTCAGTGCCTGCTAGGCCAGTGCTAGGTGCGTGGGTGTTCTTTGTGGTTGTGAGGTCAGTGGTGGCTCAGTGCCTGCTAGGCCAGTGCTAGGTGCGTGGGTGCTGTTTGTGGTTGTGAGGTCAGTGGTGGCTCAGTGCCTGCTAGGCCAGTGCTAGGTGTGTTGGTGCTGTTTGTGGTTGTGAGGTCAGTGGTGGCTCAGTGCCTGCTAGGCCAGTGCTAGGTGCGTGGGTGCTGTTTGTGGTTGTGAGGTCAGTGGTGGCTCAGTGCCTGCTAGGCCAGTGCTAGGTGCGTGGCTGCTGTTTTCAACTGTGAGGTCAGTGGTGGCTCAGTGCCTGCTAGGCCAGTGCTAGGTGTGTGGGTGCTGTTTGTGGTTGTGAGGTCAGTGGTGGCTCAGTGCCTGCTAGGCCAGTGCTAGGTGCGTGGCTGCTGTTTTCAATTGTGAGGTCAGTGGTGGCTCAGTGCCTGCTAGGCCAGTGCTAGGTGCGTGGCTGCTGTTTTCAATTGTGAGGTCAGTGGTGGCTCAGTGCCTGCTAGGCCAGTGCTAGGTGCGTGGCTGCTGTTTTCGGTTGTGAGGTCAGGGGTGGCTCAGTGCCTGCTAGGCCAGTGCTAGGTGCGTGGCTGCTGTTTGTTTTTGTTAGGTCACTTGTGGCTCAGTGCCTGCTAGGCCAGTGCTAGGTGCGTGGGTGCTGTTGGTGGTTGTGAGGTCAGTGGTGGCTCAGTGCCTGCTAGGCCAGTGCTAGGTGCATGGGTGCTGTTTGTGGTTGTGAGGTCAGTGGTGGCTCAGTGCCTGCTAGGCCAGTGCTAGGTGCGTGGCTGCTGTTTTCAACTGTGAGGTCAGTGGTGGCTCAGTGCCTGCTAGGCCAGTGCTAGGTGTGTGGGTGCTGTTTGTGGTTGTGAGGTCAGTGGTGGCTCAGTGCCTGCTAGGCCAGTGCTAGGTGCGTGGGTGCTGTTTTCAATTGTGCGGTCAGTGGTGGCTCAGTGCCTGCTAGGCCAGTGCTAGGTGCGTGGCTGCTGTTTGTGGTTGTGAGGTCAGTGGTGGCTCAGTGCCTGCTAGGCCAGTGCTAGGTGCGTGGGTGCTGTTTGTGGTTGTGAGGTCAGTGGTGGCTCAGTGCCTGCTAGGCCAGTGCTAGGTGCGTGGCTGCTGTTTGTGGTTGTGAGGTCAGTGGTGGCTCAGTGCCTGCTAGGCCAGTGCTAGGTGCATGGGTGCTGTTTGTGGTTGTGAGGTCAGTGGTGGCTCAGTGCCTGCTAGGCCAGTGCTAGGTGCGTGGGTGCTGTTTGTGGTTGTGAGGTCAGTGGTGGCTCAGTGCCTGCTAGGCCAGGGCTAGGTGCGTGGGTGTTCTTTGTGGTTGTGAGGTCAGTGGTGGCTCAGTGCCTGCTAGGCCAGTGCTAGGTGCGTGGGTGCTGTTTGTGGTTGTGAGGTCAGTGGTGGCTCAGTGCCTGCTAGGCCAGTGCTAGGTGCGTGGCTGCTGTTTTCAACTGTGAGGTCAGTGGTGGCTCAGTGCCTGCTAGGCCAGTGCTAGGTGTGTTGGTGCTGTTTGTGGTTGTGAGGTCAGTGCTGGCTCAGTGCCTGCTAGGCCAGTGCTAGGTGCGTGGCTGCTGTTTGTGGTTGTGAGGTCAGTGGTGGCTCAGTGCCTGCTAGGCCAGTGCTAGGTGCGTGGCTGCTGTTTTCAACTGTGAGGTCAGTGGTGGCTCAGTGCCTGCTAGGCCAGTGCTAGGTGTGTGGGTGCTGTTTGTGGTTGTGAGGTCAGTGGTGGCTCAGTGCCTGCTAGGCCAGTGCTAGGTGCGTGGCTGCTGTTTGTGGTTGTGAGGTCAGTGGTGGCTCAGTGCCTGCTAGGCCAGTGCTAGGTGCGTGGGTGCTGTTTTCAATTGTGAGGTCAGTGGTGGCTCAGTGCCTGCTAGGCCAGTGCTAGGTGCGTGGCTGCTGTTTTCAACTGTGAGGTCAGTGGTGGCTCAGTGCCTGCTAGGCCAGTGGTAGGTGTGTTGGTGCTGTTTGTGGTTGTGAGGTCAGTGGTGGCTCAGTGCCTGCTAGGCCAGTGCTAGGTGCGTGGGTGTTCTTTGTGGTTGTGAGGTCAGTGGTGGCTCAGTGCCTGCTAGGCCAGTGCTAGGTGCGTGGGTGCTGTTTGTGGTTGTGAGGTCAGTGGTGGCTCAGTGCCTGCTAGGCCAGTGCTAGGTGCGTGGGTGCTGTTGGTGGTTGTGAGGTCAGTGGTGGCTCAGTGCCTGCTAGGCCAGTGCTAGGTGTGTGGCTGCTGTTTTCAATTGTGAGGTCAGTGGTGGCTCAGTGCCTGCTAGGGCAGTGCTAGGTGCGTGGCTGCTGTTTTCAATTGTGAGGTCAGTGGTGGCTCAGTGCCTGCTAGGCCAGTGCTAGGTGCGTGGCTGCTGTTTGTGGTTGTGAGGTCAGTGGTGGCTCAGTGCCTGCTAGGCCAGTGCTAGGTGCGTGGGTGCTGTTAGTGGTTGTGAGGTCAGTGGTGGCTCAGTGCCTGCTAGGCCAGTGCTAGGTGCGTGGGTGCTGTTTGTGGTTGTGAGGTCAGTGGTGGCTCAGTGCCTGCTAGGCCAGTGCTAGGTGCGTGGGTGCTGTTAGTGGTTGTGAGGTCAGTGGTGGCTCAGTGCCTGCTAGGCCAGTGCTAGGTGCGTGGCTGCTGTTTGTGGTTGTGAGGTCAGTGGTGGCTCAGTGCCTGCTAGGCCAGTGCTAGGTGCGTGGCTGCTGTTTGTGGTTGTGAGGTCAGTGGTGGCTCAGTGCCTGCTAGGCCAGTGCTAGGTGCGTGGCTGCTGTTTTCAATTATGAGGTCAGTGGTGGCTCAGTGCCTGCTAGGCCAGTGCTAGGTGCGTGGCTGCTGTTTTCAATTGTGAGGTCAGTGGTGGCTCAGTGCCTGCTAGGCCTGTGCTAGGTGCGTGGCTGCTGTTTGTGGTTGTGAGCTCAGTGGTGTCTCAGTGCCTGCTAGGCCAGTGCTAGGTGCGTGGCTGCTGTTTTTAATTGTGAGGTCAGTGGTGGCTCAGTGCCTGCTAGGCCAGTGCTAGGTGCGTGGGTGTTCCTTGTGGTTGTGAGGTCAGTGGTGGCTCAGTGCCTGCTAGGCCAGTGCTAGGTGCGTGGCTGCTGTTTGTGGTTGTGAGGTCAGTGGTGGCTCAGTGCCTGCTAGGCCAGTGCTAGGTGCGTGGCTGCTGTTTGTGGTTGTGAGGTCAGTGGTGGCTCAGTGCCTGCTAGGCCAGTGCTAGGTGCGTGGCTGCTGTTTTCAATTATGAGGTCAGTGGTGGCTCAGTGCCTGCTAGGCCAGTGCTAGGTGCGTGGCTGCTGTTTTCAATTGTGAGGTCAGTGGTGGCTCAGTGCCTGCTAGGCCGGTGCTAGGTGCGTGGCTGCTGTTTGTGGTTGTGAGCTCAGTGGTGGCTCAGTGCCTGCTAGGCCAGTGCTAGGTGCGTGGCTGCTGTTTTTAATTGTGAGGTCAGTGGTGGCTCAGTGCCTGCTAGGCCAGTGCTAGGTGCGTGGCTGCTGTTTGTGGTTGTGAGGTCAGTGGTGGCTCAGTGCCTGCTAGGCCAGTGCTAAACGCATGGCTGCTGTTTGTGGTTGTGAGGTCAGTGGTGGCTCAGTGCCTGCTAGGCCAGTGCTAGGTGCGTGGCTGCTGTTTGTGGTTGTGAGGTCAGTGGTGGCTCAGTGCCTGCTAGGCCAGTGCTAGGTGCGTGGGTGCTGTTTGTGGTTGTGAGGTCAGTGGTGGCTCAGTGCCTGCTAGGCCAGTGCGAGCTGCGTGGCTGCTGTTTGTGGTTGTGAGGTCAGTGGTGGCTCAGTGCCTGCTAGGCCAGTGCTAGGTGCGTGGGTGCTGTTTGTGGTTGTGAGGTCAGTGGTGGCTCAGTGCCTGCTAGGCCAGTGCTAGGTGCGTGGCTGCTGTTTTCAATTGTGAGGTCAGTGGTGGCTCAGTGCCTGCTAGGCCAGTGCTAGGTGCGTGGCTGCTGTTTTCAACTGTGAGGTCAGTGGTGGCTCAGTGCCTGCTAGGCCAGTGCTAGGTGCGTGGCTGCTGTTTTCAATTGTGAGGTCAGTGGTGGCTCAGTGCCTGCTAGGCCAGTGCTAGGTGCGTGGGTGCTGTTTGTGGTTGTGAGGTCAGTGGTGGCTCGGTGCCTGCTAGGCCAGTGCTAGGTGCGTGGGTGCTGTTTGTGGTTGTGAGGGCAGTGGTGGCTCAGTGCCTGCTAGGCCAGTGCTAGGTGCGTGGCTGCTGTTTTCAATTGTGAGGTCAGTGGTGGCTCAGTGCCTGCTAGGCCAGTGCTAGGTGCGTGGCTTCTGTTTGTGGTTGTGAGGTCAGTGGTGGCTCAGTGCCTGCTAGGCCAGTGTTAGGTGCGTGGGTGCTGTTTGTGGTTGTGAGGTCAGTGGTGTCTCAGTGCCTGCTAGGCCAGTGCTAGGTGCGTGGCTGCTGTTTGTGGTTGTGAGGTCAGTGGTGGCTCAGTGCCTGCTAGGCCAGTGCTAGGTGCGTGGGTGCTGTTGGTGGTTGTGAGGTCAGTGGTGGCTCAGTGCCTGCTAGGCCAGTGCTATGTGCGTGGCTGCTGTTTGTGGTTGTGAGGTCAGTGGTGGCTCAGTGCCTGCTAGGCCAGTGCTAGGTGCGTGGGTGCTGTTTGTGGTTGTGAGGTCAGTGGTGTCTTCAGTGCCTGCTAGGCCAGTGCTAGGTGCGTGGCTGCTGTTTGTGGTTGTGAGGTCAGTGGTGGCTCAGTGCCTGCTAGGCCAGTGCTAGGTGCGTGGGTGCTGTTTGTGGTTGTGAGGTCAGTGGTGGCTCAGTGCCTGCTAGGCCAGTGCTAGGTTCGTGGCTGCTGTTTTCAATTGTGAGGTCAGTGGTGGCTCAGTGCCTGCTAGGCCAGTGCTAGGTGCGTGGGTGCTGTTTGTGGTTGTGAGGTCAGTGGTGGCTCAGTGCCTGCTAGGCCAGTGCTAGGTGCATGGGTGCTGTTTGTGGTTGTGAGGTCAGTGGTGGCTCAGTGCCTGCTAGGCCAGTGCTAGGTGCGTGGGTGCTGTTTGTGGTTGTGAGCTCAGTGGTGGCTCAGTGCCTGCTAGGCCAGTGCTAGGTGCGTGGGTGCTGTTTGTGGTTGTGAGGTCAGTGGTGGCTCAGTGCCTGCTAGGCCAGTGCTAGGTGCGTGGCTGCTGTTTGTGGTTGTGAGGTCAGTGGTGGCTCAGTGCCTGCTAGGCCAGTGCTAGGTGCGTGGGTTCTGTTGGTGGTTGTGAGGTCAGTGGTGGCTCAGTGCCTGCTAGGCCAGCGCTAGGTGCTTGTCTGCTCTTTGTGGTTGCGAGGTCAGTGGTGTCTCAGTGCCTGCTAGGCCAGTGCTAGGTGCGTGGGTGCTGTTTGTGGTTGTGAGGTCCGTGGTGGCTCAGTGCCTGCTGGGCCAGTGCTAGGTGCGTGGGTGCTGATTTAAATTGTGAAGGTCACTTGTGGCTCAGTGCCTGCTAGGCCAGTGCTAGGTGCGTGGCTGCTGTTTTCAACTGTGAGGTCAGTGGTGGCTCAGTGCCTGCTAGGCCAGTGCTAGGTGTGTGGGTGCTGTTTGTGGTTGTGAGGTCAGTGGTGGCTCAGTGCCTGCTAGGCCAGTGCTAGGTGCGTGGCTGCTGTTTGTGGTTGTGAGGTCAGTGGTGGCTCAGTGCCTGCTAGGCCAGTGCTAGGTGCGTGGGTGCTGTTTTCAATTGTGAGGTCAGTGGTGGCTCAGTGCCTGCTAGGCCAGTGCTAGGTGCGTGGCTGCTGTTTTCAACTGTGAGGTCAGTGGTGGCTCAGTGCCTGCTAGGCCAGTGGTAGGTGTGTTGGTGCTGTTTGTGGTTGTGAGGTCAGTGGTGGCTCAGTGCCTGCTAGGCCAGTGCTAGGTGCGTGGGTGTTCTTTGTGGTTGTGAGGTCAGTGGTGGCTCAGTGCCTGCTAGGCCAGTGCTAGGTGCGTGGGTGCTGTTTGTGGTTGTGAGGTCAGTGGTGGCTCAGTGCCTGCTAGGCCAGTGCTAGGTGCGTGGGTGCTGTTGGTGGTTGTGAGGTCAGTGGTGGCTCAGTGCCTGCTAGGCCAGTGCTAGGTGTGTGGCTGCTGTTTTCAATTGTGAGGTCAGTGGTGGCTCAGTGCCTGCTAGGGCAGTGCTAGGTGCGTGGCTGCTGTTTTCAATTGTGAGGTCAGTGGTGGCTCAGTGCCTGCTAGGCCAGTGCTAGGTGCGTGGCTGCTGTTTGTGGTTGTGAGGTCAGTGGTGGCTCAGTGCCTGCTAGGCCAGTGCTAGGTGCGTGGGTGCTGTTAGTGGTTGTGAGGTCAGTGGTGGCTCAGTGCCTGCTAGGCCAGTGCTAGGTGCGTGGGTGCTGTTTGTGGTTGTGAGGTCAGTGGTGGCTCAGTGCCTGCTAGGCCAGTGCTAGGTGCGTGGGTGCTGTTAGTGGTTGTGAGGTCAGTGGTGGCTCAGTGCCTGCTAGGCCAGTGCTAGGTGCGTGGCTGCTGTTTGTGGTTGTGAGGTCAGTGGTGGCTCAGTGCCTGCTAGGCCAGTGCTAGGTGCGTGGCTGCTGTTTGTGGTTGTGAGGTCAGTGGTGGCTCAGTGCCTGCTAGGCCAGTGCTAGGTGCGTGGCTGCTGTTTTCAATTATGAGGTCAGTGGTGGCTCAGTGCCTGCTAGGCCAGTGCTAGGTGCGTGGCTGCTGTTTTCAATTGTGAGGTCAGTGGTGGCTCAGTGCCTGCTAGGCCAGTGCTAGGTGCGTGGCTGCTGTTTTCAATTGTGAGGTCAGTGGTGGCTCAGTGCCTGCTAGGCCAGTGCTAGGTGCGTGGGTGCTGTTTGTGGTTGTGAGGTCAGTGGTGGCTCAGTGCCTGCTAGGCCAGTGCTAGGTGCGTGGCTGCTGTTTGTGGTTGTGAGGTCAGTGGTGGCTCAGTGCCTGCTAGGCCAGTGCTAGGTGCGTGGCTGCTGTTTTCAATTGTGAGGTCAGTGGTGGCTCAGTGCCTGCTAGGCCAGTGCTAGGTGCGTGGCTGCTGTTGGTGGTTGTGAGGTCAGTGGTGGCTCAGTGCCTGCTAGGCCAGTGCTAGGTGCGTGGCTGCTGTTTGTGGTTGTGAGGTCCGTGGTGGCTCAAAGCCTGCTGGGCCAGTGCTAGGTGCGTGGCTGCTGTTTTCAATTGTGAGGTCAGTGGTGGCTCAGTGCCTGCTAGGCCAGTGCTAGGTGCGTGGGTGCTGTTTGTGGTTGTGAGGTCAGTGGTGGCTCAGTGCCTGCTAGGCCAGTGCTAGGTGCGTGGCTGCTGTTTTCAATTGTGAGGTCAGTGGTGGCTCAGTGCCCGCTAGGCCAGTGCTAGGTGCGTGGCTGCTGTTTGTGGTTGTGAGGTCAGTGGTGGCTCAGTGCCTGCTAGGCCAGTGCTAGGTGCGTGGCTGCTGTTTTCAATTATGAGGTCAGTGGTGGCTCAGTGCCTGCTAGGCCAGTGCTAGGTGCGTGGCTGCTGTTTTCAATTGTGAGGTCAGTGGTGGCTCAGTGCCTGCTAGGCCAGTGCTAGGTGCGTGGCTGCTGTTTGTGGTTGTGAGGTCAGTGGTGGCTCAGTGCCTGCTAGGCCAGTGCTAGGTGCGTGGCTGCTGTTTGTGGTTGTGAGGTCAGTGGTGGCTCAGTGCCTGCTAGGCCAGTGCTAGGTGCGTGGCTGCTGTTTTCAATTGTGAGGTCAGTGGTGGCTCAGTGCCTGCTAGGCCAGTGCTAGGTGCGTGGCTGCTGTTGGTGGTTGTGAGGTCAGTGGTGGCTCAGTGCCTGCTAGGCCAGTGCTAGGTGCGTGGCTGCTGTTTGTGGTTGTGAGGTCCGTGGTGGCTCAAAGCCTGCTGGGCCAGTGCTAGGTGCGTGGCTGCTGTTTTCAATTGTGAGGTCAGTGGTGGCTCAGTGCCTGCTAGGCCAGTGCTAGGTGCGTGGCTGCTGTTTGTGGTTGTGAGGTCAGTGGTGGCTCAGTGCCTGCTAGGCCAGTGTTAGGTGCGTGGGTGCTGTTTGTGGTTGTGAGGTCAGTGGTGGCTCAGTGCCTGCTAGGCCAGTGCTAGGTGCGTGGGTGCTGTTTGTGGTTGTGAGGTCAGTGGTGGCTCAGTGCCTGCTAGGCCAGTGCTAGGTGCGTGGGTGCTGTTTGTGGTTGTGAGGTCAGTGGTGGCTCAGTGCCTGCTAGGCCAGTGCTAGGTGCGTGGGTGCTGTTGGTGGTTGTGAGGTCAGTGGTGGCTCAGTGCCTGCTAGGCCAGTGCTAGGTGCTTGGCTGCTCTTTGTGGTTGCGAGGTCAGTGGTGTCTCAGTGCCTGCTGGGCCAGTGCTAGGTGCGTGGGTTCTGTTTGTGGTTGTGAGGTCAGTGGTGGCTCAGTGCCTGCTAGGCCAGTGCTAGGTGCGTGGGTGCTGTTTGTGGTTGTGAGGTCAGTGGTGTCTCAGTGCCTGCTAGGCCAGTGCTAGGTGCGTGGCTGCTGTTTGTGGTTGTGAGGTCAGTGGTGGCTCAGTGCCTGCTAGGCCAGTGCTAGGTGCGTGGCTGCTGTTGGTGGTTGTGAGGTCAGTGGTGGCTCAGTGCCTGCTAGGCCAGTGCTAGGTGCGTGGCTGCTGTTTGTGGTTGTGAGGTCAGTGGTGGCTCAGTGCCTGCTAGGCCAGTGTTAGGTGCGTGGGTGCTGTTTGTGGTTGTGAGGTCAGTGGTGGCTCAGTGCCTGCTAGGCCAGTGCTAGGTGCGTGACTGCTGTTTGTGGTTGTGAGGTCAGTGGTGGCTGAGTGCCCGCTAGGCCAGTGCTAGGTGCGTGGCTGCTGTTTGTGGTTGTGAGGTCAGTGGTGTCTCAGTGCCTGCTAGGCCAGTGCTAGGTGCGTGGGTGCTGTTTGTGGTTGTGAGGTCAGTGGTGGCTCAGTGCCTGCTAGGCCAGTGCTAGGTGCGTCGCTGCTGTTTGTGGTTGTGAGGTCCGTGGTGGCTCAGTGCCTGCCAGGCCAGTGCTAGGTGCGTGGCTGCTGTTTGTGGTTGTGAGGTCAGTGGTGGCTCAGTGCCTGCTAGGCCAGTGCTAGGTGCGTGGCTGCTGTTTGTGGTTGTGAGGTCCGTGGTGGCTCAGTGCCTGCTAGGCCAGTGCTAGGTGCGTGGCTGCTGTTTGTGGTTGTGAGGTCAGTGGTGGCTCAGTGCCTGCTGGGCCAGTGTTAGGTGCGTGGGTGCTGTTTGTGGTTGTGAGGTCAGTGGTGGCTCAGTGCCTGCTAGGCCAGTGCTAGGTGCGTGACTGCTGTTTGTGGTTGTGAGGTCAGTGGTGGCTGAGTGCCCGCTAGGCCAGTGCTAGGTGCGTGGCTGCTGTTTGTGGTTGTGAGGTCAGTGGTGTCTCAGTGCCTGCTAGGCCAGTGCTAGGTGCGTGGGTGCTGTTTGTGGTTGTGAGGTCAGTGGTGGCTCAGTGCCTGCTAGGCCAGTGCTAGGTGCGTCGCTGCTGTTTGTGGTTGTGAGGTCCGTGGTGGCTCAGTGCCTGCCAGGCCAGTGCTAGGTGCGTGGCTGCTGTTTGTGGTTGTGAGGTCAGTGGTGGCTCAGTGCCTGCTAGGCCAGTGCTAGGTGCGTGGCTGCTGTTTGTGGTTGTGAGGTCCGTGGTGGCTCAGTGCCTGCTAGGCCAGTGCTAGGTGCATGGGTGCTGTTTGTGGTTGTGAGGTCAGTGGTGGCTCAGTGCCTGCTGGGCCAGTGCTAGGTGCGTGGCTGCTGTTTGTGGTTGTGAGGTCAGTGGTGGCTCAGTGCCTGCTAGGCCAGTGCTAGGTGCGTGGCTGCTGTTAGTGGTTGTGAGGTCAGTGGTGGCTCAGTGCCTGCTAGGCCAGTGCTAGGTGCGTGGGTGCTGTTTGTGGTTGTGAGGTCAGTGGTGGCTCAGTGCCTGCTAGGCCAGTGCTAGGTGCGTGGCTGCTGTTTTCAATTGTGAGGTCAGTGGTGGCTCAGTGCCCGCTAGGCCAGTGCTAGGTGCGTGGCTGCTGTTTGTGGTTGTGAGGTCAGTGGTGGCTCAGTGCCTGCTAGGCCAGTGCTAGGTGCGTGGCTGCTGTTTGTGGTTGTGAGGTCAGTGGTGGCTCAGTGCCTGCTAGGCCAGTGCTAGGTGCGTGGCTGCTGTTTGTGGTTGTGAGGTCAGTGGTGGCTCAGTGCCCGCTAGGCCAGTGCTAGGTGCGTGGCTGCTGTTTGTGGTTGTGAGGTCAGTGGTGGCTCAGTGCCTGCTAGGCCAGTGCTAGGTGCGTGGCTGCTGTTTTCAATTGAGAGGTCACTGGTGGCTCAGTGCCTGCTAGGCCAGTGCTAGGTGTGTGGGTGCTGTTTGTGGTTGTGAGGTCAGTGGTGGCTCAGTGCCTGCTAGGCCAGTGCTAGGTGCGTGGCTGCTGTTTGTGGTTGTGAGGTCAGTGGTGGCTCAGTGCCTGCTAGGCCAGTGCTAGGTGCGTGGCTGCTGTTTGTGGTTGTGAGGTCAGTGGTGGCTCAGTGCCTGCTAGGCCAGTGTTAGGTGCGTGGGTGCTGTTTGTGGTTGTGAGGTCACTTGTGGCTCTGTGCCTGCTGGGTCAGTGCTAGGTGCGTGGGTGCTGATTTAAATTGTGAAGGTCACTTGTGGCTCAGTGCCTGCTAGGCCAGTGCTAGGTGCGTGGCTGCTGTTTGTGGTTGTGAGGTCAGTGGTGGCTCAGTGCCTGCTAGGCCAGTGCTAGGTGCGTGGGTGCTGTTTGTGGTTGTGAGGTCAGTGGTGGCTCAGTGCCTGCTAGGCCAGTGCTAGGTGCGTGGGTGTTGTTTGTGGTTGTGAGGTCCGTGGTGGCTCAAAGCCTGCTGGGCCAGTGCTAGGTACGTGGCTGCTGTTTTCAATTGTGAGGTCAGTGGTGGCTCAGTGCCTGCTAGGCCAGTGCTAGGTGCGTGGGTGCTGTTGGTGGTTGTGAGGTCAGTGGTGGCTCAGTGCCTGCTAGGCTAGTGCTAGGTGCGTGGCTGCTGTTTTCAATTGTGAGGTCAGTGGTGGCTCAGTGCCCGCTAGGCCAGTGCTAGGTGCGTGGCTGCTGTTTGTGGTTGTGAGGTCAGTGGTGGCTCAGTGCCTGCTAGGCCAGTGTTAGGTGCGTGGGTGCTGTTGGTGGTTGTGAGGTCAGTGGTGGCTCAGTGCCTGCTAGGCCAGTGCTAGGTGCGTGGGTGCTGTTGGTGGTTGTGAGGTCCGTGGTGGCTCAGTGCCTGCTAGGCCAGTGCTAGGTGCGTGGGTGCTGTTGGTGGTTGTGAGGTCAGTGGTGGCTCAGTGCCTGCTGGGCCAGTGCTCGGTGCGTGGGTGCTGTTTGTGGTTGTGAGGGCAGTGGTGGCTCAGTGCCTGCTAGGCCAGTGCTAGGTGCGTGGCTGCTGTTTGTGGTTGTGAGGTCAGTGGTGGCTCAGTGCCTGCTAGGCCAGTGCTAGGTGCGTGGCTGCTGTTTTCAATTATGAGGTCAGTGGTGGCTCAGTGCCTGCTAGGCCAGTGCTAGGTGCGTGGCTGCTGTTTTCAATTGTGAGGTCAGTGGTGGCTCAGTGCCTGCTAGGCCAGTGCTAGGTGCGTGGCTGCTGTTTGTGGTTGTGAGGTCAGTGGTGGCTCAGTGCCTGCTAGGCCAGTGCTAGGTGCGTGGCTGCTGTTTTCAACTGTGAGGTCAGTGGTGGCTCAGTGCCTGCTAGGCCAGTGCTAGGTGCGTGGGTGCTGTTTGTGGTTGTGAGGTCAGTGGTGGCTCAGTGCCTGCTAGGCCAGTGCTAGGTGCGTGGGTGCTGTTTGTGGTTGTGAGTTCAGTGGTGGCTCAGTGCCTGCTAGGCCAGTGCTAGGTGCGTGGCTGCTGTTTGTGGTTGTGAGGTCAGTGGTGGCTCAGTGCCTGCTAGGCCAGTGCTAGGTGCGTCGCTGCTGTTTGTGGTTGTGAGGTCCGTGGTGGCTCAGTGCCTGCTAGGCCAGTGCTAGGTGCGTGGCTGCTGTTTGTGGTTGTGAGGTCCGTGGTGGCTCAGTGCCTGCTAGGCCAGTGCTAGGTGCGTGGCTGCTGTTTGTGGTTGTGAGGTCCGTGGTGGCTCAGTGCCTGCTAGGCCAGTGCTAGGTGCGTGGGTGCTGTTTGTGGTTGTGAGGTCAGTGGTGGCTCAGTGCCTGCTAGGCCAGTGCTAGGTGCTTGGCTGCTCTTTGTGGTTGCGAGGTCAGTGGTGTCTCAGTGCCTGCTGGGCCAGTGCTAGGTGCGTGGGTTCTGTTTGTGGTTGTGAGGTCAGTGGTGGCTCAGTGCCTGCTAGGCCAGTGCTAGGTGCGTGGGTTCTGTTTGTGGTTGTGAGGTCAGTGGTGTCTCAGTGCCTGCTAGGCCAGTGCTAGGTGCGTGGGTGCTGTTTGTGGTTGTGAGGGCAGTGGTGGCTCAGTGCCTGCTAGGCCAGTGCTAGGTGCGTGGCTGCTGTTTGTGGTTGTGAGGTCAGTGGTGGCTCAGTGCCTGCTAGGCCAGTGCTAGGGCCATGGCTGCTGTTTGTGGTTGTGAGGTCAGTGGTGGCTCAGTGCCTGCTAGGCCAGTGTTAGGTGCGTGGGTGCTGTTTGTGGTTGTGAGGTCAGTGGTGGCTCAGTGCCTGCTAGGCCAGTGCTAGGTGCGTGACTGCTGTTTGTGGTTGTGAGGTCAGTGGTGGCTGAGTGCCCGCTAGGCCAGTGCTAGGTGCGTGGCTGCTGTTTGTGGTTGTGAGGTCAGTGGTGTCTCAGTGCCTGCTAGGCCAGTGCTAGGTGCGTGGGTGCTGTTTGTGGTTGTGAGGTCAGTGGTGGCTCAGTGCCTGCTAGGCCAGTGCTAGGTGCGTGGCTGCTGTTAGTGGTTGTGAGGTCAGTGGTGGCTCAGTGCCTGCCAGGCCAGTGCTAGGTGCGTGGGTGCTGTTTGTGGTTGTGAGGTCCGTGGTGGCTCAGTGCCTGCTAGGCCAGTGCTAGGTGCGTGGGTGCTGTTGGTGGTTGTGAGGTCAGTGGTGGCTCAGTGCCTGCTGGGCCAGTGCTAGGTGCGTGGGTGCTGTTTGTGGTTGTGAGGGCAGTGGTGGCTCAGTGCCTGCTAGGCCAGTGCTAGGTGCGTGGCTGCTGTTTGTGGTTGTGAGGACAGTGGTGGCTCAGTGCCTGCTAGGCCAGTGCTAGGTGCGTGGCTGCTGTTTTCAATTATGAGGTCAGTGGTGGCTCAGTGCCTGCTAGGCCAGTGCTAGGTGCGTGGCTGCTGTTTTCAATTGTGATGTCAGTGGTGGCTCAGTGCCTGCTAGGCCAGTGCTAGGTGCGTGGCTGCTGTTTGTGGTTGTGAGGTCAGTGGTGGCTCAGTGCCTGCTAGGCCAGTGCTAGGTGCGTGGCTGCTGTTTTCAACTGTGAGGTCAGTGGTGGCTCAGTGCCTGCTAGGCCAGTGCTAGGTGCGTGGGTGCTGTTTGTGGTTGTGAGGTCAGTGGTGGCTCAGTGCCTGCTAGGCCAGTGCTAGGTGCGTGGGTGCTGTTTGTGGTTGTGAGTTCAGTGGTGGCTCAGTGCCTGCTAGGCCAGTGCTAGGTGCGTGGCTGCTGTTTGTGGTTGTGAGGTCAGTGGTGGCTCAGTGCCTGCTAGGCCAGTGCTAGGTGCGTCGCTGCTGTTTGTGGTTGTGAGGTCCGTGGTGGCTCAGTGCCTGCTAGGCCAGTGCTAGGTGCGTGGCTGCTGTTTGTGGTTGTGAGGTCAGTGGTGGCTCAGTGCCTGCTAGGCCAGTGCTAGGTGCGTGGCTGCTGTTTGTGGTTGTGAGGTCCGTGGTGGCTCAGTGCCTGCTAGGCCAGTGCTAGGTGCGTGGCTGCTGTTTGTGGTTGTGAGGTCAGTGGTGGCTCAGTGCCTGCTGGGCCAGTGCTAGGTGCGTGGCTGCTGTTTGTGGTTGTGAGGTCAGTGGTGGCTCAGTGCCTGCTAGGCCAGTGCTAGGTGCGTGGGTGCTGTTAGTGGTTGTGAGGTCAGTGGTGGCTCAGTGCCTGCTAGGCCAGTGCTAGGTGCGTGGGTGCTGTTTGTGGTTGTGAGGTCAGTGGTGGCTCAGTGCCTGCTAGGCCAGTGCTAGGTGCGTGGCTGCTGTTTTCAATTGTGAGGTCAGTGGTGGCTCAGTGCCCGCTAGGCCAGTGCTAGGTGCGTGGCTGCTGTTTGTGGTTGTGAGGTCAGTGGTGGCTCAGTGCCTGCTAGGCCAGTGCTAGGTGCGTGGCTGCTGTTTGTGGTTGTGAGGTCAGTGGTGGCTCAGTGCCTGCTAGGCCAGTGCTAGGTGCATGGCTGCTGTTTGTGGTTGTGAGGTCAGTGGTGGCTCAGTGCCCGCTAGGCCAGTGCTAGGTGCGTGGCTGCTGTTTGTGGTTGTGAGGTCAGTGGTGGCTCAGTGCCTGCTAGGCCAGTGCTAGGTGCGTGGCTGCTGTTTGTGGTTGTGAGGTCCGTGGTGGCTCAAAGCCTGCTAGGCCAGTGCTAGGTGCGTGGCTGCTGTTTTCAATTGTGAGGTCACTGGTGGCTCAGTGCCTGCTAGGCCAGTGCTAGGTGTGTGGGTGCTGTTTGTGGTTGTGAGGTCAGTGGTGGCTCAGTGCCTGCTAGGCCAGTGCTAGGTGCGTGGCTGCTGTTTGTGGTTGTGAGGTCAGTGGTGGCTCAGTGCCTGCTAGGCCAGTGCTAGGTGCGTGGCTGCTGTTTGTGGTTGTGAGGTCAGTGGTGGCTCAGTGCCTGCTAGGCCAGTGTTAGGTGCGTGGGTGCTGTTTGTGGTTGTGAGGTCACTTGTGGCTCTGTGCCTGCTGGGCCAGTGCTAGGTGCGTGGCTGCTGTTTGTGGTTGTGAGGTCAGTGGTGGCTCAGTGCCTGCTAGGCCAGTGCTAGGTGCGTGGCTGCTGTTTGTGGTTGTGAGGTCCGTGGTGGCTCAGTGCCTGCTAGGCCAGTGCTAGGTGCGTGGCTGCTGTTTGTGGTTGTGAGGTCAGTGGTGGCTCAGTGCCTGCTAGGCCAGTGCTAGGTGCGTGGCTGCTGTTTGTGGTTGTGAGGTCCGTGGTGGCTCAAAGCCTGCTGGGCCAGTGCTAGGTGCGTGGCTGCTGTTTTCAATTGTGAGGTCAGTGGTGGCTCAGTGCCTGCTAGGCCAGTGCTAGGTGCGTGGGTGCTGTTGGTGGTTGTGAGGTCAGTGGTGGCTCAGTGCCTGCTAGGCCAGTGCTAGGTGCGTGGCTGCTGTTTTCAATTGTGAGGTCAGTGGTGGCTCAGTGCCCGCTAGGCCAGTGCTAGGTGCGTGGCTGCTGTTTGTGGTTGTGAGGTCAGTGGTGGCTCAGTGCCTGCTAGGCCAGTGCTAGGTGCATGGCTGCTGTTTTCAATTGTGAGGTCACTTGTGGCTCAGTGCCTGCTAGGCCAGTGCTAGGTGCGTGGCTGCTGTTTGTGGTTGTGAGGTCAGTGGTGGCTCAGTTCCTGCTAGGCCAGTGTTAGGTGCGTGGGTGCTGTTTGTGGTTGTGAGGTCAGTGGTGGCTCAGTGCCTGCTAGGCCAGTGCTAGGTGCGTGGCTGCTGTTGGTGGTTGTGAGGTCAGTGGTGGCTCAGTGCCTGCTGGGCCAGTGCTAGGTGCGTGGGTGCTGTTTGTGGTTGTGAGGGCAGTGGTGGCTCAGTGCCTGCTAGGCCAGTGCTAGGTGCGAGGCTGCTGTTTGTGGTTGTGAGGTCAGTGGTGGCTCAGTGCCTGCTAGGCCAGTGCTAGGTGCGTGGCTGCTGTTTTCAACTGTGAGGTCAGTGGTGGCTCAGTGCCTGCTAGGCCAGTGCTAGGTGCGTGGGTGCTGTTTGTGGTTGTGAGGTCAGTGGTGGCTCAGTGCCTGCTAGGCCAGTGCTAGGTGCGTGGGTGCTGTTTGTGGTTGTGAGTTCAGTGGTGGCTCAGTGCCTGCTAGGCCAGTGCTAGGTGCGTGGCTGCTGTTTGTGGTTGTGAGGTCAGTGGTGGCTCAGTGCCTGCTAGGCCAGTGCTAGGTGCGTCGCTGCTGTTTGTGGTTGTGAGGTCCGTGGTGGCTCAGTGCCTGCTAGGCCAGTGCTAGGTGCGTGGCTGCTGTTTGTGGTTGTGAGGTCAGTGGTGGCTCAGTGCCTGCTAGGCCAGTGCTAGGTGCGTGGCTGCTGTTTGTGGTTGTGAGGTCCGTGGTGGCTCAGTGCCTGCTAGGCCAGTGCTAGGTGCGTGGCTGCTGTTTGTGGTTGTGAGGTCAGTGGTGGCTCAGTGCCTGCTGGGCCAGTGCTAGGTGCGTGGCTGCTGTTTGTGGTTGTGAGGTCAGTGGTGGCTCAGTGCCTGCTAGGCCAGTGCTAGGTGCGTGGGTGCTGTTAGTGGTTGTGAGGTCAGTGGTGGCTCAGTGCCTGCTAGGCCAGTGCTAGGTGCGTGGGTGCTGTTTGTGGTTGTGAGGTCAGTGGTGGCTCAGTGCCTGCTAGGCCAGTGCTAGGTGCGTGGCTGCTGTTTTCAATTGTGAGGTCAGTGGTGGCTCAGTGCCCGCTAGGCCAGTGCTAGGTGCGTGGCTGCTGTTTGTGGTTGTGAGGTCAGTGGTGGCTCAGTGCCTGCTAGGCCAGTGCTAGGTGCGTGGCTGCTGTTTGTGGTTGTGAGGTCAGTGGTGGCTCAGTGCCTGCTAGGCCAGTGCTAGGTGCGTGGCTGGTGTTTGTGGTTGTGAGGTCAGTGGTGGCTCAGTGCCCGCTAGGCCAGTGCTAGGTGCGTGGCTGCTGTTTGTGGTTGTGAGGTCAGTGGTGGCTCAGTGCCTGCTAGGCCAGTGCTAGGTGCGTGGCTGCTGTTTTCAATTGAGAGGTCACTGGTGGCTCAGTGCCTGCTAGGCCAGTGCTAGGTGTGTGGGTGCTGTTTGTGGTTGTGAGGTCAGTGGTGGCTCAGTGCCTGCTAGGCCAGTGCTAGGTGCGTGGCTGCTGTTTGTGGTTGTGAGGTCAGTGGTGGCTCAGTGCCTGCTAGGCCAGTGCTAGGTGCGTGGCTGCTGTTTGTGGTTGTGAGGTCAGTGGTGGCTCAGTGCCTGCTAGGCCAGTGTTAGGTGCGTGGGTGCTGTTTGTGGTTGTGAGGTCACTTGTGGCTCTGTGCCTGCTGGGCCAGTGCTAGGTGCGTGGGTGCTGATTTAAATTGTGAAGGTCACTTGTGGCTCAGTGCCTGCTAGGCCAGTGCTAGGTGCGTGGCTGCTGTTTGTGGTTGTGAGGTCAGTGGTGGCTCAGTGCCTGCTAGGCCAGTGCTAGGTGCGTGGCTGCTGTTTTCAATTGTGAGGTCAGTGGTGGCTCAGTGCCTGCTAGGCCAGTGCTAGGTGCATTGGTGCTGTTTGTGGTTGTGAGGTCAGTGGTGGCTCAAAGCCTGCTGGGCCAGTGCTAGGTGCGTGGCTGCTGTTTGTGGTTGTGAGGTCAGTGGTGGCTCAGTGCCTGCTAGGCCAGTGCTAGGTGCGTGGCTGCTGTTTGTGGTTGTGAGGTCAGTGGTGGCTCAGTGCCTGCTAGGCCAGTGCTAGGTGCGTGGCTGCTGTTTTCAATTGTGAGGTCAGTGGTGGCTCAGTGCCTGCTAGGCCAGTGCTAGGTGCGTGGCTGCTGTTTGTGGTTGTGAGGTCCGTGGTGGCTCAAAGCCTGCTGGGCCAGTGCTAGGTGCGTGGCTGCTGTTTGTGGTTGTGAGGTCAGTGGTGGCTCAGTGCCTGCTAGGCCAGTGCTAGGTGCGTGGGTGCTGTTGGTGGTTGTGAGGTCAGTGGTGGCTCAGTGCCTGCTAGGCCAGTGCTAGGTGCGTGGCTGCTGTTTTCAATTGTGAGGTCAGTGGTGGCTCAGTGCCCGCTAGGCCAGTGCTAGGTGCGTGGCTGCTGTTTGTGGTTGTGAGGTCAGTGGTGGCTCAGTGCCTGCTAGGCCAGTGCTAGGTGCATGGCTGCTGTTTTCAATTGTGAGGTCACTTGTGGCTCAGTGCCTGCTAGGCCAGTGCTAGGTGCGTGGCTGCTGTTTGTGGTTGTGAGGTCAGTGGTGGCTCAGTGCCTGCTAGGCCAGTGTTAGGTGCGTGGGTGCTGTTTGTGGTTGTGAGGTCAGTGGTGGCTCAGTGCCTGCTAGGCCAGTGCTAGGTGCGTGGGTGCTGTTGGTGGTTGTGAGGTCAGTGGTGGCTCAGTGCCTGCTGGGCCAGTGCTAGGTGCGTGGGTGCTGTTTGTGGTTGTGAGGGCAGTGGTGGCTCAGTGCCTGCTAGGCCAGTGCTAGGTGCGTGGCTGCTGTTTGTGGTTGTGAGGTCAGTGGTGGCTCAGTGCCTGCTGGGCCAGTGCTAGGTGCGTGGCTGCTGTTTGTGGTTGTGAGGTCAGTGGTGGCTCAGTGCCTGCTAGGCCAGTGCTAGGTGCGTGGGTGCTGTTAGTGGTTGTGAGGTCAGTGGTGGCTCAGTGCCTGCTAGGCCAGTGCTAGGTGCGTGGGTGCTGTTTGTGGTTGTGAGGTCAGTGGTGGCTCAGTGCCTGCTAGGCCAGTGCTAGGTGCGTGGCTGCTGTTTTCAATTGTGAGGTCAGTGGTGGCTCAGTGCCCGCTAGGCCAGTGCTAGGTGCGTGGCTGCTGTTTGTGGTTGTGAGGTCAGTGGTGGCTCAGTGCCTGCTAGGCCAGTGCTAGGTGCGTGGCTGCTGTTTGTGGTTGTGAGGTCAGTGGTGGCTCAGTGCCTGCTAGGCCAGTGCTAGGTGCGTGGCTGGTGTTTGTGGTTGTGAGGTCAGTGGTGGCTCAGTGCCTGCTAGGCCAGTGCTAGGTGCGTGGCTGCTGTTTGTGGTTGTGAGGTCAGTGGTGGCTCAGTGCCTGCTAGGCCAGTGCTAGGTGCGTGGCTGCTGTTTTCAATTGAGAGGTCACTGGTGGCTCAGTGCCTGCTAGGCCAGTGCTAGGTGTGTGGGTGCTGTTTGTGGTTGTGAGGTCAGTGGTGGCTCAGTGCCTGCTAGGCCAGTGCTAGGTGCGTGGCTGGTGTTTGTGGTTGTGAGGTCAGTGGTGGCTCAGTGCCCGCTAGGCCAGTGCTAGGTGCGTGGCTGCTGTTTGTGGTTGTGAGGTCAGTGGTGGCTCAGTGCCTGCTAGGCCAGTGCTAGGTGCGTGGCTGCTGTTTTCAATTGAGAGGTCACTGGTGGCTCAGTGCCTGCTAGGCCAGTGCTAGGTGTGTGGGTGCTGTTTGTGGTTGTGAGGTCAGTGGTGGCTCAGTGCCTGCTAGGCCAGTGCTAGGTGCGTGGCTGCTGTTTGTGGTTGTGAGGTCAGTGGTGGCTCAGTGCCTGCTAGGCCAGTGCTAGGTGCGTGGCTGCTGTTTGTGGTTGTGAGGTCAGTGGTGGCTCAGTGCCTGCTAGGCCAGTGTTAGGTGCGTGGGTGCTGTTTGTGGTTGTGAGGTCACTTGTGGCTCTGTGCCTGCTGGGCCAGTGCTAGGTGCGTGGGTGCTGATTTAAATTGTGAAGGTCACTTGTGGCTCAGTGCCTGCTAGGCCAGTGCTAGGTGCGTGGCTGCTGTTTGTGGTTGTGAGGTCAGTGGTGGCTCAGTGCCTGCTAGGCCAGTGCTAGGTGCGTGGCTGCTGTTTTCAATTGTGAGGTCAGTGGTGGCTCAGTGCCTGCTAGGCCAGTGCTAGGTGCATTGGTGCTGTTTGTGGTTGTGAGGTCAGTGGTGGCTCAAAGCCTGCTGGGCCAGTGCTAGGTGCGTGGCTGCTGTTTGTGGTTGTGAGGTCAGTGGTGGCTCAGTGCCTGCTAGGCCAGTGCTAGGTGCGTGGGTGCTGTTTGTGGTTGTGAGGTCAGTGGTGGCTCAGTGCCTGCTAGGCCAGTGCTAGGTGCGTGGCTGCTGTTTTCAATTGTGAGGTCAGTGGTGGCTCAGTGCCTGCTAGGCCAGTGCTAGGTGCGTGGCTGCTGTTTGTGGTTGTGAGGTCCGTGGTGGCTCAAAGCCTGCTGGGCCAGTGCTAGGTGCGTGGCTGCTGTTTGTGGTTGTGAGGTCAGTGGTGGCTCAGTGCCTGCTAGGCCAGTGCTAGGTGCGTGGGTGCTGTTGGTGGTTGTGAGGTCAGTGGTGGCTCAGTGCCTGCTAGGCCAGTGCTAGGTGCGTGGCTGCTGTTTTCAATTGTGAGGTCAGTGGTGGCTCAGTGCCCGCTAGGCCAGTGCTAGGTGCGTGGCTGCTGTTTGTGGTTGTGAGGTCAGTGGTGGCTCAGTGCCTGCTAGGCCAGTGCTAGGTGCATGGCTGCTGTTTTCAATTGTGAGGTCACTTGTGGCTCAGTGCCTGCTAGGCCAGTGCTAGGTGCGTGGCTGCTGTTTGTGGTTGTGAGGTCAGTGGTGGCTCAGTGCCTGCTAGGCCAGTGTTAGGTGCGTGGGTGCTGTTTGTGGTTGTGAGGTCAGTGGTGGCTCAGTGCCTGCTAGGCCAGTGCTAGGTGCGTGGGTGCTGTTGGTGGTTGTGAGGTCAGTGGTGGCTCAGTGCCTGCTGGGCCAGTGCTAGGTGCGTGGGTGCTGTTTGTGGTTGTGAGGGCAGTGGTGGCTCAGTGCCTGCTAGGCCAGTGCTAGGTGCGTGGCTGCTGTTTGTGGTTGTGAGGTCAGTGGTGGCTCAGTGCCTGCTAGGCCAGTGCTAGGTGCGTGGCTGCTGTTTTCAATTATGAGGTCAGTGGTGGCTCAGTGCCTGCTAGGCCAGTGCTAGGTGCGTGGCTGCTGTTTTCAATTGTGAGGTCAGTGGTGGCTCAGTGCCTGCTAGGCCAGTGCTAGGTGCGTGGCTGCTGTTTGTGGTTGTGAGGTCAGTGGTGGCTCAGTGCCTGCTAGGCCAGTGCTAGGTGCGTGGCTGCTGTTTTCAACTGTGAGGTCAGTGGTGGCTCAGTGCCTGCTAGGCCAGTGCTAGGTGCGTGGGTGCTGTTTGTGGTTGTGAGGTCAGTGGTGGCTCAGTGCCTGCTAGGCCAGTGCTAGGTGCGTGGGTGCTGTTTGTGGTTGTGAGTTCAGTGGTGGCTCAGTGCCTGCTAGGCCAGTGCTAGGTGCGTGGCTGCTGTTTGTGGTTGTGAGGTCAGTGGTGGCTCAGTGCCTGCTAGGCCAGTGCTAGGTGCGTCGCTGCTGTTTGTGGTTGTGAGGTCCGTGGTGGCTCAGTGCCTGCTAGGCCAGTGCTAGGTGCGTGGCTGCTGTTTGTGGTTGTGAGGTCAGTGGTGGCTCAGTGCCTGCTAGGCCAGTGCTAGGTGCGTGGGTGCTGTTTGTGGTTGTGAGGTCCGTGGTGGCTCAGTGCCTGCTAGGCCAGTGCTAGGTGCGTGGCTGCTGTTTGTGGTTGTGAGGTCAGTGGTGGCTCAGTGCCTGCTAGGCCAGTGCTAGGTGCGTGGCTGCTGTTTGTGGTTGTGAGGTCAGTGGTGGCTCAGTGCCTGCTAGGCCAGTGCTAGGTGCGTCGCTGCTGTTTGTGGTTGTGAGGTCCGTGGTGGCTCAGTGCCTGCTAGGCCAGTGCTAGGTGCGTGGCTGCTGTTTGTGGTTGTAAGGTCAGTGGTGGCTCAGTGCCTGCTAGGCCAGTGCTAGGTGCGTGGCTGCTGTTTGTGGTTGTGAGGTCCGTGGTGGCTCAGTGCCTGCTAGGCCAGTGCTAGGTGCGTGGCTGTTTTTTGTGGTTGTGAGGTCAGTGGTGGCTCAGTGCCTGCTGGGCCAGTGCTAGGTGCGTGGCTGCTGTTTGTGGTTGTGAGGTCAGTGGTGGCTCAGTGCCTGCTAGGCCAGTGCTAGGTGCGTGGGTGCTGTTAGTGGTTGTGAGGTCAGTGGTGGCTCAGTGCCTGCTAGGCCAGTGCTAGGTGCGTGGGTGCTGTTTGTGGTTGTGAGGTCAGTGGTGGCTCAGTGCCTGCTAGGCCAGTGCTAGGTGCGTGGCTGCTGTTTTCAATTGTGAGGTCAGTGGTGGCTCAGTGCCCGCTAGGCCAGTGCTAGGTGCGTGGCTGCTGTTTGTGGTTGTGAGGTCAGTGGTGGCTCAGTGCCTGCTAGGCCAGTGCTAGGTGCGTGGCTGCTGTTTGTGGTTGTGAGGTCAGTGGTGGCTCAGTGCCTGCTAGGCCAGTGCTAGGTGCGTGGCTGCTGTTTGTGGTTGTGAGGTCAGTGGTGGCTCAGTGCCCGCTAGGCCAGTGCTAGGTGCGTGGCTGCTGTTTGTGGTTGTGAGGTCAGTGGTGGCTCAGTGCCTGCTAGGCCAGTGCTAGGTGCGTGGCTGCTGTTTTCAATTGAGAGGTCACTGGTGGCTCAGTGCCTGCTAGGCCAGTGCTAGGTGTGTGGGTGCTGTTTGTGGTTGTGAGGTCAGTGGTGGCTCAGTGCCTGCTAGGCCAGTGCTAGGTGCGTGGCTGCTGTTTGTGGTTGTGAGGTCAGTGGTGGCTCAGTGCCTGCTAGGCCAGTGCTAGGTGCGTGGCTGCTGTTTGTGGTTGTGAGGTCAGTGGTGGCTCAGTGCCTGCTAGGCCAGTGTTAGGTGCGTGGGTGCTGTTTGTGGTTGTGAGGTCAGTGGTGGCTCTGTGCCTGCTGGGCCAGTGCTAGGTGCGTGGGTGCTGATTTAAATTGTGAAGGTCACTTGTGGCTCAGTGCCTGCTAGGCCAGTGCTAGGTGCGTGGCTGCTGTTTGTGGTTGTGAGGTCAGTGGTGGCTCAGTGCCTGCTAGGCCAGTGCTAGGTGCGTGGCTGCTGTTGGTGGTTGTGAGGTCAGTGGTGGCTCAGTGCCTGCTAGGCCAGTGCTAGGTGCGTGGCTGCTGTTTGTGGTTGTGAGGTCCGTGGTGGCTCAAAGCCTGCTGGGCCAGTGCTAGGTGCGTGGCTGCTGTTTTCAATTGTGAGGTCAGTGGTGGCTCAGTGCCTGCTAGGCCAGTGCTAGGTGCGTGGGTGCTGTTGGTGGTTGTGAGGTCAGTGGTGGCTCAGTGCCTGCTAGGCCAGTGCTAGGTGCGTGGCTGCTGTTTTCAATTGTGAGGTCAGTGGTGGCTCAGTGCCCGCTAGGCCAGTGCTAGGTGCGTGGCTGCTGTTTGTGGTTGTGAGGTCAGTGGTGGCTCAGTGCCTGCTAGGCCAGTGCTAGGTGCATGGCTGCTGTTTTCAATTGTGAGGTCACTTGTGGCTCAGTGCCTGCTAGGCCAGTGCTAGGTGCGTGGCTGCTGTTTGTGGTTGTGAGGTCAGTGGTGGCTCAGTGCCTGCTAGGCCAGTGTTAGGTGCGTGGGTGCTGTTTGTGGTTGTGAGGTCAGTGGTGGCTCAGTGCCTGCTAGGCCAGTGCTAGGTGCGTGGGTGCTGTTGGTGGTTGTGAGGTCAGTGGTGGCTCAGTGCCTGCTGGGCCAGTGCTAGGTGCGTGGGTGCTGTTTGTGGTTGTGAGGGCAGTGGTGGCTCAGTGCCTGCTAGGCCAGTGCTAGGTGCGAGGCTGCTGTTTGTGGTTGTGAGGTCAGTGGTGGCTCAGTGCCTGCTAGGCCAGTGCTAGGTGCGTGGCTGCTGTTTTCAACTGTGAGGTCAGTGGTGGCTCAGTGCCTGCTAGGCCAGTGCTAGGTGCGTGGGTGCTGTTTGTGGTTGTGAGGTCAGTGGTGGCTCAGTGCCTGCTAGGCCAGTGCTAGGTGCGTGGGTGCTGTTTGTGGTTGTGAGTTCAGTGGTGGCTCAGTGCCTGCTAGGCCAGTGCTAGGTGCGTGGCTGCTGTTTGTGGTTGTGAGGTCAGTGGTGGCTCAGTGCCTGCTAGGCCAGTGCTAGGTGCGTCGCTGCTGTTTGTGGTTGTGAGGTCCGTGGTGGCTCAGTGCCTGCTAGGCCAGTGCTAGGTGCGTGGCTGCTGTTTGTGGTTGTGAGGTCAGTGGTGGCTCAGTGCCTGCTAGGCCAGTGCTAGGTGCGTGGCTGCTGTTTGTGGTTGTGAGGTCCGTGGTGGCTCAGTGCCTGCTAGGCCAGTGCTAGGTGCGTGGCTGCTGTTTGTGGTTGTGAGGTCAGTGGTGGCTCAGTGCCTGCTGGGCCAGTGCTAGGTGCGTGGCTGCTGTTTGTGGTTGTGAGGTCAGTGGTGGCTCAGTGCCTGCTAGGCCAGTGCTAGGTGCGTGGCTGCTGTTTTCAATTGAGAGGTCACTGGTGGCTCAGTGCCTGCTAGGCCAGTACTAGGTGTGTTGGTGCTCTTTGTGGTTGTGAGGTCAGTGGTGGCTCAGTGCCTGCTAGGC
This sequence comes from Apteryx mantelli, assembly GCF_036417845.1. NCBI lineage: Eukaryota > Metazoa > Chordata > Aves > Apterygiformes > Apterygidae > Apteryx > Apteryx mantelli. The sequence continues at coordinate 20,085,178 of NC_089988.1, forward strand.
CAGTGCTAGGTGCGTGGCTGCTGTTTTCAATTGAGAGGTCACTGGTGGCTCAGTGCCTGCTAGGCCAGTACTAGGTGTGTTGGTGCTCTTTGTGGTTGTGAGGTCAGTGGTGGCTCAGTGCTTGCTAGGCCAGTGTTAGGTGCGTGGGTGTTGTTTGTGGTTGTGAGGTCAGTGGTGGCTCAGTGCCTGCTAGGCCAGTGCTAGGTGCATGGCTGCTGTTTTCAATGGTGAGGTCAGTGGTGGCTCAGTGCCTGCTAGGCCAGTGATGGGTGCGTGGGTGCTTTTTGTGGTTGTGAGGTCAGTGGTGGCTCAGTGCCTGCTAGGCCAGTGCTAGGTGCGTGGCTGCTGTTTTCAATTGTGAGGTCACTTGTGGCTCAGTGCCTGCTAGGCCAGTGCTAGGTGCGTGGCTGCTGTTTTCAATTGTGAGGTCACTTGGGGCTCAGTGCCTCATAGGCCAGTGCTAGGTGCGTGGCTGCTGTTTTCAACTGTGAGGTCAGTGGTGGCTCAGTGCCTGCTAGGCCAGTGCTAGGTGTGTGGCTGCTCTTTGTGGTTGTGAGGTCAGTGGTGGCTCAGTGCCTGCTAGGCCAGTGCTAGGTGCGTGGCTGCTGTTTTCAATTGTGAGGTCAGTGGTGGCTCAGTGCCTGCTAGGCCAGTGCTAGGTGCGTGGCTGCTTTTTCAATTGTGAGGTCAGTGGTGGCTCAGTGCCCGCTAGGCCAGTGCTAGGTGCGTGGCTGCTGTTTGTGGTTGTGAGGTCAGTGGTGGCTCAGTGCCTGCTAGGCCAGTGCTAGGTGCGTGGCTGCTGTTTTCAATTGTGAGGTCACTTGTGGCTCAGTGCCTGCTAGGCCAGTGCTAGGTGCGTGGCTGCTGTTTTCAATTGTGAGGTCAGTGGTGGCTCAGTGCCTGCTAGGCCAGTGCTTGGTGCGTGGCTGCTGTTTTCAATTGTGAGGTCAGTGGTGGCTCAGTGCCTGCTAGGCCAGTGGTAGGTGCGTGGCTGCTGTTTTCAATTGTGAGGTCAGTGGTGGCTCAGTGCCTGCTAGGCCAGTGCTAGGTGCGTGGCTGCTGTTTTCAATTGTGAGGTCAGTGGTGGCTCAGTGCCTGCTAGGCCAGTGCTAGGTGCGTGGGTGCTGTTTGTGGTTGTGAGGTCAGTGGTGGCTCAGTGCCTGCTAGGCCAGTGCTAGGTGCGTGGCTGCTGTTTGTGGTTGTGAGGTCAGTGGTGGCTCAGTGCCTGCTAGGCCAGTGCTAGGTGCGTGGCTGCTGTTTTCAATTGTGAGGTCAGTGGTGGCTCAGTGCCTGCTAGGCCAGTGCTAGGTGCGTGGCTGCTGTTGGTGGTTGTGAGGTCAGTGGTGGCTCAGTGCCTGCTAGGCCAGTGCTAGGTGCGTGGCTGCTGTTTGTGGTTGTGAGGTCAGTGGTGGCTCAGTGCCTGCTAGGCCAGTGCTAGGTGCGTGGCTGCTGTTTGTGGTTGTGAGGTCAGTGGTGGCTCAGTGCCCGCTAGGCCAGTGCTAGGTGCGTGGCTGCTGTTTGTGGTTGTGAGGTCAGTGGTGGCTCAGTGCCTGCTAGGCCAGTGCTAGGTGCGTGGCTGCTGTTTTCAATTGAGAGGTCACTGGTGGCTCAGTGCCTGCTAGGCCAGTGCTAGGTGTGTGGGTGCTGTTTGTGGTTGTGAGGTCAGTGGTGGCTCAGTGCCTGCTAGGCCAGTGCTAGGTGCGTGGCTGCTGTTTGTGGTTGTGAGGTCAGTGGTGGCTCAGTGCCTGCTAGGCCAGTGCTAGGTGCGTGGCTGCTGTTTGTGGTTGTGAGGTCAGTGGTGGCTCAGTGCCTGCTAGGCCAGTGTTAGGTGCGTGGGTGCTGTTTGTGGTTGTGAGGTCACTTGTGGCTCTGTGCCTGCTGGGCCAGTGCTAGGTGCGTGGGTGCTGATTTAAATTGTGAAGGTCACTTGTGGCTCAGTGCCTGCTAGGCCAGTGCTAGGTGCGTGGCTGCTGTTTGTGGTTGTGAGGTCAGTGGTGGCTCAGTGCCTGCTAGGCCAGTGCTAGGTGCGTGGCTGCTGTTTGTGGTTGTGAGGTCAGTGGTGGCTCAGTGCCTGCTAGGCCAGTGCTAGGTGCGTGGCTGCTGTTTGTGGTTGTGAGGTCCGTGGTGGCTCAAAGCCTGCTGGGCCAGTGCTAGGTGCGTGGCTGCTGTTTTCAATTGTGAGGTCAGTGGTGGCTCAGTGCCTGCTAGGCCAGTGCTAGGTGCGTGGGTGCTGTTGGTGGTTGTGAGGTCAGTGGTGGCTCAGTGCCTGCTAGGCCAGTGCTAGGTGCGTGGCTGCTTTTTCAATTGTGAGGTCAGTGGTGGCTCAGTGCCCGCTAGGCCAGTGCTAGGTGCGTGGCTGCTGTTTGTGGTTGTGAGGTCAGTGGTGGCTCAGTGCCTGCTAGGCCAGTGCTAGGTGCATGGCTGCTGTTTTCAATTGTGAGGTCACTTGTGGCTCAGTGCCTGCTAGGCCAGTGCTAGGTGCGTGGCTGCTGTTTGTGGTTGTGAGGTCAGTGGTGGCTCAGTGCCTGCTAGGCCAGTGTTAGGTGCGTGGGTGCTGTTTGTGGTTGTGAGGTCAGTGGTGGCTCAGTGCCTGCTAGGCCAGTGCTAGGTGCGTGGCTGCTGTTTTCAATTGTGAGGTCACTTGTGGCTCAGTGCCTGCTAGGCCAGTGCTAGGTGCGTGGCTGCTGTTGGTGGTTGTGAGGTCAGTGGTGGCTCAGTGCCTGCTAGGCCAGTGCTTGGTGCGTGGCTGCTGTTTTCAATTGTGAGGTCAGTGGTGGCTCAGTGCCTGCTAGGCCAGTGGTAGGTGCGTGGCTGCTGTTTTCAATTGTGAGGTCAGTGGTGGCTCAGTGCCTGCTAGGCCAGTGCTAGGTGCGTGGCTGCTGTTTTCAATTGTGAGGTCAGTGGTGGCTCAGTGCCTGCTAGGCCAGTGCTAGGTGCGTGGGTGCTGTTTGTGCTTGTGAGGTCAGTGGTGGCTCAGTGCCTGCTAGGCCAGTGCTAGGTGCGTGGCTGCTGTTTGTGGTTGTGAGGTCAGTGGTGGCTCAGTGCCTGCTAGGCCAGTGTTAGGTGCGTGGGTGCTGTTTGTGGTTGTGAGGTCAGTGGTGGCTCAGTGCCTGCTAGGCCAGTGCTAGGTGCATGACTGCTGTTTGTGGTTGTGAGGTCAGTGGTGGCTCAGTGCCTGCTAGGCCAGTGCTAGGTGCGTGGCTGCTGTTTGTGGTTGTGAGGTCAGTGGTGGCTCAGTGCCTGCTAGGCCAGTGCTAGGTGCGTGGCTGCTGTTTGTGGTTGTGAGGTTACTTGTGGCTCAGTGCCTGCTAGGCCAGTGCTAGGTGCGTGGCTGGTGTTGGTGGTTGTGAGGTCAGTGGTGGCTCAGTGCCTGCTAGGCCAGTGCTAGGTGCGTGGCTGCTGTTTTCAATTGTGAGGTCAGTGGTGGCTCAGTGCCCGCTAGGCCAGTGCTAGGTGCGTGGCTGCTGTTTGTGGTTGTGAGGTCAGTGGTGGCTCAGTGCCTGCTAGGCCAGTGCTAGGTGCATGGCTGCTGTTTTCAATTGTGAGGTCACTTGTGGCTCAGTGCCTGCTAGGCCAGTGCTAGGTGCGTGGCTGCTGTTTGTGGTTGTGAGGTCAGTGGTGGCTCAGTGCCTGCTAGGCCAGTGTTAGGTGCGTGGGTGCTGTTTGTGGTTGTGAGGTCAGTGGTGGCTCAGTGCCTGCTAGGCCAGTGCTAGGTGCGTGGGTGCTGTTGGTGGTTGTGAGGTCAGTGGTGGCTCAGTGCCTGCTGGGCCAGTGCTAGGTGCGTGGGTGCTGTTTGTGGTTGTGAGGGCAGTGGTGGCTCAGTGCCTGCTAGGCCAGTGCTAGGTGCGTGGCTGCTGTTTGTGGTTGTGAGGTCAGTGGTGGCTCAGTGCCTGCTGGGCCAGTGCTAGGTGCGTGGCTGCTGTTTGTGGTTGTGAGGTCAGTGGTGGCTCAGTGCCTGCTAGGCCAGTGCTAGGTGCGTGGGTGCTGTTAGTGGTTGTGAGGTCAGTGGTGGCTCAGTGCCTGCTAGGCCAGTGCTAGGTGCGTGGGTGCTGTTTGTGGTTGTGAGGTCAGTGGTGGCTCAGTGCCTGCTAGGCCAGTGCTAGGTGCGTGGCTGCTGTTTTCAATTGTGAGGTCAGTGGTGGCTCAGTGCCCGCTAGGCCAGTGCTAGGTGCGTGGCTGCTGTTTGTGGTTGTGAGGTCAGTGGTGGCTCAGTGCCTGCTAGGCCAGTGCTAGGTGCGTGGCTGCTGTTTGTGGTTGTGAGGTCAGTGGTGGCTCAGTGCCTGCTAGGCCAGTGCTAGGTGCGTGGCTGGTGTTTGTGGTTGTGAGGTCAGTGGTGGCTCAGTGCCCGCTAGGCCAGTGCTAGGTGCGTGGCTGCTGTTTGTGGTTGTGAGGTCAGTGGTGGCTCAGTGCCTGCTAGGCCAGTGCTAGGTGCGTGGCTGCTGTTTTCAATTGAGAGGTCACTGGTGGCTCAGTGCCTGCTAGGCCAGTGCTAGGTGTGTGGGTGCTGTTTGTGGTTGTGAGGTCAGTGGTGGCTCAGTGCCTGCTAGGCCAGTGCTAGGTGCGTGGCTGGTGTTTGTGGTTGTGAGGTCAGTGGTGGCTCAGTGCCCGCTAGGCCAGTGCTAGGTGCGTGGCTGCTGTTTGTGGTTGTGAGGTCAGTGGTGGCTCAGTGCCTGCTAGGCCAGTGCTAGGTGCGTGGCTGCTGTTTTCAATTGAGAGGTCACTGGTGGCTCAGTGCCTGCTAGGCCAGTGCTAGGTGTGTGGGTGCTGTTTGTGGTTGTGAGGTCAGTGGTGGCTCAGTGCCTGCTAGGCCAGTGCTAGGTGCGTGGCTGCTGTTTTCAATTGTGAGGTCAGTGGTGGCTCAGTGCCTGCTAGGCCAGTGCTTGGTGCGTGGCTGCTGTTTTCAATTGTGAGGTCAGTGGTGGCTCAGTGCCTGCTAGGCCAGTGGTAGGTGCGTGGCTGCTGTTTTCAATTGTGAGGTCAGTGGTGGCTCAGTGCCTGCTAGGCCAGTGCTAGGTGCGTGGCTGCTGTTTTCAATTGTGAGGTCAGTGGTGGCTCAGTGCCTGCTAGGCCAGTGCTAGGTGCGTGGGTGCTGTTTGTGGTTGTGAGGTCAGTGGTGGCTCAGTGCCTGCTAGGCCAGTGCTAGGTGCGTGGCTGCTGTTTGTGGTTGTGAGGTCAGTGGTGGCTCAGTGCCTGCTAGGCCAGTGCTAGGTGCGTGGCTGCTGTTTTCAATTGTGAGGTCAGTGGTGGCTCAGTGCCTGCTAGGCCAGTGCTAGGTGCGTGGCTGCTGTTGGTGGTTGTGAGGTCAGTGGTGGCTCAGTGCCTGCTAGGCCAGTGCTAGGTGCGTGGCTGCTGTTTGTGGTTGTGAGGTCAGTGGTGGCTCAGTGCCTGCTAGGCCAGTGCTAGGTGCGTGGCTGCTGTTTGTGGTTGTGAGGTCAGTGGTGGCTCAGTGCCCGCTAGGCCAGTGCTAGGTGCGTGGCTGCTGTTTGTGGTTGTGAGGTCAGTGGTGGCTCAGTGCCTGCTAGGCCAGTGCTAGGTGCGTGGCTGCTGTTTTCAATTGAGAGGTCACTGGTGGCTCAGTGCCTGCTAGGCCAGTGCTAGGTGTGTGGGTGCTGTTTGTGGTTGTGAGGTCAGTGGTGGCTCAGTGCCTGCTAGGCCAGTGCTAGGTGCGTGGCTGCTGTTTGTGGTTGTGAGGTCAGTGGTGGCTCAGTGCCTGCTAGGCCAGTGCTAGGTGCGTGGCTGCTGTTTGTGGTTGTGAGGTCAGTGGTGGCTCAGTGCCTGCTAGGCCAGTGTTAGGTGCGTGGGTGCTGTTTGTGGTTGTGAGGTCACTTGTGGCTCTGTGCCTGCTGGGCCAGTGCTAGGTGCGTGGGTGCTGATTTAAATTGTGAAGGTCACTTGTGGCTCAGTGCCTGCTAGGCCAGTGCTAGGTGCGTGGCTGCTGTTTGTGGTTGTGAGGTCAGTGGTGGCTCAGTGCCTGCTAGGCCAGTGCTAGGTGCGTGGCTGCTGTTTGTGGTTGTGAGGTCAGTGGTGGCTCAGTGCCTGCTAGGCCAGTGCTAGGTGCGTGGCTGCTGTTTGTGGTTGTGAGGTCCGTGGTGGCTCAAAGCCTGCTGGGCCAGTGCTAGGTGCGTGGCTGCTGTTTTCAATTGTGAGGTCAGTGGTGGCTCAGTGCCTGCTAGGCCAGTGCTAGGTGCGTGGGTGCTGTTGGTGGTTGTGAGGTCAGTGGTGGCTCAGTGCCTGCTAGGCCAGTGCTAGGTGCGTGGCTGCTTTTTCAATTGTGAGGTCAGTGGTGGCTCAGTGCCCGCTAGGCCAGTGCTAGGTGCGTGGCTGCTGTTTGTGGTTGTGAGGTCAGTGGTGGCTCAGTGCCTGCTAGGCCAGTGCTAGGTGCATGGCTGCTGTTTTCAATTGTGAGGTCACTTGTGGCTCAGTGCCTGCTAGGCCAGTGCTAGGTGCGTGGCTGCTGTTTGTGGTTGTGAGGTCAGTGGTGGCTCAGTGCCTGCTAGGCCAGTGTTAGGTGCGTGGGTGCTGTTTGTGGTTGTGAGGTCAGTGGTGGCTCAGTGCCTGCTAGGCCAGTGCTAGGTGCGTGGCTGCTGTTTTCAATTGTGAGGTCACTTGTGGCTCAGTGCCTGCTAGGCCAGTGCTAGGTGCGTGGCTGCTGTTGGTGGTTGTGAGGTCAGTGGTGGCTCAGTGCCTGCTAGGCCAGTGCTTGGTGCGTGGCTGCTGTTTTCAATTGTGAGGTCAGTGGTGGCTCAGTGCCTGCTAGGCCAGTGGTAGGTGCGTGGCTGCTGTTTTCAATTGTGAGGTCAGTGGTGGCTCAGTGCCTGCTAGGCCAGTGCTAGGTGCGTGGCTGCTGTTTTCAATTGTGAGGTCAGTGGTGGCTCAGTGCCTGCTAGGCCAGTGCTAGGTGCGTGGGTGCTGTTTGTGCTTGTGAGGTCAGTGGTGGCTCAGTGCCTGCTAGGCCAGTGCTAGGTGCGTGGCTGCTGTTTGTGGTTGTGAGGTCAGTGGTGGCTCAGTGCCTGCTAGGCCAGTGTTAGGTGCGTGGGTGCTGTTTGTGGTTGTGAGGTCAGTGGTGGCTCAGTGCCTGCTAGGCCAGTGCTAGGTGCATGACTGCTGTTTGTGGTTGTGAGGTCAGTGGTGGCTCAGTGCCTGCTAGGCCAGTGCTAGGTGCGTGGCTGCTGTTTGTGGTTGTGAGGTCAGTGGTGGCTCAGTGCCTGCTAGGCCAGTGCTAGGTGCGTGGCTGCTGTTTGTGGTTGTGAGGTTACTTGTGGCTCAGTGCCTGCTAGGCCAGTGCTAGGTGCGTGGCTGGTGTTGGTGGTTGTGAGGTCAGTGGTGGCTCAGTGCCTGCTAGGCCAGTGCTAGGTGCGTGGCTGCTGTTTTCAATTGTGAGGTCAGTGGTGGCTCAGTGCCCGCTAGGCCAGTGCTAGGTGCGTGGCTGCTGTTTGTGGTTGTGAGGTCAGTGGTGGCTCAGTGCCTGCTAGGCCAGTGCTAGGTGCATGGCTGCTGTTTTCAATTGTGAGGTCACTTGTGGCTCAGTGCCTGCTAGGCCAGTGCTAGGTGCGTGGCTGCTGTTTGTGGTTGTGAGGTCAGTGGTGGCTCAGTGCCTGCTAGGCCAGTGTTAGGTGCGTGGGTGCTGTTTGTGGTTGTGAGGTCAGTGGTGGCTCAGTGCCTGCTAGGCCAGTGCTAGGTGCGTGGGTGCTGTTGGTGGTTGTGAGGTCAGTGGTGGCTCAGTGCCTGCTGGGCCAGTGCTAGGTGCGTGGGTGCTGTTTGTGGTTGTGAGGGCAGTGGTGGCTCAGTGCCTGCTAGGCCAGTGCTAGGTGCGTGGCTGCTGTTTGTGGTTGTGAGGTCAGTGGTGGCTCAGTGCCTGCTGGGCCAGTGCTAGGTGCGTGGCTGCTGTTTGTGGTTGTGAGGTCAGTGGTGGCTCAGTGCCTGCTAGGCCAGTGCTAGGTGCGTGGGTGCTGTTAGTGGTTGTGAGGTCAGTGGTGGCTCAGTGCCTGCTAGGCCAGTGCTAGGTGCGTGGGTGCTGTTTGTGGTTGTGAGGTCAGTGGTGGCTCAGTGCCTGCTAGGCCAGTGCTAGGTGCGTGGCTGCTGTTTTCAATTGTGAGGTCAGTGGTGGCTCAGTGCCCGCTAGGCCAGTGCTAGGTGCGTGGCTGCTGTTTGTGGTTGTGAGGTCAGTGGTGGCTCAGTGCCTGCTAGGCCAGTGCTAGGTGCGTGGCTGCTGTTTGTGGTTGTGAGGTCAGTGGTGGCTCAGTGCCTGCTAGGCCAGTGCTAGGTGCGTGGCTGGTGTTTGTGGTTGTGAGGTCAGTGGTGGCTCAGTGCCCGCTAGGCCAGTGCTAGGTGCGTGGCTGCTGTTTGTGGTTGTGAGGTCAGTGGTGGCTCAGTGCCTGCTAGGCCAGTGCTAGGTGCGTGGCTGCTGTTTTCAATTGAGAGGTCACTGGTGGCTCAGTGCCTGCTAGGCCAGTGCTAGGTGTGTGGGTGCTGTTTGTGGTTGTGAGGTCAGTGGTGGCTCAGTGCCTGCTAGGCCAGTGCTAGGTGCGTGGCTGGTGTTTGTGGTTGTGAGGTCAGTGGTGGCTCAGTGCCCGCTAGGCCAGTGCTAGGTGCGTGGCTGCTGTTTGTGGTTGTGAGGTCAGTGGTGGCTCAGTGCCTGCTAGGCCAGTGCTAGGTGCGTGGCTGCTGTTTTCAATTGAGAGGTCACTGGTGGCTCAGTGCCTGCTAGGCCAGTGCTAGGTGTGTGGGTGCTGTTTGTGGTTGTGAGGTCAGTGGTGGCTCAGTGCCTGCTAGGCCAGTGCTAGGTGCGTGGCTGCTGTTTGTGGTTGTGAGGTCAGTGGTGGCTCAGTGCCTGCTAGGCCAGTGCTAGGTGCGTGGCTGCTGTTTGTGGTTGTGAGGTCAGTGGTGGCTCAGTGCCTGCTAGGCCAGTGTTAGGTGCGTGGGTGCTGTTTGTGGTTGTGAGGTCACTTGTGGCTCTGTGCCTGCTGGGCCAGTGCTAGGTGCGTGGGTGCTGATTTAAATTGTGAAGGTCACTTGTGGCTCAGTGCCTGCTAGGCCAGTGCTAGGTGCGTGGCTGCTGTTTGTGGTTGTGAGGTCAGTGGTGGCTCAGTGCCTGCTAGGCCAGTGCTAGGTGCGTGGCTGCTGTTTTCAATTGTGAGGTCAGTGGTGGCTCAGTGCCTGCTAGGCCAGTGCTAGGTGCATTGGTGCTGTTTGTGGTTGTGAGGTCAGTGGTGGCTCAAAGCCTGCTGGGCCAGTGCTAGGTGCGTGGCTGCTGTTTGTGGTTGTGAGGTCAGTGGTGGCTCAGTGCCTGCTAGGCCAGTGCTAGGTGCGTGGGTGCTGTTTGTGGTTGTGAGGTCAGTGGTGGCTCAGTGCCTGCTAGGCCAGTGCTAGGTGCGTGGCTGCTGTTTTCAATTGTGAGGTCAGTGGTGGCTCAGTGCCTGCTAGGCCAGTGCTAGGTGCGTGGCTGCTGTTTGTGGTTGTGAGGTCCGTGGTGGCTCAAAGCCTGCTGGGCCAGTGCTAGGTGCGTGGCTGCTGTTTGTGGTTGTGAGGTCAGTGGTGGCTCAGTGCCTGCTAGGCCAGTGCTAGGTGCGTGGGTGCTGTTGGTGGTTGTGAGGTCAGTGGTGGCTCAGTGCCTGCTAGGCCAGTGCTAGGTGCGTGGCTGCTGTTTTCAATTGTGAGGTCAGTGGTGGCTCAGTGCCCGCTAGGCCAGTGCTAGGTGCGTGGCTGCTGTTTGTGGTTGTGAGGTCAGTGGTGGCTCAGTGCCTGCTAGGCCAGTGCTAGGTGCATGGCTGCTGTTTTCAATTGTGAGGTCACTTGTGGCTCAGTGCCTGCTAGGCCAGTGCTAGGTGCGTGGCTGCTGTTTGTGGTTGTGAGGTCAGTGGTGGCTCAGTGCCTGCTAGGCCAGTGTTAGGTGCGTGGGTGCTGTTTGTGGTTGTGAGGTCAGTGGTGGCTCAGTGCCTGCTAGGCCAGTGCTAGGTGCGTGGGTGCTGTTGGTGGTTGTGAGGTCAGTGGTGGCTCAGTGCCTGCTGGGCCAGTGCTAGGTGCGTGGGTGCTGTTTGTGGTTGTGAGGGCAGTGGTGGCTCAGTGCCTGCTAGGCCAGTGCTAGGTGCGTGGCTGCTGTTTGTGGTTGTGAGGTCAGTGGTGGCTCAGTGCCTGCTAGGCCAGTGCTAGGTGCGTGGCTGCTGTTTTCAATTATGAGGTCAGTGGTGGCTCAGTGCCTGCTAGGCCAGTGCTAGGTGCGTGGCTGCTGTTTTCAATTGTGAGGTCAGTGGTGGCTCAGTGCCTGCTAGGCCAGTGCTAGGTGCGTGGCTGCTGTTTGTGGTTGTGAGGTCAGTGGTGGCTCAGTGCCTGCTAGGCCAGTGCTAGGTGCGTGGCTGCTGTTTTCAACTGTGAGGTCAGTGGTGGCTCAGTGCCTGCTAGGCCAGTGCTAGGTGCGTGGGTGCTGTTTGTGGTTGTGAGGTCAGTGGTGGCTCAGTGCCTGCTAGGCCAGTGCTAGGTGCGTGGGTGCTGTTTGTGGTTGTGAGTTCAGTGGTGGCTCAGTGCCTGCTAGGCCAGTGCTAGGTGCGTGGCTGCTGTTTGTGGTTGTGAGGTCAGTGGTGGCTCAGTGCCTGCTAGGCCAGTGCTAGGTGCGTCGCTGCTGTTTGTGGTTGTGAGGTCCGTGGTGGCTCAGTGCCTGCTAGGCCAGTGCTAGGTGCGTGGCTGCTGTTTGTGGTTGTGAGGTCAGTGGTGGCTCAGTGCCTGCTAGGCCAGTGCTAGGTGCGTGGGTGCTGTTTGTGGTTGTGAGGTCCGTGGTGGCTCAGTGCCTGCTAGGCCAGTGCTAGGTGTGTGGCTGCTGTTTGTGGTTGTGAGGTCAGTGGTGGCTCAGTGCCTGCTAGGCCAGTGCTAGGTGCGTGGCTGCTGTTTGTGGTTGTGAGGTCAGTGGTGGCTCAGTGCCTGCTAGGCCAGTGCTAGGTGCGTCGCTGCTGTTTGTGGTTGTGAGGTCCGTGGTGGCTCAGTGCCTGCTAGGCCAGTGCTAGGTGCGTGGCTGCTGTTTGTGGTTGTGAGGTCAGTGGTGGCTCAGTGCCTGCTAGGCCAGTGCTAGGTGCGTGGGTGCTGTTTGTGGTTGTGAGGTCCGTGGTGGCTCAGTGCCTGCTAGGCCAGTGCTAGGTGCGTGGCTGTTTTTTGTGGTTGTGAGGTCAGTGGTGGCTCAGTGCCTGCTGGGCCAGTGCTAGGTGCGTGGCTGCTGTTTGTGGTTGTGAGGTCAGTGGTGGCTCAGTGCCTGCTAGGCCAGTGCTAGGTGCGTGGGTGCTGTTAGTGGTTGTGAGGTCAGTGGTGGCTCAGTGCCTGCTAGGCCAGTGCTAGGTGCGTGGGTGCTGTTTGTGGTTGTGAGGTCAGTGGTGGCTCAGTGCCTGCTAGGCCAGTGCTAGGTGCGTGGCTGCTGTTTTCAATTGTGAGGTCAGTGGTGGCTCAGTGCCCGCTAGGCCAGTGCTAGGTGCGTGGCTGCTGTTTGTGGTTGTGAGGTCAGTGGTGGCTCAGTGCCTGCTAGGCCAGTGCTAGGTGCGTGGCTGCTGTTTGTGGTTGTGAGGTCAGTGGTGGCTCAGTGCCTGCTAGGCCAGTGCTAGGTGCGTGGCTGCTGTTTGTGGTTGTGAGGTCAGTGGTGGCTCAGTGCCCGCTAGGCCAGTGCTAGGTGCGTGGCTGCTGTTTGTGGTTGTGAGGTCAGTGGTGGCTCAGTGCCTGCTAGGCCAGTGCTAGGTGCGTGGCTGCTGTTTTCAATTGAGAGGTCACTGGTGGCTCAGTGCCTGCTAGGCCAGTGCTAGGTGTGTGGGTGCTGTTTGTGGTTGTGAGGTCAGTGGTGGCTCAGTGCCTGCTAGGCCAGTGCTAGGTGCGTGGCTGCTGTTTGTGGTTGTGAGGTCAGTGGTGGCTCAGTGCCTGCTAGGCCAGTGCTAGGTGCGTGGCTGCTGTTTGTGGTTGTGAGGTCAGTGGTGGCTCAGTGCCTGCTAGGCCAGTGTTAGGTGCGTGGGTGCTGTTTGTGGTTGTGAGGTCACTTGTGGCTCTGTGCCTGCTGGGCCAGTGCTAGGTGCGTGGGTGCTGATTTAAATTGTGAAGGTCACTTGTGGCTCAGTGCCTGCTAGGCCAGTGCTAGGTGCGTGGCTGCTGTTTGTGGTTGTGAGGTCAGTGGTGGCTCAGTGCCTGCTAGGCCAGTGCTAGGTGCGTGGCTGCTGTTGGTGGTTGTGAGGTCAGTGGTGGCTCAGTGCCTGCTAGGCCAGTGCTAGGTGCGTGGCTGCTGTTTGTGGTTGTGAGGTCCGTGGTGGCTCAAAGCCTGCTGGGCCAGTGCTAGGTGCGTGGCTGCTGTTTTCAATTGTGAGGTCAGTGGTGGCTCAGTGCCTGCTAGGCCAGTGCTAGGTGCGTGGGTGCTGTTGGTGGTTGTGAGGTCAGTGGTGGCTCAGTGCCTGCTAGGCCAGTGCTAGGTGCGTGGCTGCTGTTTTCAATTGTGAGGTCAGTGGTGGCTCAGTGCCCGCTAGGCCAGTGCTAGGTGCGTGGCTGCTGTTTGTGGTTGTGAGGTCAGTGGTGGCTCAGTGCCTGCTAGGCCAGTGCTAGGTGCATGGCTGCTGTTTTCAATTGTGAGGTCACTTGTGGCTCAGTGCCTGCTAGGCCAGTGCTAGGTGCGTGGCTGCTGTTTGTGGTTGTGAGGTCAGTGGTGGCTCAGTGCCTGCTAGGCCAGTGTTAGGTGCGTGGGTGCTGTTTGTGGTTGTGAGGTCAGTGGTGGCTCAGTGCCTGCTAGGCCAGTGCTAGGTGCGTGGGTGCTGTTGGTGGTTGTGAGGTCAGTGGTGGCTCAGTGCCTGCTGGGCCAGTGCTAGGTGCGTGGGTGCTGTTTGTGGTTGTGAGGGCAGTGGTGGCTCAGTGCCTGCTAGGCCAGTGCTAGGTGCGAGGCTGCTGTTTGTGGTTGTGAGGTCAGTGGTGGCTCAGTGCCTGCTAGGCCAGTGCTAGGTGCGTGGCTGCTGTTTTCAACTGTGAGGTCAGTGGTGGCTCAGTGCCTGCTAGGCCAGTGCTAGGTGCGTGGGTGCTGTTTGTGGTTGTGAGGTCAGTGGTGGCTCAGTGCCTGCTAGGCCAGTGCTAGGTGCGTGGGTGCTGTTTGTGGTTGTGAGTTCAGTGGTGGCTCAGTGCCTGCTAGGCCAGTGCTAGGTGCGTGGCTGCTGTTTGTGGTTGTGAGGTCAGTGGTGGCTCAGTGCCTGCTAGGCCAGTGCTAGGTGCGTCGCTGCTGTTTGTGGTTGTGAGGTCCGTGGTGGCTCAGTGCCTGCTAGGCCAGTGCTAGGTGCGTGGCTGCTGTTTGTGGTTGTGAGGTCAGTGGTGGCTCAGTGCCTGCTAGGCCAGTGCTAGGTGCGTGGCTGCTGTTTGTGGTTGTGAGGTCCGTGGTGGCTCAGTGCCTGCTAGGCCAGTGCTAGGTGCGTGGCTGCTGTTTGTGGTTGTGAGGTCAGTGGTGGCTCAGTGCCTGCTGGGCCAGTGCTAGGTGCGTGGCTGCTGTTTGTGGTTGTGAGGTCAGTGGTGGCTCAGTGCCTGCTAGGCCAGTGCTAGGTGCGTGGCTGCTGTTTTCAATTGAGAGGTCACTGGTGGCTCAGTGCCTGCTAGGCCAGTACTAGGTGTGTTGGTGCTCTTTGTGGTTGTGAGGTCAGTGGTGGCTCAGTGCCTGCTAGGCCAGTGCTAGGTGCGTGGCTGCTGTTTTCAATTGAGAGGTCACTGGTGGCTCAGTGCCTGCTAGGCCAGTACTAGGTGTGTTGGTGCTCTTTGTGGTTGTGAGGTCAGTGGTGGCTCAGTGCTTGCTAGGCCAGTGTTAGGTGCGTGGGTGTTGTTTGTGGTTGTGAGGTCAGTGGTGGCTCAGTGCCTGCTAGGCCAGTGCTAGGTGCGTGGCTGCTGTTTTCAATGGTGAGGTCAGTGGTGGCTCAGTGCCTGCTAGGCCAGTGATGGGTGCGTGGGTGCTGTTTGTGGTTGTGAGGTCAGTGGTGGCTCAGTGCCTGCTAGGCCAGTGCTAGGTGCGTGGCTGCTGTTTTCAATTGTGAGGTCACTTGTGGCTCAGTGCCTGCTAGGCCAGTGCTAGGTGCGTGGCTGCTGTTTTCAATTGTGAGGTCACTTGGGGCTCAGTGCCTCATAGGCCAGTGCTAGGTGCGTGGCTGCTGTTTTCAACTGTGAGGTCAGTGGTGGCTCAGTGCCTGCTAGGCCAGTGCTAGGTGTGTGGCTGCTCTTTGTGGTTGTGAGGTCAGTGGTGGCTCAGTGCCTGCTAGGCCAGTGCTAGGTGCGTGGCTGCTGTTTTCAATTGTGAGGTCAGTGGTGGCTCAGTGCCTGCTAGGCCAGTGCTAGGTGCGTGGCTGCTTTTTCAATTGTGAGGTCAGTGGTGGCTCAGTGCCCGCTAGGCCAGTGCTAGGTGCGTGGCTGCTGTTTGTGGTTGTGAGGTCAGTGGTGGCTCAGTGCCTGCTAGGCCAGTGCTAGGTGCATGGCTGCTGTTTTCAATTGTGAGGTCACTTGTGGCTCAGTGCCTGCTAGGCCAGTGCTAGGTGCGTGGCTGCTGTTTTCAATTGTGAGGTCAGTGGTGGCTCAGTGCCTGCTAGGCCAGTGCTAGGTGCGTGGGTGCTGTTTGTGGTTGTGAGGTCAGTGGTGGCTCAGTGCCTGCTAGGCCAGTGCTAGGTGCGTGGGTGCTGTTTGTGGTTGTGAGTTCAGTGGTGGCTCAGTGCCTGCTAGGCCAGTGCTAGGTGCGTGGCTGCTGTTTGTGGTTGTGAGGTCAGTGGTGGCTCAGTGCCTGCTAGGCCAGTGCTAGGTGCGTCGCTGCTGTTTGTGGTTGTGAGGTCCGTGGTGGCTCAGTGCCTGCTAGGCCAGTGCTAGGTGCGTGGCTGCTGTTTGTGGTTGTGAGGTCAGTGGTGGCTCAGTGCCTGCTAGGCCAGTGCTAGGTGCGTGGCTGCTGTTTGTGGTTGTGAGGTCCGTGGTGGCTCAGTGCCTGCTAGGCCAGTGCTAGGTGCGTGGCTGCTGTTTGTGGTTGTGAGGTCAGTGGTGGCTCAGTGCCTGCTGGGCCAGTGCTAGGTGCGTGGCTGCTGTTTGTGGTTGTGAGGTCAGTGGTGGCTCAGTGCCTGCTAGGCCAGTGCTAGGTGCGTGGCTGCTGTTTTCAATTGAGAGGTCACTGGTGGCTCAGTGCCTGCTAGGCCAGTACTAGGTGTGTTGGTGCTCTTTGTGGTTGTGAGGTCAGTGGTGGCTCAGTGCCTGCTAGGCCAGTGCTAGGTGCGTGGCTGCTGTTTTCAATTGAGAGGTCACTGGTGGCTCAGTGCCTGCTAGGCCAGTACTAGGTGTGTTGGTGCTCTTTGTGGTTGTGAGGTCAGTGGTGGCTCAGTGCTTGCTAGGCCAGTGTTAGGTGCGTGGGTGTTGTTTGTGGTTGTGAGGTCAGTGGTGGCTCAGTGCCTGCTAGGCCAGTGCTAGGTGCGTGGCTGCTGTTTTCAATGGTGAGGTCAGTGGTGGCTCAGTGCCTGCTAGGCCAGTGATGGGTGCGTGGGTGCTGTTTGTGGTTGTGAGGTCAGTGGTGGCTCAGTGCCTGCTAGGCCAGTGCTAGGTGCGTGGCTGCTGTTTTCAATTGTGAGGTCACTTGTGGCTCAGTGCCTGCTAGGCCAGTGCTAGGTGCGTGGCTGCTGTTTTCAATTGTGAGGTCACTTGGGGCTCAGTGCCTCATAGGCCAGTGCTAGGTGCGTGGCTGCTTTTTCAATTGTGAGGTCAGTGGTGGCTCAGTGCCTGCTAGGCCAGTGCTAGGTGCATGGCTGCTGTTTTCAATTGTGAGGTCACTTGTGGCTCAGTGCCTGCTAGGCCAGTGCTAGGTGCGTGGCTGCTGTTTTCAATTGTGAGGTCAGTGGTGGCTCAGTGCCTGCTAGGCCAGTGCTTGGTGCGTGGCTGCTGTTTTCAATTGTGAGGTCAGTGGTGGCTCAGTGCCTGCTAGGCCAGTGGTAGGTGCGTGGCTGCTGTTTTCAATTGTGAGGTCAGTGGTGGCTCAGTGCCTGCTAGGCCAGTGCTAGGTGCGTGGCTGCTGTTTTCAATTGTGAGGTCAGTGGTGGCTCAGTGCCTGCTAGGCCAGTGCTAGGTGCGTGGGTGCTGTTTGTGGTTGTGAGGTCAGTGGTGGCTCAGTGCCTGCTAGGCCAGTGCTAGGTGCGTGGCTGCTGTTTGTGGTTGTGAGGTCAGTGGTGGCTCAGTGCCTGCTAGGCCAGTGCTAGGTGCGTGGCTGCTGTTTTCAATTGTGAGGTCAGTGGTGGCTCAGTGCCTGCTAGGCCAGTGCTAGGTGCGTGGCTGCTGTTGGTGGTTGTGAGGTCAGTGGTGGCTCAGTGCCTGCTAGGCCAGTGCTAGGTGCGTGGCTGCTGTTTGTGGTTGTGAGGTCAGTGGTGGCTCAGTGCCTGCTAGGCCAGTGCTAGGTGCGTGGCTGCTGTTTGTGGTTGTGAGGTCAGTGGTGGCTCAGTGCCCGCTAGGCCAGTGCTAGGTGCGTGGCTGCTGTTTGTGGTTGTGAGGTCAGTGGTGGCTCAGTGCCTGCTAGGCCAGTGCTAGGTGCGTGGCTGCTGTTTTCAATTGAGAGGTCACTGGTGGCTCAGTGCCTGCTAGGCCAGTGCTAGGTGTGTGGGTGCTGTTTGTGGTTGTGAGGTCAGTGGTGGCTCAGTGCCTGCTAGGCCAGTGCTAGGTGCGTGGCTGCTGTTTGTGGTTGTGAGGTCAGTGGTGGCTCAGTGCCTGCTAGGCCAGTGCTAGGTGCGTGGCTGCTGTTTGTGGTTGTGAGGTCAGTGGTGGCTCAGTGCCTGCTAGGCCAGTGTTAGGTGCGTGGGTGCTGTTTGTGGTTGTGAGGTCACTTGTGGCTCTGTGCCTGCTGGGCCAGTGCTAGGTGCGTGGGTGCTGATTTAAATTGTGAAGGTCACTTGTGGCTCAGTGCCTGCTAGGCCAGTGCTAGGTGCGTGGCTGCTGTTTGTGGTTGTGAGGTCAGTGGTGGCTCAGTGCCTGCTAGGCCAGTGCTAGGTGCGTGGCTGCTGTTTGTGGTTGTGAGGTCAGTGGTGGCTCAGTGCCTGCTAGGCCAGTGCTAGGTGCGTGGCTGCTGTTTGTGGTTGTGAGGTCCGTGGTGGCTCAAAGCCTGCTGGGCCAGTGCTAGGTGCGTGGCTGCTGTTTTCAATTGTGAGGTCAGTGGTGGCTCAGTGCCTGCTAGGCCAGTGCTAGGTGCGTGGGTGCTGTTGGTGGTTGTGAGGTCAGTGGTGGCTCAGTGCCTGCTAGGCCAGTGCTAGGTGCGTGGCTGCTTTTTCAATTGTGAGGTCAGTGGTGGCTCAGTGCCCGCTAGGCCAGTGCTAGGTGCGTGGCTGCTGTTTGTGGTTGTGAGGTCAGTGGTGGCTCAGTGCCTGCTAGGCCAGTGCTAGGTGCATGGCTGCTGTTTTCAATTGTGAGGTCACTTGTGGCTCAGTGCCTGCTAGGCCAGTGCTAGGTGCGTGGCTGCTGTTTGTGGTTGTGAGGTCAGTGGTGGCTCAGTGCCTGCTAGGCCAGTGTTAGGTGCGTGGGTGCTGTTTGTGGTTGTGAGGTCAGTGGTGGCTCAGTGCCTGCTAGGCCAGTGCTAGGTGCGTGGCTGCTGTTTTCAATTGTGAGGTCACTTGTGGCTCAGTGCCTGCTAGGCCAGTGCTAGGTGCGTGGCTGCTGTTTTCAATTGTGAGGTCAGTGGTGGCTCAGTGCCTGCTAGGCCAGTGCTTGGTGCGTGGCTGCTGTTTTCAATTGTGAGGTCAGTGGTGGCTCAGTGCCTGCTAGGCCAGTGGTAGGTGCGTGGCTGCTGTTTTCAATTGTGAGGTCAGTGGTGGCTCAGTGCCTGCTAGGCCAGTGCTAGGTGCGTGGCTGCTGTTTTCAATTGTGAGGTCAGTGGTGGCTCAGTGCCTGCTAGGCCAGTGCTAGGTGCGTGGGTGCTGTTTGTGGTTGTGAGGTCAGTGGTGGCTCAGTGCCTGCTAGGCCAGTGCTAGGTGCATGGCTGCTGTTTGTGGTTGTGAGGTCAGTGGTGGCTCAGTGCCTGCTAGGCCAGTGCTAGGTGCGTGGCTGCTGTTTTCAATTGTGAGGTCAGTGGTGGCTCAGTGCCTGCTAGGCCAGTGCTAGGTGCGTGGCTGCTGTTGGTGGTTGTGAGGTCAGTGGTGGCTCAGTGCCTGCTAGGCCAGTGCTAGGTGCGTGGCTGCTGTTTGTGGTTGTGAGGTCCGTGGTGGCTCAAAGCCTGCTGGGCCAGTGCTAGGTGCGTGGCTGCTGTTTTCAATTGTGAGGTCAGTGGTGGCTCAGTGCCTGCTAGGCCAGTGCTAGGTGCGTGGGTGCTGTTTGTGGTTGTGAGGTCAGTGGTGGCTCAGTGCCTGCTAGGCCAGTGCTAGGTGCGTGGCTGCTGTTGGTGGTTGTGAGGTCAGTGGTGGCTCAGTGCCTGCTAGGCCAGTGCTAGGTGCCTGGCTGCTGTTTTCAATTGTGAGGTCAGTGGTGGCTCAGTGCCTGCTAGGCCAGTGCTAGGTGCGTGGCTGCTGTTTTCAATTGTGAGGTCAGTGGTGGCTCAGTGCCTGCTAGGCCAGTGCTAGGTGCGTGGCTGCTGTTTGTGGTTGTGAGGTCAGTGGTGGCTCAGTGCCTGCTAGGCCAGTGTTAGGTGCGTGGGTGCTGTTTGTGGTTGTGAGGTCAGTGGTGGCTCAGTGCCTGCTAGGCCAGTGCTAGGTGCGTGGCTGCTGTTTGTGGTTGTGAGGTCAGTGGTGGCTCAGTGCCTGCTAGGCCAGTGTTAGGTGCGTGGGTGCTGTTTGTGGTTGTGAGGTCAGTGGTGGCTCAGTGCCTGCTAGGCCAGTGCTAGGTGCATGACTGCTGTTTGTGGTTGTGAGGTCAGTGGTGGCTCAGTGCCTGCTAGGCCAGTGCTAGGTGCGTGGCTGCTGTTTGTGGTTGTGAGGTCAGTGGTGGCTCAGTGCCTGCTAGGCCAGTGCTAGGTGCGTGGCTGCTGTTTTCAATTGTGAGGTCAGTGGTGGCTCAGTGCCTGCTAGGCCAGTGCTAGGTGCGTGGCTGCTGTTTGTGGTTGTGAGGTCAGTGGTGGCTCAGTGCCTGCTAGGCCAGTGCTAGGTGCGTGGCTGCTGTTGGTGGTTGTGAGGTCCGTGGTGGCTCAAAGCCTGCTGGGCCAGTGCTAGGTGCGTGGCTGCTGTTTTCAATTGTGAGGTCAGTGGTGGCTCAGTGCCTGCTAGGCCAGTGCTAGGTGCGTGGGTGCTGTTTGTGGTTGTGAGGTCAGTGGTGGCTCAGTGCCTGCTAGGCCAGTGCTAGGTGCGTGGCTGCTGTTGGTGGTTGTGAGGTCAGTGGTGGCTCAGTGCCTGCTAGGCCAGTGCTAGGTGCGTGGCTGCTGTTTTCAATTGTGAGGTCACTTGTGGCTCAGTGCCTGCTAGGCCAGTGCTAGGTGCGTGGCTGCTGTTTTCAATTGTGAGGTCAGTGGTGGCTCAGTGCCTGCTAGGCCAGTGCTAGGTGCGTGGCTGCTGTTTGTGGTTGTGAGGTCAGTGGTGGCTCAGTGCCTGCTAGGCCAGTGTTAGGTGCGTGGGTGCTGTTTGTGGTTGTGAGGTCAGTGGTGGCTCAGTGCCTGCTAGGCCAGTGCTAGGTGCATGACTGCTGTTTGTGGTTGTGAGGTCAGTGGTGGCTCAGTGCCTGCTAGGCCAGTGCTAGGTGCGTGGCTGCTGTTTTCAATTGTGAGGTCAGTGGTGGCTCAGTGCCTGCTAGGCCAGTGCTAGGTGCGTGGCTGCTGTTTTCAATTGTGAGGTCAGTGGTGGCTCAGTGCCTGCTAGGCCAGTGCTAGGTGCGTGGCTGCTGTTTGTGGTTGTGAGGTCCGTGGTGGCTCAAAGCCTGCTGGGCCAGTGCTAGGTGCGTGGCTGCTGTTTTCAATTGTGAGGTCAGTGGTGGCTCAGTGCCTGCTAGGCCAGTGCTGGGTGCGTGGCTGCTGTTTTCAATTGTGAGGTCAGTGGTGGCTCAGTGCCTGCTAGGCCAGTGCTAGGTGCGTGGCTGCTGTTTTCAATTGTGAGGTCAGTGGTGGCTCAGTGCCCGCTAGGCCAGTGCTAGGTGCGTGGCTGCTGTTTGTGGTTGTGAGCTCAGTGGTGGCTCAGTGCCTGCTAGGCCAGTGCTAGGTGCGTGGCTGCTGTTTGTGGTTGTGAGGTCAGTGGTGGCTCAGTGCCTGCTAGGCCAGTGCTAGGTGCGTGGCTGCTGTTTTCAATTGTGAGGTCACTTGTGGCTCAGTGCCTGCTAGGCCAGTGCTAGGTGCGTGGCTGCTGTTTTCAATTGTGAGGTCAGTGGTGGCTCAGTGCCTGCTAGGCCAGTGTTAGGTGCGTGGGTGCTGTTTTCAATTGTGAGGTCACTTGTGGCTCAGTGCCTGCTAGGCCAGTGCTAGGTGCGTGGCTGCTGTTTGTGGTTGTGAGGTCAGTGGTGTCTCAGTGCCTGCTAGGCCAGTGCTAGGTGCGTGGCTGCTGTTTGTGGTTGTGAGGTCAGTGGTGGCTCAGTGCCTGCTAGGCCAGTGCTAGGTGCGTGGCTGCTGTTTGTGGTTGTGAGGTCCGTGGTGGCTCAGTGCCTGCTAGGCCAGTGCTAGGTGCGTGGCTGCTGTTTTCAATTGTGAGGTCAGTGGTGGCTCAGTGCCTGCTAGGCCAGTGCTAGGTGCGTGGGTGCTGTTGGTGGTTGTGAGGTCAGTGGTGGCTCAGTGCCTGCTAGGCCAGTGCTAGGTGCGTGGCTGCTGTTTTCAATTGTGAGGTCAGTGGTGGCTCAGTGCCCGCTAGGCCAGTGCTAGGTGCGTGGCTGCTGTTTGTGGTTGTGAGGTCAGTGGTGGCTCAGTGCCTGCTAGGCCAGTGCTAGGTGCATGGCTGCTGTTTTCAATTGTGATGTCACTTGTGGCTCAGTGCCTGCTAGGCCAGTGCTAGGTGCGTGGCTGCTGTTTGTGGTTGTGAGGTCAGTGGTGGCTCAGTGCCTGCTAGGCCAGTGTTAGGTGCGTGGGTGCTGTTTGTGGTTGTGAGGTCAGTGGTGGCTCAGTGCCTGCTAGGCCAGTGCTAGGTGCGTGGGTGCTGTTGGTGGTTGTGAGGTCAGTGGTGGCTCAGTGCCTGCTGGGCCAGTGCTAGGTGCGTGGGTGCTGTTTGTGGTTGTGAGGGCAGTGGTGGCTCAGTGCCTGCTAGGCCAGTGCTAGGTGCGTGGCTGCTGTTTTCAATTATGAGGTCAGTGGTGGCTCAGTGCCTGCTAGGCCAGTGCTAGGTGCGTGGCTGCTGTTTTCAATTGTGAGGTCAGTGGTGGCTCAGTGCCTGCTAGGCCAGTGCTAGGTGCGTGGCTGCTGTTTGTGGTTGTGAGGTCAGTGGTGGCTCAGTGCCTGCTAGGCCAGTGCTAGGTGCGTGGCTGCTGTTTTCAACTGTGAGGTCAGTGGTGGCTCAGTGCCTGCTAGGCCAGTGCTAGGTGCGTGGGTGCTGTTTGTGGTTGTGAGGTCAGTGGTGGCTCAGTGCCTGCTAGGCCAGTGTTAGGTGCGTGGGTGCTGTTTGTGGTTGTGAGGTCAGTGGTGGCTCAGTGCCTGCTAGGCCAGTGCTAGGTGCGTGGCTGCTGTTTGTGGTTGTGAGGTCAGTGGTGGCTCAGTGCCTGCTAGGCCAGTGCTAGGTGCGTCGCTGCTGTTTGTGGTTGTGAGGTCCGTGGTGGCTCAGTGCCTGCTAGGCCAGTGCTAGGTGCGTGGCTGCTGTTTGTGGTTGTGAGGTCAGTGGTGGCTCAGTGCCTGCTAGGCCAGTGCTAGGTGCGTGGCTGCTGTTTGTGGTTGTGAGGTCCGTGGTGGCTCAGTGCCTGCTAGGCCAGTGCTAGGTGCGTGGCTGCTGTTTGTGGTTGTGAGGTCAGTGGTGGCTCAGTGCCTGCTGGGCCAGTGCTAGGTGCGTGGGTGCTGTTTGTGGTTGTGAGGTCAGTGGTGGCTCAGTGCCTGCTAGGCCAGTGCTAGGTGCGTGGGTGCTGTTAGTGGTTGTGAGGTCAGTGGTGGCTCAGTGCCTGCTAGGCCAGTGCTAGGTGCGTGGGTGCTGTTTGTGGTTGTGAGGTCAGTGGTGGCTCAGTGCCTGCTAGGCCAGTGCTAGGTGCGTGGCTGCTGTTTTCAATTGTGAGGTCAGTGGTGGCTCAGTGCCCGCTAGGCCAGTGCTAGGTGCGTGGCTGCTGTTTGTGGTTGTGAGGTCAGTGGTGGCTCAGTGCCTGCTAGGCCAGTGCTAGGTGCGTGGCTGCTGTTTGTGGTTGTGAGGTCAGTGGTGGCTCAGTGCCTGCTAGGCCAGTGCTAGGTGCGTGGCTGCTGTTTGTGGTTGTGAGGTCAGTGGTGGCTCAGTGCCCGCTAGGCCAGTGCTAGGTGCGTGGCTGCTGTTTGTGGTTGTGAGGTCAGTGGTGGCTCAATGCCTGCTAGGCCAGTGCTAGGTGCGTGGCTGCTGTTTTCAATTGAGAGGTCACTGGTGGCTCAGTGCCTGCTAGGCCAGTGCTAGGTGTGTGGGTGCTGTTTGTGATTGTGAGGTCAGTGGTGGCTCAGTGCCTGCTAGGCCAGTGCTAGGTGCGTGGCTGCTGTTTGTGGTTGTGAGGTCAGTGGTGGCTCAGTGCCTGCTAGGCCAGTGCTAGGTGCGTGGCTGCTGTTTGTGGTTGTGAGGTCAGTGGTGGCTCAGTGCCTGCTAGGCCAGTGTTAGGTGCGTGGGTGCTGTTTGTGGTTGTGAGGTCACTTGTGGCTCTGTGCCTGCTGGGCCAGTGCTAGGTGCGTGGGTGCTGATTTAAATTGTGAAGGTCACTTGTGGCTCAGTGCCTGCTAGGCCAGTGCTAGGTGCGTGGCTGCTGTTTGTGGTTGTGAGGTCAGTGGTGGCTCAGTGCCTGCTAGAACAGTGCTAGGTGCGTGGCTGCTGTTTGTGGTTGTGAGGTCAGTGGTGGCTCAGTGCCTGCTAGGCCAGTGCTAGGTGCGTGGCTGCTGTTTGTGGTTGTGAGGTCCGTGGTGGCTCAAAGCCTGCTGGGCCAGTGCTAGGTGCGTGGCTGCTGTTTTCAATTGTGAGGTCAGTGGTGGCTCAGTGCCTGCTAGGCCAGTGCTAGGTGCGTGGGTGCTGTTGGTGGTTGTGAGGTCAGTGGTGGCTCAGTGCCTGCTAGGCCAGTGCTAGGTGCGTGGCTGCTGTTTTCAATTGTGAGGTCAGTGGTGGCTCAGTGCCCGCTAGGCCAGTGCTAGGTGCGTGGCTGCTGTTTGTGGTTGTGAGGTCAGTGGTGGCTCAGTGCCTGCTAGGCCAGTGCTAGGTGCATGGCTGCTGTTTTCAATTGTGAGGTCAGTGGTGGCTCAGTGCCTGCTAGGCCAGTGCTAGGTGCGTGGCTGCTGTTTGTGGTTGTGAGGTCAGTGGTGGCTCAGTGCCTGCTAGGCCAGTGTTAGGTGCGTGGGTGCTGTTTGTGGTTGTGAGGTCAGTGGTGGCTCAGTGCCTGCTAGGCCAGTGCTAGGTGCGTGGCTGCTGTTTTCAATTGTGAGGTCACTTGTGGCTCAGTGCCTGCTAGGCCAGTGCTAGGTGCGTGGCTGCTGTTTTCAATTGTGAGGTCAGTGGTGGCTCAGTGCCTGCTAGGCCAGTGCTTGGTGCGTGGCTGCTGTTTTCAATTGTGAGGTCAGTGGTGGCTCAGTGCCTGCTAGGCCAGTGGTAGGTGCGTGGCTGCTGTTTTCAATTGTGAGGTCAGTGGTGGCTCAGTGCCTGCTAGGCCAGTGCTAGGTGCGTGGCTGCTGTTTTCAATTGTGAGGTCAGTGGTGGCTCAGTGCCTGCTAGGCCAGTGCTAGGTGCGTGGGTGCTGTTTGTGGTTGTGAGGTCAGTGGTGTCTCAGTGCCTGCTAGGCCAGTGCTAGGTGCGTGGCTGCTGTTTTCAATTGTGAGGTCACTTGTGGCTCAGTGCCTGCTAGGCCAGTGCTAGGTGCGTGGCTGCTGTTTTCAATGGTGAGGTCAGTGGTGGCTCAGTGCCTGCTAGGCCAGTGATGGGTGCGTGGGTGCTGTTTGTGGTTGTGAGGTCAGTGGTGGCTCAGTGCCTGCTAGGCCAGTGCTAGGTGCGTGGCTGCTGTTTTCAATTGTGAGGTCACTTGTGGCTCAGTGCCTGCTAGGCCAGTGCTAGGTGTGTGGCTGCTCTTTGTGGTTGTGAGGTCAGTGGTGGCTCAGTGCCTGCTAGGCCAGTGCTAGGTGCGTGGCTGCTGTTTTCAATTGTGAGGTCAGTGGTGGCTCAGTGCCTGCTAGGCCAGTGCTAGGTGCGTGGCTGCTTTTTCAATTGTGAGGTCAGTGGTGGCTCAGTGCCCGCTAGGCCAGTGCTAGGTGCGTGGCTGCTGTTTGTGGTTGTGAGGTCAGTGGTGGCTCAGTGCCTGCTAGGCCAGTGCTAGGTGCATGGCTGCTGTTTTCAATTGTGAGGTCACTTGTGGCTCAGTGCCTGCTAGGCCAGTGCTAGGTGCGTGGCTGCTGTTTGTGGTTGTGAGGTCAGTGGTGGCTCAGTTCCTGCTAGGCCAGTGTTAGGTGCGTGGGTGCTGTTTGTGGTTGTGAGGTCAGTGGTGGCTCAGTGCCTGCTAGGCCAGTGCTAGGTGCGTGGCTGCTGTTTTCAATTGTGAGGTCACTTGTGGCTCAGTGCCTGCTAGGCCAGTGCTAGGTGCGTGGCTGCTGTTTTCAATTGTGAGGTCAGTGGTGGCTCAGTGCCTGCTAGGCCAGTGCTTGGTGCGTGGCTGCTGTTTTCAATTGTGAGGTCAGTGGTGGCTCAGTGCCTGCTAGGCCAGTGGTAGGTGCGTGGCTGCTGTTTTCAATTGTGAGGTCAGTGGTGGCTCAGTGCCTGCTAGGCCAGTGCTAGGTGCGTGGCTGCTGTTTTCAATTGTGAGGTCAGTGGTGGCTCAGTGCCTGCTAGGCCAGTGCTAGGTGCGTGGGTGCTGTTTGTGGTTGTGAGGTCAGTGGTGGCTCAGTGCCTGCTAGGCCAGTGCTAGGTGCGTGGCTGCTGTTTGTGGTTGTGAGGTCAGTGGTGGCTCAGTGCCTGCTAGGCCAGTGCTAGGTGCGTGGCTGCTGTTTTCAATTGTGAGGTCAGTGGTGGCTCAGTGCCTGCTAGGCCAGTGCTAGGTGCGTGGCTGCTGTTGGTGGTTGTGAGGTCAGTGGTGGCTCAGTGCCTGCTAGGCCAGTGCTAGGTGCGTGGCTGCTGTTTGTGGTTGTGAGGTCAGTGGTGGCTCAGTGCCTGCTAGGCCAGTGCTAGGTGCGTGGCTGCTGTTTGTGGTTGTGAGGTCAGTGGTGGCTCAGTGCCCGCTAGGCCAGTGCTAGGTGCGTGGCTGCTGTTTGTGGTTGTGAGGTCAGTGGTGGCTCAGTGCCTGCTAGGCCAGTGCTAGGTGCGTGGCTGCTGTTTTCAATTGAGAGGTCACTGGTGGCTCAGTGCCTGCTAGGCCAGTGCTAGGTGTGTGGGTGCTGTTTGTGGTTGTGAGGTCAGTGGTGGCTCAGTGCCTGCTAGGCCAGTGCTAGGTGCGTGGCTGCTGTTTGTGGTTGTGAGGTCAGTGGTGGCTCAGTGCCTGCTAGGCCAGTGCTAGGTGCGTGGCTGCTGTTTGTGGTTGTGAGGTCAGTGGTGGCTCAGTGCCTGCTAGGCCAGTGTTAGGTGCGTGGGTGCTGTTTGTGGTTGTGAGGTCACTTGTGGCTCTGTGCCTGCTGGGCCAGTGCTAGGTGCGTGGGTGCTGATTTAAATTGTGAAGGTCACTTGTGGCTCAGTGCCTGCTAGGCCAGTGCTAGGTGCGTGGCTGCTGTTTGTGGTTGTGAGGTCAGTGGTGGCTCAGTGCCTGCTAGGCCAGTGCTAGGTGCGTGGCTGCTGTTTGTGGTTGTGAGGTCAGTGGTGGCTCAGTGCCTGCTAGGCCAGTGCTAGGTGCGTGGCTGCTGTTTGTGGTTGTGAGGTCCGTGGTGGCTCAAAGCCTGCTGGGCCAGTGCTAGGTGCGTGGCTGCTGTTTTCAATTGTGAGGTCAGTGGTGGCTCAGTGCCTGCTAGGCCAGTGCTAGGTGCGTGGGTGCTGTTTGTGGTTGTGAGGTCAGTGGTGGCTCAGTGCCTGCTAGGCCAGTGCTAGGTGCGTGGCTGCTTTTTCAATTGTGAGGTCAGTGGTGGCTCAGTGCCCGCTAGGCCAGTGCTAGGTGCGTGGCTGCTGTTTGTGGTTGTGAGGTCAGTGGTGGCTCAGTGCCTGCTAGGCCAGTGCTAGGTGCATGGCTGCTGTTTTCAATTGTGAGGTCAGTGGTGGCTCAGTGCCTGCTAGGCCAGTGCTAGGTGCGTGGCTGCTGTTTGTGGTTGTGAGGTCAGTGGTGGCTCAGTGCCTGCTAGGCCAGTGCTAGGTGCGTGGGTGCTGTTTGTGGTTGTGAGGTCAGTGGTGGCTCAGTGCCTGCTAGGCCAGTGCTAGGTGCGTGGCTGCTGTTTTCAATTGTGAGGTCACTTGTGGCTCAGTGCCTGCTAGGCCAGTGCTAGGTGCGTGGCTGCTGTTTTCAATTGTGAGGTCAGTGGTGGCTCAGTGCCTGCTAGGCCAGTGCTTGGTGCGTGGCTGCTGTTTTCAATTGTGAGGTCAGTGGTGGCTCAGTGCCTGCTAGGCCAGTGGTAGGTGCGTGGCTGCTGTTTTCAATTGTGAGGTCAGTGGTGGCTCAGTGCCTGCTAGGCCAGTGCTAGGTGCGTGGCTGCTGTTTTCAATTGTGAGGTCAGTGGTGGCTCAGTGCCTGCTAGGCCAGTGCTAGGTGCGTGGGTGCTGTTTGTGGTTGTGAGGTCAGTGGTGGCTCAGTGCCTGCTAGGCCAGTGCTAGGTGCGTGGCTGCTGTTTGTGGTTGTGAGGTCAGTGGTGGCTCAGTGCCTGCTAGGCCAGTGCTAGGTGCGTGGCTGCTGTTTTCAATTGTGAGGTCAGTGGTGGCTCAGTGCCTGCTAGGCCAGTGCTAGGTGCGTGGCTGCTGTTTGTGGTTGTGAGGTCCGTGGTGGCTCAAAGCCTGCTGGGCCAGTGCTAGGTGCGTGGCTGCTGTTTTCAATTGTGAGGTCAGTGGTGGCTCAGTGCCTGCTAGGCCAGTGCTAGGTGCGTGGGTGCTGTTTGTGGTTGTGAGGTCAGTGGTGGCTCAGTGCCTGCTAGGCCAGTGCTAGGTGCGTGGCTGCTGTTGGTGGTTGTGAGGTCAGTGGTGGCTCAGTGCCTGCTAGGCCAGTGCTAGGTGCCTGGCTGCTGTTTTCAATTGTGAGGTCAGTGGTGGCTCAGTGCCTGCTAGGCCAGTGCTAGGTGCGTGGCTGCTGTTTTCAATTGTGAGGTCAGTGGTGGCTCAGTGCCTGCTAGGCCAGTGCTAGGTGCGTGGCTGCTGTTTGTGGTTGTGAGGTCAGTGGTGGCTCAGTGCCTGCTAGGCCAGTGTTAGGTGCGTGGGTGCTGTTTGTGGTTGTGAGGTCAGTGGTGGCTCAGTGCCTGCTAGGCCAGTGCTAGGTGCATGACTGCTGTTTGTGGTTGTGAGGTCAGTGGTGGCTCAGTGCCTGCTAGGCCAGTGCTAGGTGCGTGGCTGCTGTTTTCAATTGTGAGGTCAGTGGTGGCTCAGTGCCTGCTAGGCCAGTGCTAGGTGCGTGGCTGCTGTTGGTGGTTGTGAGGTCAGTGGTGGCTCAGTGCCTGCTAGGCCAGTGCTAGGTGCGTGGCTGCTGTTTGTGGTTGTGAGGTCCGTGGTGGCTCAAAGCCTGCTGGGCCAGTGCTAGGTGCGTGGCTGCTGTTTGTGGTTGTGAGGTCAGTGGTGGCTCAGTGCCTGCTAGGCCAGTGCTAGGTGCGTGGCTGCTGTTTGTGGTTGTGAGGTCAGTGGTGGCTCAGTGCCTGCTAGGCCAGTGCTAGGTGCGTGGCTGCTGTTTTCAATTGTGAGGTCAGTGGTGGCTCAGTGCCCGCTAGGCCAGTGCTAGGTGCGTGGCTGCTGTTTGTGGTTGTGAGGTCAGTGGTGGCTCAGTGCCTGCTAGGCCAGTGCTAGGTGCGTGGCTGCTGTTTTCAATTGTGAGGTCAGTGGTGGCTCAGTGCCTGCTAGGCCAGTGCTAGGTGCGTGGCTGCTGTTTTCAATTGTGAGGTCACTTGTGGCTCAGTGCCTGCTAGGCCAGTGCTAGGTGCGTGGCTGCTGTTTTCAATTGTGAGGTCAGTGGTGGCTCAGTGCCTGCTAGGCCAGTGCTAGGTGCGTGGCTGCTGTTTGTGGTTGTGAGGTCAGTGGTGGCTCAGTGCCTGCTAGGCCAGTGTTAGGTGCGTGGGTGCTGTTTGTGGTTGTGAGGTCAGTGGTGGCTCAGTGCCTGCTAGGCCAGTGCTAGGTGCATGACTGCTGTTTGTGGTTGTGAGGTCAGTGGTGGCTCAGTGCCTGCTAGGCCAGTGCTAGGTGCGTGGCTGCTGTTTGTGGTTGTGAGGTCAGTGGTGGCTCAGTGCCTGCTAGGCCAGTGCTAGGTGCGTGGCTGCTGTTTTCAATTGTGAGGTCAGTGGTGGCTCAGTGCCTGCTAGGCCAGTGCTAGGTGCGTGGCTGCTGTTTGTGGTTGTGAGGTCAGTGGTGGCTCAGTGCCTGCTAGGCCAGTGCTAGGTGCGTGGCTGCTGTTGGTGGTTGTGAGGTCCGTGGTGGCTCAAAGCCTGCTGGGCCAGTGCTAGGTGCGTGGCTGCTGTTTTCAATTGTGAGGTCAGTGGTGGCTCAGTGCCTGCTAGGCCAGTGCTAGGTGCGTGGGTGCTGTTTGTGGTTGTGAGGTCAGTGGTGGCTCAGTGCCTGCTAGGCCAGTGCTAGGTGCGTGGCTGCTGTTGGTGGTTGTGAGGTCAGTGGTGGCTCAGTGCCTGCTAGGCCAGTGCTAGGTGCGTGGCTGCTGTTTTCAATTGTGAGGTCAGTGGTGGCTCCGTGCCTGCTAGGCCAGTGCTAGGTGCGTGGGTGCTGTTTGTGGTTGTGAGGTCAGTGGTGGCTCAGTGCCTGCTAGGCCAGTGCTAGGTGCGTGGCTGCTGTTTGTGGTTGTGAGGTCAGTGGTGGCTCAGTGCCTGCTAGGCCAGTGTTAGGTGCGTGGGTGCTGTTTGTGGTTGTGAGGTCAGTGGTGGCTCAGTGCCTGCTAGGCCAGTGCTAGGTGCATGACTGCTGTTTGTGGTTGTGAGGTCAGTGGTGGCTCAGTGCCTGCTAGGCCAGTGCTAGGTGCGTGGCTGCTGTTTTCAATTGTGAGGTCAGTGGTGGCTCAGTGCCTGCTAGGCCAGTGCTAGGTGCGTGGCTGCTGTTTTCAATTGTGAGGTCAGTGGTGGCTCAGTGCCTGCTAGGCCAGTGCTAGGTGCGTGGCTGCTGTTTGTGGTTGTGAGGTCCGTGGTGGCTCAAAGCCTGCTGGGCCAGTGCTAGGTGCGTGGCTGCTGTTTTCAATTGTGAGGTCAGTGGTGGCTCAGTGCCTGCTAGGCCAGTGCTGGGTGCGTGGCTGCTGTTTTCAATTGTGAGGTCAGTGGTGGCTCAGTGCCTGCTAGGCCAGTGCTAGGTGCGTGGCTGCTGTTTTCAATTGTGAGGTCAGTGGTGGCTCAGTGCCCGCTAGGCCAGTGCTAGGTGCGTGGGTGCTGTTTGTGGTTGTGAGCTCAGTGGTGGCTCAGTGCCTGCTAGGCCAGTGCTAGGTGCGTGGCTGCTGTTTGTGGTTGTGAGGTCAGTGGTGGCTCAGTGCCTGCTAGGCCAGTGCTAGGTGCGTGGCTGCTGTTTTCAATTGTGAGGTCACTTGTGGCTCAGTGCCTGCTAGGCCAGTGCTAGGTGCGTGGCTGCTGTTTTCAATTGTGAGGTCAGTGGTGGCTCAGTGCCTGCTAGGCCAGTGTTAGGTGCGTGGGTGCTGTTTTCAATTGTGAGGTCACTTGTGGCTCAGTGCCTGCTAGGCCAGTGCTAGGTGCGTGGCTGCTGTTTGTGGTTGTGAGGTCAGTGGTGTCTCAGTGCCTGCTAGGCCAGTGCTAGGTGCGTGGCTGCTGTTTGTGGTTGTGAGGTCAGTGGTGGCTCAGTGCCTGCTAGGCCAGTGCTAGGTGCGTGGCTGCTGTTTGTGGTTGTGAGGTCCGTGGTGGCTCAGTGCCTGCTAGGCCAGTGCTAGGTGCGTGGCTGCTGTTTTCAATTGTGAGGTCAGTGGTGGCTCAGTGCCTGCTAGGCCAGTGCTAGGTGCGTGGGTGCTGTTGGTGGTTGTGAGGTCAGTGGTGGCTCAGTGCCTGCTAGGCCAGTGCTAGGTGCGTGGCTGCTGTTTTCAATTGTGAGGTCAGTGGTGGCTCAGTGCCCGCTAGGCCAGTGCTAGGTGCGTGGCTGCTGTTTGTGGTTGTGAGGTCAGTGGTGGCTCAGTGCCTGCTAGGCCAGTGCTAGGTGCATGGCTGCTGTTTTCAATTGTGATGTCACTTGTGGCTCAGTGCCTGCTAGGCCAGTGCTAGGTGCGTGGATGCTGTTTGTGGTTGTGAGGTCAGTGGTGGCTCAGTGCCTGCTAGGCCAGTGTTAGGTGCGTGGGTGCTGTTTGTGGTTGTGAGGTCAGTGGTGGCTCAGTGCCTGCTAGGCCAGTGCTAGGTGCGTGGGTGCTGTTGGTGGTTGTGAGGTCAGTGGTGGCTCAGTGCCTGCTGGGCCAGTGCTAGGTGCGTGGGTGCTGTTTGTGGTTGTGAGGGCAGTGGTGGCTCAGTGCCTGCTAGGCCAGTGCTAGGTGCGTGGCTGCTGTTTTCAATTGTGAGGTCAGTGGTGGCTCAGTGCCTGCTAGGCCAGTGCTAGGTGCGTGGCTGCTGTTTTCAATTGTGAGGTCAGTGGTGGCTCAGTGCCTGCTAGGCCAGTGCTAGGTGCGTGGCTGCTGTTTGTGGTTGTGAGGTCAGTGGTGGCTCAGTGCCTGCTAGGCCAGTGCTAGGTGCGTGGCTGCTGTTTTCAACTGTGAGGTCAGTGGTGGCTCAGTGCCTGCTAGGCCAGTGCTAGGTGCGTGGGTGCTGTTTGTGGTTGTGAGGTCAGTGGTGGCTCAGTGCCTGCTAGGCCAGTGTTAGGTGCGTGGGTGCTGTTTGTGGTTGTGAGGTCAGTGGTGGCTCAGTGCCTGCTAGGCCAGTGCTAGGTGCGTGGCTGCTGTTTGTGGTTGTGAGGTCAGTGGTGGCTCAGTGCCTGCTAGGCCAGTGCTAGGTGCGTCGCTGCTGTTTGTGGTTGTGAGGTCCGTGGTGGCTCAGTGCCTGCTAGGCCAGTGCTAGGTGCGTGGCTGCTGTTTGTGGTTGTGAGGTCAGTGGTGGCTCAGTGCCTGCTAGGCCAGTGCTAGGTGCGTGGCTGCTGTTTGTGGTTGTGAGGTCCGTGGTGGCTCAGTGCCTGCTAGGCCAGTGCTAGGTGCGTGGCTGCTGTTTGTGGTTGTGAGGTCAGTGGTGGCTCAGTGCCTGCTGGGCCAGTGCTAGGTGCGTGGGTGCTGTTTGTGGTTGTGAGGTCAGTGGTGGCTCAGTGCCTGCTAGGCCAGTGCTAGGTGCGTGGGTGCTGTTAGTGGTTGTGAGGTCAGTGGTGGCTCAGTGCCTGCTAGGCCAGTGCTAGGTGCGTGGGTGCTGTTTGTGGTTGTGAGGTCAGTGGTGGCTCAGTGCCTGCTAGGCCAGTGCTAGGTGCGTGGCTGCTGTTTTCAATTGTGAGGTCAGTGGTGGCTCAGTGCCCGCTAGGCCAGTGCTAGGTGCGTGGCTGCTGTTTGTGTTTGTGAGGTCAGTGGTGGCTCAGTGCCTGCTAGGCCAGTGCTAGGTGCGTGGCTGCTGTTTGTGGTTGTGAGGTCAGTGGTGGCTCAGTGCCTGCTAGGCCAGTGCTAGGTGCGTGGCTGCTGTTTGTGGTTGTGAGGTCAGTGGTGGCTCAGTGCCCGCTAGGCCAGTGCTAGGTGCGTGGCTGCTGTTTGTGGTTGTGAGGTCAGTGGTGGCTCAATGCCTGCTAGGCCAGTGCTAGGTGCGTGGCTGCTGTTTTCAATTGAGAGGTCACTGGTGGCTCAGTGCCTGCTAGGCCAGTGCTAGGTGTGTGGGTGCTGTTTGTGATTGTGAGGTCAGTGGTGGCTCAGTGCCTGCTAGGCCAGTGCTAGGTGCGTGGCTGCTGTTTGTGGTTGTGAGGTCAGTGGTGGCTCAGTGCCTGCTAGGCCAGTGCTAGGTGCGTGGCTGCTGTTTGTGGTTGTGAGGTCAGTGGTGGCTCAGTGCCTGCTAGGCCAGTGTTAGGTGCGTGGGTGCTGTTTGTGGTTGTGAGGTCACTTGTGGCTCTGTGCCTGCTGGGCCAGTGCTAGGTGCGTGGGTGCTGATTTAAATTGTGAAGGTCACTTGTGGCTCAGTGCCTGCTAGGCCAGTGCTAGGTGCGTGGCTGCTGTTTGTGGTTGTGAGGTCAGTGGTGGCTCAGTGCCTGCTAGAACAGTGCTAGGTGCGTGGCTGCTGTTTGTGGTTGTGAGGTCAGTGGTGGCTCAGTGCCTGCTAGGCCAGTGCTAGGTGCGTGGCTGCTGTTTGTGGTTGTGAGGTCCGTGGTGGCTCAAAGCCTGCTGGGCCAGTGCTAGGTGCGTGGCTGCTGTTTTCAATTGTGAGGTCAGTGGTGGCTCAGTGCCTGCTAGGCCAGTGCTAGGTGCGTGGGTGCTGTTGGTGGTTGTGAGGTCAGTGGTGGCTCAGTGCCTGCTAGGCCAGTGCTACGTGCGTGGCTGCTGTTTTCAATTGTGAGGTCAGTGGTGGCTCAGTGCCCGCTAGGCCAGTGCTAGGTGCGTGGCTGCTGTTTGTGGTTGTGAGGTCAGTGGTGGCTCAGTGCCTGCTAGGCCAGTGCTAGGTGCATGGCTGCTGTTTTCAATTGTGAGGTCAGTGGTGGCTCAGTGCCTGCTAGGCCAGTGCTAGGTGCGTGGCTGCTGTTTGTGGTTGTGAGGTCAGTGGTGGCTCAGTGCCTGCTAGGCCAGTGTTAGGTGCGTGGGTGCTGTTTGTGGTTGTGAGGTCAGTGGTGGCTCAGTGCCTGCTAGGCCAGTGCTAGGTGCGTGGCTGCTGTTTTCAATTGTGAGGTCACTTGTGGCTCAGTGCCTGCTAGGCCAGTGCTAGGTGCGTGGCTGCTGTTTTCAATTGTGAGGTCAGTGGTGGCTCAGTGCCTGCTAGGCCAGTGCTTGGTGCGTGGCTGCTGTTTTCAATTGTGAGGTCAGTGGTGGCTCAGTGCCTGCTAGGCCAGTGGTAGGTGCGTGGCTGCTGTTTTCAATTGTGAGGTCAGTGGTGGCTCAGTGCCTGCTAGGCCAGTGCTAGGTGCGTGGCTGCTGTTTTCAATTGTGAGGTCAGTGGTGGCTCAGTGCCTGCTAGGCCAGTGCTAGGTGCGTGGGTGCTGTTTGTGGTTGTGAGGTCAGTGGTGGCTCAGTGCCTGCTAGGCCAGTGCTAGGTGCGTGGCTGCTGTTTTCAATTGTGAGGTCAGTGGTGGCTCAGTGCCTGCTAGGCCAGTGCTAGGTGCGTGGCTGCTGTTGGTGGTTGTGAGGTCAGTGGTGGCTCAGTGCCTGCTAGGCCAGTGCTAGGTGCGTGGCTGCTGTTTGTGGTTGTGAGGTCCGTGGTGGCTCAAAGCCTGCTGGGCCAGTGCTAGGTGCGTGGCTGCTGTTTTCAATTGTGAGGTCAGTGGTGGCTCAGTGCCTGCTAGGCCAGTGCTAGGTGCGTGGCTGCTGTTTGTGGTTGTGAGGTCAGTGGTGGCTCAGTGCCTGCTAGGCCAGTGCTAGGTGCGTGGCTGCTGTTGGTGGTTGTGAGGTCAGTGGTGGCTCAGTGCCTGCTAGGCCAGTGCTAGGTGCGTGGCTGCTGTTTTCAATTGTGAGGTCAGTGGTGGCTCAGTGCCTGCTAGGCCAGTGCTAGGTGCGTGGGTGCTGTTTGTGGTTGTGAGGTCAGTGGTGGCTCAGTGCCTGCTAGGCCAGTGCTAGGTGCGTGGCTGCTGTTTGTGGTTGTGAGGTCAGTGGTGGCTCAGTGCCTGCTAGGCCAGTGTTAGGTGCGTGGGTGCTGTTTGTGGTTGTGAGGTCAGTGGTGGCTCAGTGCCTGCTAGGCCAGTGCTAGGTGCGTGGGTGCTGTTTGTGGTTGTGAGGTCAGTGGTGGCTCAGTGCCTGCTAGGCCAGTGCTAGGTGCGTGGCTGCTGTTTTCAATTGTGAGGTCAGTGGTGGCTCAGTGCCTGCTAGGCCAGTGCTAGGTGCGTGGCTGCTGTTGGTGGTTGTGAGGTCAGTGGTGGCTCAGTGCCTGCTAGGCCAGTGCTAGGTGCGTGGCTGCTGTTTGTGGTTGTGAGGTCCGTGGTGGCTCAAAGCCTGCTGGGCCAGTGCTAGGTGCGTGGCTGCTGTTTTCAATTGTGAGGTCAGTGGTGGCTCAGTGCCTGCTAGGCCAGTGCTAGGTGCGTGGCTGCTGTTTGTGGTTGTGAGGTCAGTGGTGGCTCAGTGCCTGCTAGGCCAGTGCTAGGTGCGTGGCTGCTGTTTTCAATTGTGAGGTCAGTGGTGGCTCAGTGCCCGCTAGGCCAGTGCTAGGTGCGTGGCTGCTGTTTTCAATTGTGAGGTCAGTGGTGGCTCAGTGCCTGCTAGGCCAGTGCTAGGTGCGTGGGTGCTGTTTGTGGTTGTGAGGTCCGTGGTGGCTCAGTGCCTGCTAGGCCAGTGCTAGGTGCGTGGCTGCTGTTTTCAATTGTGAGGTCAGTGGTGGCTCAGTGCCTGCTAGGCCAGTGCTAGGTGCGTGGCTGCTGTTTTCAATTGTGAGGTCAGTGGTGGCTCAGTGCCTGCTAGGCCAGTGCTAGGTGCGTGGCTGCTGTTTTCAATTGTGAGGTCAGTGGTGGCTCAGTGCCTGCTAGGCCAGTGTTAGGTGCGTGGGTGCTGTTTGTGGTTGTGAGGTCAGTGGTGGCTCAGTGCCTGCTAGGCCAGTGCTAGGTGCGTGGCTGCTGTTTTCAATTGTGAGGTCAGTGGTGGCTCAGTGCCTGCTAGGCCAGTGCTAGGTGCGTGGGTGCTGTTTGTGGTTGTGAGGTCCGTGGTGGCTCAGTGCCTGCTGGGCCAGTGCTAGGTGCGTGGGTGCTGATTTAAATTGTAAGGTCACTTGTGGCTCAGTGCCTGCTAGGCCAGTGCTAGGTGTGTGGGTGCTGTTTGTGGTTGTGAGGTCAGTGGTGGCTCAGTGCCTGCTAGGCCAGTGCTAGGTGCGTGGGTGCTGTTTGTGGTTGTGAGGTCAGTGGTGGCTCAGTGCCTGCTAGGCCAGTGCTAGGTGCGTGGCTGCTGTTTGTGGTTGTGAGGTCCGTGGTGGCTCAAAGCCTGCTGGGCCAGTGCTAGGTGCGTGGCTGCTGTTTTCAATTGTGAGGTCAGTGGTGGCTCAGTGCCCGCTAGGCCAGTGCTAGGTGCGTGGGTGCTGTTTGTGGTTGTGAGGTCAGTGGTGGCTCAGTGCCTGCTAGGCCAGTGCTAGGTGCGTGGCTGCTGTTTGTGGTTGTGAGGTCAGTGGTGGCTCAGTGCCTGCTAGGCCAGTGCTAGGTGCGTGGGTGCTGTTTGTGGTTGTGAGGTCAGTGGTGTCTTCAGTGCCTGCTAGGCCAGTGCTAGGTGCGTGGCTGCTGTTTGTGGTTGTGAGGTCAGTGGTGGCTCAGTGCCTGCTAGGCCAGTGCTAGGTGCGTGGCTGCTGTTTTCAATTGTGAGGTCACTTGTGGCTCAGTGCCTGCTAGGCCAGTGCTAGGTGCGTGGCTGCTGTTTTAAATTGTGAGGTCAGTGGTGGCTCAGTGCCTGCTAGGCCAGTGCTTGGTGCGTGGCTGCTGTTTTCAATTGTGAGGTCAGTGGTGGCTCAGTGCCTGCTAGGCCAGTGCTAGGTGCGTGGGTGCTGTTTTCAATTGTGAGGTCAGTGGTGGCTCAGTGCCTGCTAGTCCAGTGCTAGGTGCGTGGGTGCTGTTGGTGGTTGTGAGGTCAGTGGTGGCTCAGTGCCTGCTAGGCCAGTGCTAGGTGCGTGGGTGCTGTTTGTGGTTGTGAGGTCAGTGGTGGCTCAGTGCCTGCTAGGCCAGTGCTAGGTGCGTGGCTGCTGTTTTCAACTGTGAGGTCAGTGGTGGCTCAGTGCCTGCTAGGCCAGTGCTAGGTGCGTGGCTGCTGTTTGTGGTTGTGAGGTCAGTGGTGGCTCAGTGCCTGCTAGGCCAGTGCTAGGTGCGTAGCTGCTGTTTTCAATTGTGAGGTCAGTGGTGGCTCAGTGCCTGCTAGGCCAGTGCTAGGTGCGTGGGTGCTGTTTGTGGTTGTGAGGTC
The DNA here is from genome assembly GCF_036417845.1 of Apteryx mantelli. Lineage (NCBI taxonomy): Eukaryota > Metazoa > Chordata > Aves > Apterygiformes > Apterygidae > Apteryx > Apteryx mantelli. Next base: position 20,121,229 of record NC_089988.1, read on the forward strand.
AGTGGTGGCTCAGTGCCTGCTAGGCCAGTGCTAGGTGCGTGGCTGCTGTTTTCAATTATGAGGTCAGTGGTGGCTCAGTGCCTGCTAGGCCAGTGCTAGGTGCGTGGCTGCTGTTTTCAATTATGAGGTCAGTGGTGGCTCAGTGCCTGCTAGGCCAGTGCTAGGTGCGTGGCTGCTGTTTTCAATTGTGAGGTCAGTGGTGGCTCAGTGCCTGCTAGGCCAGTGCTAGGTGCGTGGGTGCTCTTTGTGGTTGTGAGGTCAGTGGTGGCTCAGTGCCTGCTAGGCCAGTGCTAGGTGCGTGGCTGCTGTTTGTGGTTGTGAGGTCAGTGGTGGCTCAGTGCCTGCTAGGCCAGTGCTAGGTGCGTGGGTGCTGTTTGTGGTTGTGAGGTCAGTGGTGGCTCAGTGCCTGCTAGGCCAGTGCTAGGTGCGTGGCTGCTGTTTGTGGTTGTGAGGTCAGTGGTGGCTCAGTGCCTGCTAGGCCAGTGCTAGGTGCGTGGCTGCTGTTTGTGGTTGTGAGGTCAGTGGTGGCTCAGTGCCTGCTAGGCCAGTGCTAGGTGCGTGGCTGCTGTTTGTGGTTGTGAGGTCAGTGGTGGCTCAGTGCCTGCTAGGCCAGTGCTAGGTGCGTGGCTGCTGTTTGTGGTTGTGAGGTCCGTGGTGGCTCAAAGCCTGCTGGGCCAGTGCTAGGTGCGTGGCTGCTGTTTTCAATTGTGAGGTCAGTGGTGGCTCAGTGCCTGCTAGGCCAGTGCTAGGTGCGTGGGTGCTGTTTGTGGTTGTGAGGTCAGTGGTGGCTCAGTGCCTGCTAGGCCAGTGCTAGGTGCGTGGCTGCTGTTGGTGGTTGTGAGGTCAGTGGTGGCTCAGTGCCTGCTAGGCCAGTGCTAGGTGCGTGGCTGCTGTTTTCAATTGTGAGGTCACTTGTGGCTCAGTGCCTGCTAGGCCAGTGCTAGGTGCGTGGCTGCTGTTTTCAATTGTGAGGTCAGTGGTGGCTCAGTGCCTGCTAGGCCAGTGCTCTGTGCGTGGGTGCTGTTTGTGGTTGTGAGGTCAGTGGTGGCTCAGTGCCTGCTAGGCCAGTGTTAGGTGCGTGGGTGCTGTTTGTGGTTGTGAGGTCAGTGGTGGCTCAGTGCCTGCTAGGCCAGTGCTAGGTGCATGACTGCTGTTTGTGGTTGTGAGGTCAGTGGTGGCTCAGTGCCTGCTAGGCCAGTGCTAGGTGCGTGGCTGCTGTTTTCAATTGTGAGGTCAGTGGTGGCTCAGTGCCTGCTAGGCCAGTGCTAGGTGCGTGGCTGCTGTTTTCAATTGTGAGGTCAGTGGTGGCTCAGTGCCTGCTAGGCCAGTGCTAGGTGCGTGGCTGCTGTTTGTGGTTGTGAGGTCCGTGGTGGCTCAAAGCCTGCTGGGCCAGTGCTAGGTGCGTGGCTGCTGTTTTCAATTGTGAGGTCAGTGGTGGCTCAGTGCCTGCTAGGCCAGTGCTAGGTGCGTGGCTGCTGTTTGTGGTTGTGAGGTCAGTGGTGGCTCAGTGCCTGCTAGGCCAGTGCTAGGTGCGTGGCTGCTGTTTTCAATTGTGAGGTCAGTGGTGGCTCAGTGCCCGCTAGGCCAGTGCTAGGTGCGTGGCTGCTGTTTGTGGTTGTGAGGTCAGTGGTGGCTCAGTGCCTGCTAGGCCAGTGCTAGGTGCGTGGCTGCTGTTTTCAATTGTGAGGTCAGTGGTGGCTCAGTGCCTGCTAGGCCAGTGCTAGGTGCGTGGCTGCTGTTTTCAATTGTGAGGTCAGTGGTGGCTCAGTGCCTGCTAGGCCAGTGCTAGGTGCGTGGCTGCTGTTTTCAATTGTGAGGTCAGTGGTGGCTCAGTGCCTGCTAGGCCAGTGTTAGGTGCGTGGGTGCTGTTTGTGGTTGTGAGGTCAGTGGTGGCTCAGTGCCTGCTAGGCCAGTGCTAGGTGCGTGGCTGCTGCTGCTGGTTGTGAGGTCAGTGGTGGCTCAGTGCCTGCTAGGCCAGTGCTAGGTGCGTGGGTGCTGTTTGTGGTTGTGAGGTCCGTGGTGGCTCAGTGCCTGCTGGGCCAGTGCTAGGTGCGTGGGTGCTGATTTAAATTGTAAGGTCACTTGTGGCTCAGTGCCTGCTAGGCCAGTGCTAGGTGCGTGGCTGCTGTTTGTGGTTGTGAGGTCAGTGGTGGCTCAGTGCCTGCTAGGCCAGTGCTAGGTGCGTGGCTGCTGTTGGTGGTTGTGAGGTCAGTGGTGGCTCAGTGCCTGCTAGGCCAGTGCTAGGTGCGTGGGTGCTGTTTTCAATTGTGAGGTCACTTGTGGCTCAGTGCCTGCTAGGCCAGTGCTAGGTGCGTGGCTGCTGTTTTCAATTGTGAGGTCAGTGGTGGCTCAGTGCCTGCTAGGCCAGTGCTAGGTGCGTGGCTGCTGTTTGTGGTTGTGAGGTCAGTGGTGGCTCAGTGCCTGCTAGGCCAGTGTTAGGTGCGTGGGTGCTGTTTGTGGTTGTGAGGTCAGTGGTGGCTCAGTGCCTGCTAGGCCAGTGCTAGGTGCATGACTGCTGTTTGTGGTTGTGAGGTCAGTGGTGGCTCAGTGCCTGCTAGGCCAGTGCTAGGTGCGTGGCTGCTGTTTTCAATTGTGAGGTCAGTGGTGGCTCAGTGCCTGCTAGGCCAGTGCTAGGTGCGTGGCTGCTGTTTTCAATTGTGAGGTCAGTGGTGGCTCAGTGCCTGCTAGGCCAGTGCTAGGTGCGTGGCTGCTGTTTGTGGTTGTGAGGTCCGTGGTGGCTCAAAGCCTGCTGGGCCAGTGCTAGGTGCGTGGCTGCTGTTTTCAATTGTGAGGTCAGTGGTGGCTCAGTGCCTGCTAGGCCAGTGCTAGGTGCGTGGCTGCTGTTTGTGGTTGTGAGGTCAGTGGTGGCTCAGTGCCTGCTAGGCCAGTGCTAGGTGCGTGGCTGCTGTTTTCAATTGTGAGGTCAGTGGTGGCTCAGTGCCCGCTAGGCCAGTGCTAGGTGCGTGGCTGCTGTTTGTGGTTGTGAGGTCAGTGGTGGCTCAGTGCCTGCTAGGCCAGTGCTAGGTGCGTGGCTGCTGTTTTCAATTGTGAGGTCAGTGGTGGCTCAGTGCCTGCTAGGCCAGTGCTAGGTGCGTGGCTGCTGTTTTCAATTGTGAGGTCAGTGGTGGCTCAGTGCCTGCTAGGCCAGTGCTAGGTGCGTGGCTGCTGTTTTCAATTGTGAGGTCAGTGGTGGCTCAGTGCCTGCTAGGCCAGTGTTAGGTGCGTGGGTGCTGTTTGTGGTTGTGAGGTCAGTGGTGGCTCAGTGCCTGCTAGGCCAGTGCTAGGTGCGTGGCTGCTGCTGCTGGTTGTGAGGTCAGTGGTGGCTCAGTGCCTGCTAGGCCAGTGCTAGGTGCGTGGGTGCTGTTTGTGGTTGTGAGGTCCGTGGTGGCTCAGTGCCTGCTGGGCCAGTGCTAGGTGCGTGGGTGCTGATTTAAATTGTAAGGTCACTTGTGGCTCAGTGCCTGCTAGGCCAGTGCTAGGTGCGTGGCTGCTGTTTGTGGTTGTGAGGTCAGTGGTGGCTCAGTGCCTGCTAGGCCAGTGCTAGGTGCGTGGCTGCTGTTTTCAATTGTGAGGTCAGTGGTGGCTCAGTGCCTGCTAGGCCAGTGCTAGGTGCGTGGGTGCTGTTTGTGGTTGTGAGGTCAGTGGTGGCTCAGTGCCTGCTAGGCCAGTGCTAGGTGCGTGGCTGCTGTTTGTGGTTGTGAGGTCCGTGGTGGCTCAAAGCCTGCTGGGCCAGTGCTAGGTGCGTGGCTGCTGTTTTCAATTGTGAGGTCAGTGGTGGCTCAGTGCCTGCTAGGCCAGTGCTAGGTGCGTGGGTGCTGTTTGTGGTTGTGAGGTCAGTGGTGGCTCAGTGCCTGCTAGGCCAGTGCTAGGTGCGTGGGTGCTGTTGGTGGTTGTGAGGTCAGTGGTGGCTCAGTGCCTGCTAGGCCAGTGCTAGGTGCGTGGGTGCTGTTTGTGGTTGTGAGGGCAGTGGTGGCTCAGTGCCTGCTAGGCCAGTGCTAGGTGCGTGGCTGCTGTTTGTGGTTGTGAGGTCAGTGGTGGCTCAGTGCCTGCTAGGCCAGTGCTAGGTGCGTGGCTGCTGTTTGTGGTTGTGAGGTCAGTGGTGGCTCAGTGCCTGCTAGGCCAGTGCTAGGTGCGTGGCTGCTGTTTTCAATTGTGAGGTCAGTGGTGGCTCAGTGCCTGCTAGGCCAGTGCTAGGTGCGTGGCTGCTGTTTTCAATTGTGAGGTCAGTGGTGGCTCAGTGCCTGCTAGGCCAGTGCTAGGTGCGTGGCTGCTGTTTTCAATTATGAGGTCAGTGGTGGCTCAGTGCCTGCTAGGCCAGTGCTAGGTGCGTGGCTGCTGTTTTCAATTATGAGGTCAGTGGTGGCTCAGTGCCTGCTAGGCCAGTGCTAGGTGCGTGGCTGCTGTTTGTGGTTGTGAGGTCAGTGGTGGCTCAGTGCCTGCTAGGCCAGTGCTAGGTGCGTGGGTGCTGTTTGTGGTTGTGAGGTCAGTGGTGGCTCAGTGCCTGCTAGGCCAGTGCTAGGTGCGTGGCTGCTGTTTGTGGTTGTGAGGTCAGTGGTGGCTCAGTGCCTGCTAGGCCAGTGCTAGGTGCGTGGCTGCTGTTTTCAATTGTGAGGTCAGTGGTGGCTCAGTGCCTGCTAGGCCAGTGCTAGGTGCGTGGCTGCTGTTTGTGGTTGTGAGGTCAGTGGTGGCTCAGTGCCTGCTAGGCCAGTGCTAGGTGCGTGGCTGCTGTTTTCAATTGTGAGGTCAGTGGTGGCTCAGTGCCCGCTAGGCCAGTGCTAGGTGTGTGGCTGCTGTTTGTGGTTGTGAGGTCAGTGGTGGCTCAGTGCCTGCTAGGCCAGTGCTAGGTGCGTGGCTGCTGTTTTCAATTGTGAGGTCACTTGTGGCTCAGTGCCTGCTAGGCCAGTGCTAGGTGCGTGGCTGCTGTTTGTGGTTGTGAGGTCAGTGGTGGCTCAGTGCCTGCTAGGCCAGTGTTAGGTGCGTGGGTGCTGTTTGTGGTTGTGAGGTCAGTGGTGGCTCAGTGCCTGCTAGGCCAGTGCTAGGTGCATGACTGCTGTTTGTGGTTGTGAGGTCAGTGGTGGCTCAGTGCCTGCTAGGCCAGTGCTAGGTGCGTGGGTGCTGTTGGTGGTTGTGAGGTCAGTGGTGGCTCAGTGCCTGCTGGGCCAGTGCTAGGTGCGTGGGTGCTGTTTGTGGTTGTGAGCTCAGTGGTGGCTCAGTGCCTGCTAGGCCAGTGCTAGGTGCGTGGGTGCTGTTTGTGGTTGTGAGGTCAGTGGTGGCTCAGTGCCTGCTAGGCCAGTGCTAGGTGCGTGGCTGCTGTTGCTGGTTGTGAGGTCAGTGGTGGCTCAGTGCCTGCTAGGCCAGTGCTAGGTGCGTGGGTGCTGTTGGTGGTTGTGAGGTCAGTGGTGGCTCAGTGCCTGCTAGGCCAGTGCTAGGTGCTTGGCTGCTCTTTGTGGTTGCGAGGTCAGTGGTGTCTCAGTGCCTGCTAGGCCAGTGCTAGGTGCGTGGGTGCTGTTTGTGGTTGTGAGGTCCGTGGTGGCTCAGTGCCTGCTGGGCCAGTGCTAGGTGCGTGGGTGCTGTTTTCAATTGTGAGGTCAGTGGTGGCTCAGTGCCTGCTAGGCCAGTGCTAGGTGCGTGGGTGCTGTTTGTGGTTGTGAGGTCAGTGGTGGCTCAGTGCCTGCTAGGCCAGTGCTAGGTGCGTGGCTGCTGTTTGTGGTTGTGAGGTCCGTGGTGGCTCAAAGCCTGCTGGGCCAGTGCTAGGTGCGTGGCTGCTGTTTTCAATTGTGAGGTCAGTGGTGGCTCAGTGCCTGCTAGGCCAGTGCTAGGTGCGTGGGTGCTGTTTGTGGTTGTGAGGTCAGTGGTGGCTCAGTGCCTGCTAGGCCAGTGCTAGGTGCGTGGGTGCTGTTGGTGGTTGTGAGGTCAGTGGTGTCTTCAGTGCCTGCTAGGCCAGTGCTAGGTGCGTGGCTGCTGTTTGTGGTTGTGAGGTCAGTGGTGGCTCAGTGCCTGCTAGGCCAGTGCTAGGTGCGTGGCTGCTGTTTTCAATTGTGAGGTCACTTGTGGCTCAGTGCCTGCTAGGCCAGTGCTAGGTGCGTGGCTGCTGTTTTCAATTGTGAGGTCAGTGGTGGCTCAGTGCCTGCTAGGCCAGTGCTTGGTGCGTGGCTGCTGTTTTCAATTGTGAGGTCAGTGGTGGCTCAGTGCCTGCTAGGCCAGTGCTAGGTGCGTGGGTGCTGTTTTCAATTGTGAGGTCAGTGGTGGCTCAGTGCCTGCTAGGCCAGTGCTAGGTGCGTGGCTGCTGTTTTCAATTGTGAGGTCACTTGTGGCTCAGTGCCTGCTAGTCCAGTGCTAGGTGCGTGGGTGCTGTTGGTGGTTGTGAGGTCAGTGGTGGCTCAGTGCCTGCTAGGCCAGTGCTAGGTGCGTGGGTGCTGTTTGTGGTTGTGAGGGCAGTGGTGGCTCAGTGCCTGCTAGGCCAGTGCTAGGTGCGTGGCTGCTGTTTTCAATTATGAGGTCAGTGGTGGCTCAGTGCCTGCTAGGCCAGTGCTAGGTGCGTGGCTGCTGTTTGTGGTTGTGAGGTCAGTGGTGGCTCAGTGCCTGCTAGGCCAGTGCTAGGTGCGTGGCTGCTGTTTTCAATTGTGAGGTCAGTGGTGGCTCAGTGCCTGCTAGGCCAGTGCTAGGTGCGTGGGTGCTCTTTGTGGTTGTGAGGTCACTTGTGGCTCTGTGCCTGCTAGGCCAGTGCTAGGTGCGTGGGTGCTGTTTGTGGTTGTGAGGTCAGTGGTGGCTCAGTGCCTGCTAGGCCAGTGCTAGGTGCGTGGCTGTTGTTTGTGGTTGTGAGGTCCGTGGTGGCTCAAAGCCTGCTGGGCCAGTGCTAGGTGCGTGGCTGCTGTTTTCAATTGTGAGGTCAGTGGTGGCTCAGTGCCTGCTAGGCCAGTGCTAGGTGCGTGGGTGCTGTTTGTGGTTGTGAGGTCAGTGGTGGCTCAGTGCCTGCTAGGCCAGTGCTAGGTGCGTGGGTGCTGTTGGTGGTTGTGAGGTCAGTGGTGTCTTCAGTGCCTGCTAGGCCAGTGCTAGGTGCGTGGCTGCTGTTTGTGGTTGTGAGGTCAGTGGTGGCTCAGTGCCTGCTAGGCCAGTGCTAGGTGCGTGGCTGCTGTTTTCAATTGTGAGGTCACTTGTGGCTCAGTGCCTGCTAGGCCAGTGCTAGGTGCGTGGCTGCTGTTTTCAATTGTGAGGTCAGTGGTGGCTCAGTGCCTGCTAGGCCAGTGCTTGGTGCGTGGCTGCTGTTTTCAATTGTGAGGTCAGTGGTGGCTCAGTGCCTGCTAGGCCAGTGCTAGGTGCGTGGGTGCTGTTTTCAATTGTGAGGTCAGTGGTGGCTCAGTGCCTGCTAGGCCAGTGCTAGGTGCGTGGGTGCTGTTTTCAATTGTGAGGTCAGTGGTGGCTCAGTGCCTGCTAGTCCAGTGCTAGGTGCGTGGGTGCTGTTGGTGGTTGTGAGGTCAGTGGTGGCTCAGTGCCTGCTAGGCCAGTGCTAGGTGCGTGGGTGCTGTTTGTGGTTGTGAGGGCAGTGGTGGCTCAGTGCCTGCTAGGCCAGTGCTAGGTGCGTGGCTGCTGTTTGTGGTTGTGAGGTCAGTGGTGGCTCAGTGCCTGCTAGGCCAGTGCTAGGTGCGTGGCTGCTGTTTGTGGTTGTGAGGTCAGTGGTGGCTCAGTGCCTGCTAGGCCAGTGCTAGGTGCGTGGCTGCTGTTTTCAATTGTGAGGTCAGTGGTGGCTCAGTGCCTGCTAGGCCAGTGCTAGGTGCGTGGCTGCTGTTTTCAATTATGAGGTCAGTGGTGGCTCAGTGCCTGCTAGGCCAGTGCTAGGTGCGTGGCTGCTGTTTTCAATTGTGAGGTCAGTGGTGGCTCAGTGCCTGCTAGGCCAGTGCTAGGTGCGTGGGTGCTGTTTGTGGTTGTGAGGTCAGTGGTGGCTCAGTGCCTGCTAGGCCAGTGCTAGGTGCGTGGCTGCTGTTTGCGGTTGTGAGGTCAGTGGTGGCTCAGTGCCTGCTAGGCCAGTGCTAGGTGCGTGGCTGCTGTTTTCAATTGTGAGGTCAGTGGTGGCTCAGTGCCTGCTAGGCCAGTGCTAGGTGCGTGGGTGCTGTTGGTGGTTGTGAGGTCAGTGGTGGCTCAGTGCCTGCTAGGCCAGTGCTAGGTGCGTGGCTGCTGTTTTCAATTGTGAGGTCCGTGGTGGCTCAAAGCCTGCTGGGCCAGTGCTAGGTGCGTGGGTGCTGTTTTCAATTGTGAGGTCAGTGGTGGCTCAGTGCCTGCTAGGCCAGTGCTAGGTGCGTGGGTGCTGTTTGTGGTTGTGAGGTCAGTGGTGGCTCAGTGCCTGCTAGGCCAGTGCTAGGTGCGTGGCTGCTGTTTTCAATTGTGAGGTCAGTGGTGGCTCAGTGCCCGCTAGGCCAGTGCTAGGTGTGTGGCTGCTGTTTGTGGTTGTGAGGTCAGTGGTGGCTCAGTGCCTGCTAGGCCAGTGCTAGGTGCGTGGCTGCTGTTTTCAATTGTGAGGTCACTTGTGGCTCAGTGCCTGCTAGGCCAGTGCTAGGTGCGTGGCTGCTGTTTTCAATTGTGAGGTCAGTGGTGGCTCAGTGCCTGCTAGGCCAGTGCTAGGTGCGTGGCTGCTGTTTGTGGTTGTGAGGTCAGTGGTGGCTCAGTGCCTGCTAGGCCAGTGTTAGGTGCGTGGGTGCTGTTTGTGGTTGTGAGGTCAGTGGTGGCTCAGTGCCTGCTAGGCCAGTGCTAGGTGCATGACTGCTGTTTGTGGTTGTGAGGTCAGTGGTGGCTCAGTGCCTGCTAGGCCAGTGCTAGGTGCGTGGGTGCTGTTTGTGGTTGTGAGGTCAGTGGTGGCTCAGTGCCTGCTAGGCCAGTGCTAGGTGCGTGGCTGCTGTTTGTGGTTGTGAGGTCAGTGGTGGCTCAGTGCCTGCTAGGCCAGTGCTAGGTGCGTGGGTGCTGTTTGTGGTTGTGAGGTCAGTGGTGGCTCAGTGCCTGCTAGGCCAGTGCTAGGTGCGTGGGTGCTGTTGGTGGTTGTGAGGTCAGTGGTGGCTCAGTGCCTGCTAGGCCAGTGCTAGGTGCTTGGCTGCTCTTTGTGGTTGCGAGGTCAGTGGTGTCTCAGTGCCTGCTAGGCCAGTGCTAGGTGCGTGGGTGCTGTTTGTGGTTGTGAGGTCCGTGGTGGCTCAGTGCCTGCTGGGCCAGTGCTAGGTGCGTGGGTGCTGTTTGTGGTTGTGAGGTCAGTGGTGGCTCAGTGCCTGCTAGGCCAGTGCTAGGTGCGTGGCTGCTGTTTTCAATTGTGAGGTCACTTGTGGCTCAGTGCCTGCTAGGCCAGTGCTAGGTGCGTGGGTGCTGTTTGTGGTTGCGAGGTCACTTGTGGCTCAGTGCCTGCTAGGCCAGTGCTAGGTGCGTGGCTGCTGTTTGTGGTTGTGAGGTCCGTGGTGACTCAAAGCCTGCTGGGCCAGTGCTAGGTGCGTGGCTGCTGTTTTCAATTGTGAGGTCAGTGGTGGCTCAGTGCCTGCTAGGCCAGTGCTAGGTGCGTGGGTGCTGTTTGTGGTTGTGAGGTCAGTGGTGGCTCAGTGCCTGCTAGGCCAGTGCTAGGTGCGTCGCTGCTGTTTTCAATTGTGAGGTCAGTGGTGGCTCAGTGCCTGCTAGGCCAGTGCTAGGTGCGTGGCTGCTGTTTTCAATTGTGAGGTAAGTGGTGGCTCAGTGCCTGCTAGGCCAGTGCTAGGTGCGTGGCTGCTGTTTGTGGTTGTGAGGTCAGTGGTGGCTCAGTGCCTGCTAGGCCAGTGCTAGGTGCGTGGCTGCTGTTTGTGGTTGTGAGGTCAGTGGTGGCTCAGTGCCTGCTAGGCCAGTGTTAGGTGCGTGGGTGCTGTTTGTGGTTGTGAGGTCAGTGGTGGCTCAGTGCCTGCTAGGCCAGTGCTAGGTGCGTGGCTGCTGTTTTCAATTGTGAGGTCAGTGGTGGCTCAGTGCCTGCTAGGCCAGTGCTAGGTGCGTGGCTGCTGTTTTCAATTGTGAGGTCAGTGGTGGCTCAGTGCCTGCTAGGCCAGTGCTTGGTGCGTGGCTGCTGTTTTCAATTGTGAGGTCAGTGGTGGCTCAGTGCCTGCTAGGCCAGTGCTAGGTGCGTGGGTGCTGTTTGTGGTTGTGAGGGCAGTGGTGGCTCAGTGCCTGCTAGGCCAGTGCTAGGTGCGTGGGTGCTGTTTTCAATTGTGAGGTCAGTGGTGGCTCAGTGCCTACTAGGCCAGTGCTAGGTGCGTGGGTGCTGTTGGTGGTTGTGAGGTCAGTGGTGGCTCAGTGCCTGCTAGGCCAGTGCTAGGTGCGTGGCTGCTGTTTTCAATTGTGAGGTCAGTGGTGGCTCAGTGCCTGCTAGGCCAGTGCTAGGTGCGTGGCTGCTGTTGGTGGTTGTGAGGTCAGTGGTGGCTCAGTGCCTGCTAGGCCAGTGCTAGGTGCGTGGCTGCTGTTTGTGGTTGTGAGGTCAGTGGTGGCTCAAAGCCTGCTGGGCCAGTGCTAGGTGCGTGGGTGCTGTTTTCAATTGTGAGGTCAGTGGTGGCTCAGTGCCCGCTAGGCCAGTGCTAGGTGCGTGGCTGCTGTTTGTGGTTGTGAGGTCAGTGGTGGCTCAGTGCCTGCTAGGCCAGTGCTAGGTGCGTGGCTGCTGTTTTCAATTGTGAGGTCAGTGGTGGCTCAGTGCCTGCTAGGCCAGTGCTAGGTGCGTGGCTGCTGTTTTCAATTGTGAGGTCACTTGTGGCTCAGTGCCTGCTAGGCCAGTGCTAGGTGCGTGGCTGCTGTTTGTGGTTGTGAGGTCAGTGGTGGCTCAGTGCCTGCTAGGCCAGTGTTAGGTGCGTGGCTGCTGTTTGTGGTTGTGAGGTCAGTGGTGGCTCAGTGCCTGCTAGGCCAGTGCTAGGTGCGTGGCTGCTGTTTTCAATTGTGAGGTCAGTGGTGGCTCAGTGCCTGCTAGGCCAGTGCTAGGTGCGTGGGTGCTGTTGGTGGTTGTGAGGTCAGTGGTGGCTCAGTGCCTGCTAGGCCAGTGCTAGGTGCGTGGCTGCTGTTTGTGGTTGTGAGGTCAGTGGTGGCTCAGTGCCTGCTAGGCCAGTGCTAGGTGCGTGGGTGCTGTTTGTGGTTGTGAGGTCAGTGGTGGCTCAGTGCCTGCTAGGCCAGTGCTAGGTGCGTGGCTGCTGTTTGTGGTTGTGAGGTCAGTGGTGGCTCAGTGCCTGCTAGGCCAGTGCTAGGTGCGTGGCTGCTGTTTGTGGTTGTGAGGTCAGTGGTGGCTCAGTGCCTGCTAGGCCAGTGCTAGGTGCGTGGCTGCTGTTTTCAATTGTGAGGTCAGTGGTGGCTCAGTGCCTGCTAGGCCAGTGCTAGGTGCGTGGGTGCTGTTTGTGGTTGTGAGGTCAGTGGTGGCTCAGTGCCTGCTAGGCCAGTGCTAGGTGCGTGGCTGCTGTTTGTGGTTGTGAGGTCAGTGGTGGCTCAGTGCCTGCTAGGCCAGTGCTAGGTGCGTGGGTGCTGTTGGTGGTTGTGAGGTCAGTGGTGGCTCAGTGCCTGCTAGGCCAGTGCTAGGTGCGTGGCTGCTGTTTTCAATTGTGAGGTCAGTGGTGGCTCAGTGCCTGCTAGGCCAGTGCTAGGTGCGTGGGTGCTGTTTGTGGTTGTGAGGTCAGTGGTGGCTCAGTGCCTGCTAGGCCAGTGCTAGGTGCGTGGCTGCTGTTTGTGGTTGTGAGGTCAGTGGTGGCTCAGTGCCTGCTAGGCCAGTGCTAGGTGCGTGGCTGCTGTTTGTGGTTGTGAGGTCAGTGGTGGCTCAGTGCCTGCTAGGCCAGTGCTAGGTGCGTGGCTGCTGTTTTCAATTGTGAGGTCAGTGGTGGCTCAGTGCCTGCTAGGCCAGTGCTAGGTGCGTGGGTGCTGTTTGTGGTTGTGAGGTCAGTGGTGGCTCAGTGCCTGCTAGGCCAGTGCTAGGTGCGTGGCTGCTGTTTGTGGTTGTGAGGTCAGTGGTGGCTCAGTGCCTGCTAGGCCAGTGCTAGGTGCGTGGCTGCTGTTTTCAATTATGAGGTCAGTGGTGGCTCAGTGCCTGCTAGGCCAGTGCTAGGTGCGTGGCTGCTGTTTTCAATTGTGAGGTCAGTGGTGGCTCAGTGCCTGCTAGGCCAGTGCTAGGTGCGTGGGTGCTGTTTGTGGTTGTGAGGTCAGTGGTGGCTCAGTGCCTGCTAGGCCAGTGCTAGGTGCGTGGCTGCTGTTTGCGGTTGTGAGGTCAGTGGTGGCTCAGTGCCTGCTAGGCCAGTGCTAGGTGCGTGGCTGCTGTTTTCAATTGTGAGGTCAGTGGTGGCTCAGTGCCTGCTAGGCCAGTGCTAGGTGCGTGGGTGCTGTTGGTGGTTGTGAGGTCAGTGGTGGCTCAGTGCCTGCTAGGCCAGTGCTAGGTGCGTGGCTGCTGTTTTCAATTGTGAGGTCCGTGGTGGCTCAAAGCCTGCTGGGCCAGTGCTAGGTGCGTGGGTGCTGTTTTCAATTGTGAGGTCAGTGGTGGCTCAGTGCCTGCTAGGCCAGTGCTAGGTGCGTGGGTGCTGTTTGTGGTTGTGAGGTCAGTGGTGGCTCAGTGCCTGCTAGGCCAGTGCTAGGTGCGTGGCTGCTGTTTTCAATTGTGAGGTCAGTGGTGGCTCAGTGCCCGCTAGGCCAGTGCTAGGTGTGTGGCTGCTGTTTGTGGTTGTGAGGTCAGTGGTGGCTCAGTGCCTGCTAGGCCAGTGCTAGGTGCGTGGGTGCTGTTTTCAATTGTGAGGTCACTTGTGGCTCAGTGCCTGCTAGGCCAGTGCTAGGTGCGTGGCTGCTGTTTTCAATTGTGAGGTCAGTGGTGGCTCAGTGCCTGCTAGGCCAGTGCTAGGTGCGTGGCTGCTGTTTGTGGTTGTGAGGTCAGTGGTGGCTCAGTGCCTGCTAGGCCAGTGTTAGGTGCGTGGGTGCTGTTTGTGGTTGTGAGGTCAGTGGTGGCTCAGTGCCTGCTAGGCCAGTGCTAGGTGCGTGGCTGCTGTTTTCAATTGTGAGGTCAGTGGTGGCTCAGTGCCTGCTAGGCCAGTGCTAGGTGCGTGGCTGCTGTTTGTGGTTGTGAGGTCAGTGGTGGCTCAGTGCCTGCTAGGCCAGTGTTAGGTGCGTGGGTGCTGTTTGTGGTTGTGAGGTCAGTGGTGGCTCAGTGCCTGCTAGGCCAGTGCTAGGTGCATGACTGCTGTTTGTGGTTGTGAGGTCAGTGGTGGCTCAGTGCCTGCTAGGCCAGTGCTAGGTGCGTGGGTGCTGTTTGTGGTTGTGAGGTCAGTGGTGGCTCAGTGCCTGCTAGGCCAGTGCTAGGTGCGTGGCTGCTGTTTGTGGTTGTGAGGTCAGTGGTGGCTCAGTGCCTGCTAGGCCAGTGCTAGGTGCGTGGGTGCTGTTTGTGGTTGTGAGGTCAGTGGTGGCTCAGTGCCTGCTAGGCCAGTGCTAGGTGCGTGGGTGCTGTTGGTGGTTGTGAGGTCAGTGGTGGCTCAGTGCCTGCTAGGCCAGTGCTAGGTGCTTGGCTGCTCTTTGTGGTTGCGAGGTCAGTGGTGTCTCAGTGCCTGCTAGGCCAGTGCTAGGTGCGTGGGTGCTGTTTGTGGTTGTGAGGTCCGTGGTGGCTCAGTGCCTGCTGGGCCAGTGCTAGGTGCGTGGGTGCTGTTTGTGGTTGTGAGGTCAGTGGTGGCTCAGTGCCTGCTAGGCCAGTGCTAGGTGCGTGGCTGCTGTTTTCAATTGTGAGGTCACTTGTGGCTCAGTGCCTGCTAGGCCAGTGCTAGGTGCGTGGGTGCTGTTTGTGGTTGCGAGGTCACTTGTGGCTCAGTGCCTGCTAGGCCAGTGCTAGGTGCGTGGCTGCTGTTTGTGGTTGTGAGGTCCGTGGTGGCTCAAAGCCTGCTGGGCCAGTGCTAGGTGCGTGGCTGCTGTTTTCAATTGTGAGGTCAGTGGTGGCTCAGTGCCTGCTAGGCCAGTGCTAGGTGCGTGGGTGCTGTTTGTGGTTGTGAGGTCAGTGGTGGCTCAGTGCCTGCTAGGCCAGTGCTAGGTGCGTCGCTGCTGTTTTCAATTGTGAGGTCAGTGGTGGCTCAGTGCCCGCTAGGCCAGTGCTAGGTGCGTGGCTGCTGTTTTCAATTGTGAGGTAAGTGGTGGCTCAGTGCCTGCTAGGCCAGTGCTAGGTGCGTGGCTGCTGTTTGTGGTTGTGAGGTCAGTGGTGGCTCAGTGCCTGCTAGGCCAGTGCTAGGTGCGTGGCTGCTGTTTGTGGTTGTGAGGTCAGTGGTGGCTCAGTGCCTGCTAGGCCAGTGTTAGGTGCGTGGGTGCTGTTTGTGGTTGTGAGGTCAGTGGTGGCTCAGTGCCTGCTAGGCCAGTGCTAGGTGCGTGGCTGCTGTTTTCAATTGTGAGGTCAGTGGTGGCTCAGTGCCTGCTAGGCCAGTGCTAGGTGCGTGGCTGCTGTTTTCAATTGTGAGGTCAGTGGTGGCTCAGTGCCTGCTAGGCCAGTGCTTGGTGCGTGGCTGCTGTTTTCAATTGTGAGGTCAGTGGTGGCTCAGTGCCTGCTAGGCCAGTGCTAGGTGCGTGGGTGCTGTTTGTGGTTGTGAGGGCAGTGGTGGCTCAGTGCCTGCTAGGCCAGTGCTAGGTGCGTGGGTGCTGTTTTCAATTGTGAGGTCAGTGGTGGCTCAGTGCCTACTAGGCCAGTGCTAGGTGCGTGGGTGCTGTTGGTGGTTGTGAGGTCAGTGGTGGCTCAGTGCCTGCTAGGCCAGTGCTAGATGCGTGGCTGCTGTTTTCAATTGTGAGGTCAGTGGTGGCTCAGTGCCTGCTAGGCCAGTGCTAGGTGCGTGGCTGCTGTTGGTGGTTGTGAGGTCAGTGGTGGCTCAGTGCCTGCTAGGCCAGTGCTAGGTGCGTGGCTGCTGTTTGTGGTTGTGAGGTCAGTGGTGGCTCAAAGCCTGCTGGGCCAGTGCTAGGTGCGTGGGTGCTGTTTTCAATTGTGAGGTCAGTGGTGGCTCAGTGCCCGCTAGGCCAGTGCTAGGTGCGTGGCTGCTGTTTGTGGTTGTGAGGTCAGTGGTGGCTCAGTGCCTGCTAGGCCAGTGCTAGGTGCGTGGCTGCTGTTTTCAATTGTGAGGTCAGTGGTGGCTCAGTGCCTGCTAGGCCAGTGCTAGGTGCGTGGCTGCTGTTTTCAATTGTGAGGTCACTTGTGGCTCAGTGCCTGCTAGGCCAGTGCTAGGTGCGTGGCTGCTGTTTGTGGTTGTGAGGTCAGTGGTGGCTCAGTGCCTGCTAGGCCAGTGTTAGGTGCGTGGCTGCTGTTTGTGGTTGTGAGGTCAGTGGTGGCTCAGTGCCTGCTAGGCCAGTGCTAGGTGCGTGGCTGCTGTTTTCAATTGTGAGGTCAGTGGTGGCTCAGTGCCTGCTAGGCCAGTGCTAGGTGCGTGGGTGCTGTTGGTGGTTGTGAGGTCAGTGGTGGCTCAGTGCCTGCTAGGCCAGTGCTAGGTGCGTGGCTGCTGTTTGTGGTTGTGAGGTCAGTGGTGGCTCAGTGCCTGCTAGGCCAGTGCTAGGTGCGTGGGTGCTGTTTGTGGTTGTGAGGTCAGTGGTGGCTCAGTGCCTGCTAGGCCAGTGCTAGGTGCGTGGCTGCTGTTTGTGGTTGTGAGGTCAGTGGTGGCTCAGTGCCTGCTAGGCCAGTGCTAGGTGCGTGGCTGCTGTTTGTGGTTGTGAGGTCAGTGGTGGCTCAGTGCCTGCTAGGCCAGTGCTAGGTGCGTGGCTGCTGTTTTCAATTGTGAGGTCAGTGGTGGCTCAGTGCCTGCTAGGCCAGTGCTAGGTGCGTGGGTGCTGTTTGTGGTTGTGAGGTCAGTGGTGGCTCAGTGCCTGCTAGGCCAGTGCTAGGTGCGTGGCTGCTGTTTGTGGTTGTGAGGTCAGTGGTGGCTCAGTGCCTGCTAGGCCAGTGCTAGGTGCGTGGGTGCTGTTGGTGGTTGTGAGGTCAGTGGTGGCTCAGTGCCTGCTAGGCCAGTGCTAGGTGCGTGGCTGCTGTTTTCAATTGTGAGGTCAGTGGTGGCTCAGTGCCTGCTAGGCCAGTGCTAGGTGCGTGGGTGCTGTTTGTGGTTGTGAGGTCAGTGGTGGCTCAGTGCCTGCTAGGCCAGTGCTAGGTGCGTGGCTGCTGTTTGTGGTTGTGAGGTCAGTGGTGGCTCAGTGCCTGCTAGGCCAGTGCTAGGTGCGTGGCTGCTGTTTGTGGTTGTGAGGTCAGTGGTGGCTCAGTGCCTGCTAGGCCAGTGCTAGGTGCGTGGCTGCTGTTTTCAATTGTGAGGTCAGTGGTGGCTCAGTGCCTGCTAGGCCAGTGCTAGGTGCGTGGGTGCTGTTTGTGGTTGTGAGGTCAGTGGTGGCTCAGTGCCTGCTAGGCCAGTGCTAGGTGCGTGGCTGCTGTTTGTGGTTGTGAGGTCAGTGGTGGCTCAGTGCCTGCTAGGCCAGTGCTAGGTGCGTGGCTGCTGTTTTCAATTATGAGGTCAGTGGTGGCTCAGTGCCTGCTAGGCCAGTGCTAGGTGCGTGGCTGCTGTTTTCAATTGTGAGGTCAGTGGTGGCTCAGTGCCTGCTAGGCCAGTGCTAGGTGCGTGGGTGCTGTTTGTGGTTGTGAGGTCAGTGGTGGCTCAGTGCCTGCTAGGCCAGTGCTAGGTGCGTGGCTGCTGTTTGCGGTTGTGAGGTCAGTGGTGGCTCAGTGCCTGCTAGGCCAGTGCTAGGTGCGTGGCTGCTGTTTTCAATTGTGAGGTCAGTGGTGGCTCAGTGCCTGCTAGGCCAGTGCTAGGTGCGTGGGTGCTGTTGGTGGTTGTGAGGTCAGTGGTGGCTCAGTGCCTGCTAGGCCAGTGCTAGGTGCGTGGCTGCTGTTTTCAATTGTGAGGTCCGTGGTGGCTCAAAGCCTGCTGGGCCAGTGCTAGGTGCGTGGGTGCTGTTTTCAATTGTGAGGTCAGTGGTGGCTCAGTGCCTGCTAGGCCAGTGCTAGGTGCGTGGGTGCTGTTTGTGGTTGTGAGGTCAGTGGTGGCTCAGTGCCTGCTAGGCCAGTGCTAGGTGCGTGGCTGCTGTTTTCAATTGTGAGGTCAGTGGTGGCTCAGTGCCCGCTAGGCCAGTGCTAGGTGTGTGGCTGCTGTTTGTGGTTGTGAGGTCAGTGGTGGCTCAGTGCCTGCTAGGCCAGTGCTAGGTGCGTGGGTGCTGTTTTCAATTGTGAGGTCACTTGTGGCTCAGTGCCTGCTAGGCCAGTGCTAGGTGCGTGGCTGCTGTTTTCAATTGTGAGGTCAGTGGTGGCTCAGTGCCTGCTAGGCCAGTGCTAGGTGCGTGGCTGCTGTTTGTGGTTGTGAGGTCAGTGGTGGCTCAGTGCCTGCTAGGCCAGTGTTAGGTGCGTGGGTGCTGTTTGTGGTTGTGAGGTCAGTGGTGGCTCAGTGCCTGCTAGGCCAGTGCTAGGTGCATGACTGCTGTTTGTGGTTGTGAGGTCAGTGGTGGCTCAGTGCCTGCTAGGCCAGTGCTAGGTGCGTGGGTGCTGTTTGTGGTTGTGAGGTCAGTGGTGGCTCAGTGCCTGCTGGGCCAGTGCTAGGTGCGTGGGTGCTGTTTGTGGTTGTGAGGTCAGTGGTGGCTCAGTGCCTGCTAGGCCAGTGCTAGGTGCGTGGGTGCTGTTTGTGGTTGTGAGGTCAGTGGTGGCTCAGTGCCTGCTAGGCCAGTGCTAGGTGCGTGGCTGCTGTTGCTGGTTGTGAGGTCAGTGGTGGCTCAGTGCCTGCTAGGCCAGTGCTAGGTGCGTGGGTGCTGTTGGTGGTTGTGAGGTCAGTGGTGGCTCAGTGCCTGCTAGGCCAGTGCTAGGTGCTTGGCTGCTCTTTGTGGTTGCGAGGTCAGTGGTGTCTCAGTGCCTGCTAGGCCAGTGCTAGGTGCGTGGGTGCTGTTTGTGGTTGTGAGGTCCGTGGTGGCTCAGTGCCTGCTGGGCCAGTGCTAGGTGCGTGGGTGCTGTTTTCAATTGTGAGGTCAGTGGTGGCTCAGTGCCTGCTAGGCCAGTGCTAGGTGCGTGGCTGCTGTTTTCAATTGTGAGGTCACTTGTGGCTCAGTGCCTGCTAGGCCAGTGCTAGGTGCGTGGGTGCTGTTTGTGGTTGCGAGGTCACTTGTGGCTCAGTGCCTGCTAGGCCAGTGCTAGGTGCGTGGCTGCTGTTTGTGGTTGTGAGGTCCGTGGTGGCTCAAAGCCTGCTGGGCCAGTTCTAGGTGCGTGGCTGCTGTTTTCAATTGTGAGGTCAGTGGTGGCTCAGTGCCTGCTAGGCCAGTGCTAGGTGCGTGGGTGCTGTTTGTGGTTGTGAGGTCAGTGGTGGCTCAGTGCCTGCTAGGCCAGTGCTAGGTGCGTCGCTGCTGTTTTCAATTGTGAGGTCAGTGGTGGCTCAGTGCCCGCTAGGCCAGTGCTAGGTGCGTGGCTGCTGTTTTCAATTGTGAGGTAAGTGGTGGCTCAGTGCCTGCTAGGCCAGTGCTAGGTGCGTGGCTGCTGTTTGTGGTTGTGAGGTCAGTGGTGGCTCAGTGCCTGCTAGGCCAGTGCTAGGTGCGTGGCTGCTGTTTGTGGTTGTGAGGTCAGTGGTGGCTCAGTGCCTGCTAGGCCAGTGTTAGGTGCGTGGGTGCTGTTTGTGGTTGTGAGGTCAGTGGTGGCTCAGTGCCTGCTAGGCCAGTGCTAGGTGCGTGGCTGCTGTTTTCAATTGTGAGGTCACTTGTGGCTCAGTGCCTGCTAGGCCAGTGCTAGGTGCGTGGCTGCTGTTTTCAATTGTGAGGTCAGTGGTGGCTCAGTGCCTGCTAGGCCAGTGCTTGGTGCGTGGCTGCTGTTTTCAATTGTGAGGTCAGTGGTGGCTCAGTGCCTGCTAGGCCAGTGCTAGGTGCGTGGGTGCTGTTTGTGGTTGTGAGGGCAGTGGTGGCTCAGTGCCTGCTAGGCCAGTGCTAGGTGCGTGGGTGCTGTTTTCAATTGTGAGGTCAGTGGTGGCTCAGTGCCTACTAGGCCAGTGCTAGGTGCGTGGGTGCTGTTGGTGGTTGTGAGGTCAGTGGTGGCTCAGTGCCTGCTAGGCCAGTGCTAGGTGCGTGGCTGCTGTTTTCAATTGTGAGGTCAGTGGTGGCTCAGTGCCTGCTAGGCCAGTGCTAGGTGCGTGGCTGCTGTTGGTGGTTGTGAGGTCAGTGGTGGCTCAGTGCCTGCTAGGCCAGTGCTAGGTGCGTGGCTGCTGTTTGTGGTTGTGAGGTCCGTGGTGGCTCAAAGCCTGCTGGGCCAGTGCTAGTTGCGTGGGTGCTGTTTTCAATTGTGAGGTCAGTGGTGGCTCAGTGCCCGCTAGGCCAGTGCTAGGTGCGTGGCTGCTGTTTGTGGTTGTGAGGTCAGTGGTGGCTCAGTGCCTGCTAGGCCAGTGCTAGGTGCGTGGCTGCTGTTTTCAATTGTGAGGTCAGTGGTGGCTCAGTGCCTGCTAGGCCAGTGTTAGGTGCGTGGCTGCTGTTTTCAATTGTGAGGTCACTTGTGGCTCAGTGCCTGCTAGGCCAGTGCTAGGTGCGTGGCTGCTGTTTTCAATTGTGAGGTCAGTGGTGGCTCAGTGCCTGCTAGGCCAGTGCTAGGTGCGTGGCTGCTGTTTGTGGTTGTGAGGTCAGTGGTGGCTCAGTGCCTGCTAGGCCAGTGTTAGGTGCGTGGCTGCTGTTTGTGGTTGTGAGGTCAGTGGTGGCTCAGTGCCTGCTAGGCCAGTGCTAGGTGCGTGGCTGCTGTTTTCAATTGTGAGGTCAGTGGTGGCTCAGTGCCTGCTAGGCCAGTGCTAGGTGCGTGGGTGCTGTTGGTGGTTGTGAGGTCAGTGGTGGCTCAGTGCCTGCTGGGCCAGTGCTAGGTGCGTGGGTGCTGTTTGTGGTTGTGAGCTCAGTGGTGGCTCAGTGCCTGCTAGGCCAGTGCTAGGTGCGTGGGTGCTGTTTGTGGTTGTGAGGTCAGTGGTGGCTCAGTGCCTGCTAGGCCAGTGCTAGGTGCGTGGCTGCTGCTGCTGGTTGTGAGGTCAGTGGTGGCTCAGTGCCTGCTAGGCCAGTGCTAGGTGCGTGGGTGCTGTTTGTGGTTGTGAGGTCCGTGGTGGCTCAGTGCCTGCTGGGCCAGTGCTAGGTGCGTGGGTGCTGATTTAAATTGTAAGGTCACTTGTGGCTCAGTGCCTGCTAGGCCAGTGCTAGGTGTGTGGGTGCTGTTTGTGGTTGTGAGGTCAGTGGTGGCTCAGTGCCTGCTAGGCCAGTGCTAGGTGCGTGGGTGCTGTTTGTGGTTGTGAGGTCAGTGGTGGCTCAGTGCCTGCTAGGCCAGTGCTAGGTGCGTGGGTGCTGTTTGTGGTTGTGAGGTCAGTGGTGGCTCAGTGCCTGCTAGGCCAGTGCTAGGTGCGTGGCTGCTGTTTTCAATTGTGAGGTCAGTGGTGGCTCAGTGCCTGCTAGGCCAGTGCTAGGTGCGTGGCTGCTGTTTGTGGTTGTGAGGTCAGTGGTGGCTCAGTGCCTGCTAGGCCAGTGCTAGGTGCGTGGCTGCTGTTTTCAGTTGTGAGGTCAGTGGTGTCTCAGTGCCTCCTAGGCCAGTGCTAGGTGCGTGGGTGCTGTTTGTGGTTGTGAGGTCAGTGGTGGCTCAGTGCCTGCTAGGCCAGTGCTAGGTGCGTGGGTGCTGTTTGTGGTTGTGAGGTCAGTGGTGGCTCCGTGCCTGCTAGGCCAGTGCTAGGTGCGTGGGTGCTGTTTTCAATTGTGAGGTCAGTGGTGGCTCAGTGCCTGCTAGGCCAGTGCTAGGTGCGTGGGTGCTGTTAGTGGTTGTGAGGTCAGTGGTGGCTCAGTGCCTGCTAGGCCAGTGCTAGGTGCGTGGGTGCTGTTTGTGGTTGTGAGGTCAGTGGTGTCTCAGTGCCTGCTAGGCCAGTGCTAGGTGCGTGGCTGCTGTTTTCAATTGTGAGGTCACTTGTGGCTCAGTGCCTGCTAGGCCAGTGCTAGGTGCGTGGCTGCTGTTTTCAATTGTGAGGTCAGTGGTGGCTCAGTGCCTGCTAGGCCAGTGCTAGGTGCGTGGCTGCTGTTTTCAATTGTGAGGTCACTTGTGGCTCAGTGCCTGCTAGGCCAGTGCTAGGTGCGTAGCTGCTGTTTTCAATTGTGAGGTCAGTGGTGGCTCAGTGCCTGCTAGGCCAGTGCTAGGTGCGTGGCTGCTGTTTTCAATTGTGAGGTCAGTGGTGGCTCAGTGCCTGCTAGGCCAGTGCTAGGTGCGTGGCTGCTGTTTTCAATTGTGAGGTCAGTGGTGGCTCAGTGCCTGCTAGGCCAGTGCTAGGTGCGTGGCTGCTGTTTTCAATTGTGAGGTCAGTGGTGGCTCAGTGCCTGCTAGGCCAGTGCTAGGTGCGTGGGTGCTGTTTTCAATTGTGAGGTCAGTGGTGGCTCAGTGCCTGCTAGGCCAGTGTTAGGTGCGTGGGTGCTGTTTGTGGTTGTGAGGTCAGTGGTGGCTCAGTGCCTGCTAGGCCAGTGCTAGGTGCGTGGGTGCTGTTTGTGGTTGTGAGGTCAGTGGTGGCTCAGTGCCTGCTAGGCCAGTGCTAGGTGCGTGGCTGCTGTTTTCAATTATGAGGTCAGTGGTGGCTCAGTGCCTGCTAGGCCAGTGCTAGGTGCGTGGCTGCTGTTGGTGGTTGTGAGGTCAGTGGTGGCTCAGTGCCTGCTAGGCCAGTGCTAGGTGCGTGGCTGCTGTTTTCAATTGTGAGGTCAGTGGTGGCTCAGTGCCTGCTAGGCCAGTGCTAGGTGCGTGGCTGCTGTTTTCAATTGTGAGGTCAGTGGTGGCTCAGTGCCTGCTAGGCCAGTGCTAGGTGCGTGGCTGCTGTTTTCAATTGTGAGGTCAGTGGTGGCTCAGTGCCTGCTAGGCCAGTGCTAGGTGCGTGGGTGCTGTTTGTGGTTGTGAGGTCAGTGGTGTCTCAGTGCCTGCTAGGCCAGTGCTAGGTGCGTGGCTGCTGTTTTCAATTATGAGGTCAGTGGTGGCTCAGTGCCTGCTAGGCCAGTGCTAGGTGCATGGGTGCTGTTTGTGGTTGTGAGGTCAGTGGTGTCTTCAGTGCCTGCTAGGCCAGTGCTAGGTGCGTGGCTGCTGTTTGTGGTTGTGAGGTCAGTGGTGGCTCAGTGCCTGCTAGGCCAGTGCTAGGTGCGTGGCTGCTGTTTGTGGTTGTGAGGTCAGTGGTGGCTCAGTGCCTGCTAGGCCAGTGCTAGGTGCGTGGGTGCTGTTGGTGGTTGTGAGGTCAGTGGTGGCTCAGTGCCTGCTAGGCCAGTGCTAGGTGCGTGGCTGCTGTTTGTGGTTGTGAGGTCAGTGGTGGCTCAGTGCCTGCTAGGCCAGTGCTAGGTGTGTGGGTGCTGTTGGTGGTTGTGAGGTCAGTGGTGGCTCAAAGCCTGCTGGGCCAGTGCTAGGTGCGTGGCTGCTGTTTTCAATTGTGAGGTCAGTGGTGGCTCAGTGCCTGCTAGGCCAGTGCTAGGTGCGTGGCTGCTGTTTGTGGTTGTGAGGTCAGTGGTGGCTCAGTGCCTGCTAGGCCAGTGCTAGGTGCGTGGGTGCTGTTTGTGGTTGTGAGGTCAGTGGTGGCTCAGTGCCTGCTAGGCCAGTGCTAGGTGCGTGGCTGCTGTTTTCAATTGTGAGGTCAGTGGTGGCTCAGTGCCTGCTAGGCCAGTGCTAGGTGCGTGGCTGCTGTTTGTGGTTGTGAGGTCAGTGGTGGCTCAGTGCCTGCTAGGCCAGTGCTAGGTGCGTGGCTGCTGTTTTCAGTTGTGAGGTCAGTGGTGTCTCAGTGCCTGCTAGGCCAGTGCTAGGTGCGTGGGTGCTGTTTGTGGTTGTGAGGTCCGTGGTGGCTCAGTGCCTGCTAGGCCAGTGCTAGGTGCATGGGTGCTGTTTGTGGTTGTGAGCTCAGTGGTGGCTCAGTGCCTGCTAGGCCAGTGCTAGGTGCGTGGGTGCTGTTTGTGGTTGTGAGGTCAGTGGTGGCTCAGTGCCTGCTAGGCCAGTGCTAGGTGCGTGGCTGCTGTTGCTGGTTGTGAGGTCAGTGGTGGCTCAGTGCCTGCTAGGCCAGGGTTAGGTGCGTGGGTGTTGTTTGTGGTTGTGAGGTCAGTGGTGGCTCAGTGCCTGCTAGGCCAGTGCTAGGTGCGTGGCTGCTGTTTTCAATTGTGAGGTCAGTGGTGGCTCAGTGCCTGCTAGGCCAGTGCTAGGTGCGTGGCTGCTGTTTGTGGTTGTGAGGTCAGTGGTGGCTCAGTGCCTGCTAGGCCAGTGCTAGGTGCGTGGCTGCTGTTTTCAGTTGTGAGGTCAGTGGTGTCTCAGTGCCTGCTAGGCCAGTGCTAGGTGCGTGGGTGCTGTTTGTGGTTGTGAGGTCCGTGGTGGCTCAGTGCCTGCTAGGCCAGTGCTAGGTGCATGGGTGCTGTTTGTGGTTGTGAGCTCAGTGGTGGCTCAGTGCCTGCTAGGCCAGTGCTAGGTGCGTGGGTGCTGTTGGTGGTTGTGAGGTCCGTGGTGGCTCAAAGCCTGCTGGGCCAGTGCTAGGTGCGTGGGTGCTGATTTAAATTGTGAAGGTCACTTGTGGCTCAGTGCCTGCTAGGCCAGTGCTAGGTGCGTGGCTGCTGTTTGTGGTTGTGAGGTCAGTGGTGTCTCAGTGCCTGCTAGGCCAGTGCTAGGTGCGTGGGTGCTGTTTGTGGTTGTGAGGTCAGTGGTGGCTCAGTGCCTGCTAGGCCAGTGCTAGGTGCGTGGGTGCTGTTTGTGGTTGTGAGGTCAGTGGTGTCTCACTGCCCGCTAGGCCAGTGCTAGGTGCGTGGGTGCTGTTTGTGGTTGTGAGGTCAGTGGTGGCTCAGTGCCTGCTAGGCCAGTGCTAGGTGCGTGGCTGCTGTTTTCAATTGTGAGGTCAGTGGTGGCTCAGTGCCTGCTAGGCCAGTGCTAGGTGCGTGGCTGCTGTTTGTGGTTGTGAGGTCAGTGGTGGCTCAGTGCCTGCTAGGCCAGTGCTACGTGCGTGGCTGCTGTTTTCAATTATGAGGTCAGTGGTGGCTCAGTGCCTGCTAGGCCAGTGCTAGGTGCGTGGCTGCTGTTTTCAATTGTGAGATCAGTGGTGGCTCAGTGCCTGCTAGGCCAGTGCTAGGTGCGTGGCTGCTGTTTTCAATTGTGAGGTCAGTGGTGGCTCAGTGCCTGCTAGGCCAGTGCTAGGTGCGTGGGTGCTGTTTGTGGTAGTGAGGTCCGTGGTGGCTTAGTGCCTGCTAGTCCAGTGCTAGGTGCGTGGGTGCTGTTGGTGGTTGTGAGGGCAGTGGTGGCTCAGTGCCTGCTAGGCCAGTGCTAGGTGCGTGGCTGCTGTTTGTGGTTGTGAGGTCAGTGGTGGCTCAGTGCCTGCTAGGCCAGTGCTAGGTGCGTGGGTGCTGTTTGTGGTTGTGAGGTCAGTGGTGGCTCAGTGCCTGCTAGGCCAGTGTTAGGTGCGTGGGTGCTGTTTGTGGTTGTGAGGTCAGTGGTGGCTGAGTGCCTGCTAGGCCAGTGCTAGGTGCGTGGGTGCTGTTTGCGGTTGTGAGGTCAGTGGTGGCTCAGTGCCTGCTAGGCCAGTGCTAGGTGCATGGGTGCTGTTTGTGGTTGTGAGGTCAGTGGTGGCTCAGTGCCTGCTAGGCCAGTGCTAGGTGCGTGGCTGCTGTTTTCAGTTGTGAGGTCAGTGGTGTCTCAGTGCCTGCTAGGCCAGTGCTAGGTGCGTGGGTGCTGTTTGTGGTTGTGAGGTCAGTGGTGGCTCAGTGCCTGCTAGGCCAGTGCTAGGTGCGTGGGTGCTGTTTGTGGTTGTGAGGTCAGTGGTGGCTCCGTGCCTGCTAGGCCAGTGCTAGGTGCGTGGGTGCTGTTTTCAATTGTGAGGTCAGTGGTGGCTCAGTGCCTGCTAGGCCAGTGCTAGGTGCGTGGGTGCTGTTAGTGGTTGTGAGGTCAGTGGTGGCTCAGTGCCTGCTAGGCCAGTGCTAGGTGCGTGGGTGCTGTTTGTGGTTGTGAGGTCAGTGGTGTCTCAGTGCCTGCTAGGCCAGTGCTAGGTGCGTGGCTGCTGTTTTCAATTGTGAGGTCACTTGTGGCTCAGTGCCTGCTAGGCCAGTGCTAGGTGCGTGGCTGCTGTTTTCAATTGTGAGGTCAGTGGTGGCTCAGTGCCTGCTAGGCCAGTGCTAGGTGCGTGGCTGCTGTTTGTGGTTGTGAGGTCAGTGGTGGCTCAGTGCCTGCTAGGCCAGTGCTAGGTGCGTAGCTGCTGTTTTCAATTGTGAGGTCAGTGGTGGCTCAGTGCCTGCTAGGCCAGTGCTAGGTGCGTGGCTGCTGTTTTCAATTGTGAGGTCAGTGGTGGCTCAGTGCCTGCTAGGCCAGTGCTAGGTGCGTGGCTGCTGTTTTCAATTGTGAGGTCAGTGGTGGCTCAGTGCCTGCTAGGCCAGTGCTAGGTGCGTGGCTGCTGTTTTCAATTGTGAGGTCAGTGGTGGCTCAGTGCCTGCTAGGCCAGTGCTAGGTGCGTGGGTGCTGTTTGTGGTTGTGAGGTCAGTGGTGTCTCAGTGCCTGCTAGGCCAGTGCTAGGTGCGTGGCTGCTGTTTTCAATTATGAGGTCAGTGGTGGCTCAGTGCCTGCTAGGCCAGTGCTAGGTGCATGGGTGCTGTTTGTGGTTGTGAGGTCAGTGGTGTCTTCAGTGCCTGCTAGGCCAGTGCTAGGTGCGTGGCTGCTGTTTGTGGTTGTGAGGTCAGTGGTGGCTCAGTGCCTGCTAGGCCAGTGCTAGGTGCGTGGGTGCTGTTTGTGGTTGGGAGGTCAGTGGTGGCTCAGTGCCTGCTAGGCCAGTGCTAGGTGCGTGGGTGCTGTTGGTGGTTGTGAGGTCAGTGGTGGCTCAGTGCCTGCTAGGCCAGTGCTAGGTGCGTGGCTGCTGTTTGTGGTTGTGAGGTCAGTGGTGGCTCAGTGCCTGCTAGGCCAGTGCTAGGTGTGTGGGTGCTGTTGGTGGTTGTGAGGTCAGTGGTGGCTCAAAGCCTGCTGGGCCAGTGCTAGGTGCGTGGCTGCTGTTTTCAATTGTGAGGTCAGTGGTGGCTCAGTGCCTGCTAGGCCAGTGCTAGGTGCGTGGCTGCTGTTTGTGGTTGTGAGGTCAGTGGTGGCTCAGTGCCTGCTAGGCCAGTGCTAGGTGCGTGGGTGCTGTTTGTGGTTGTGAGGTCAGTGGTGGCTCAGTGCCTGCTAGGCCAGTGCTAGGTGCGTGGCTGCTGTTTTCAATTGTGAGGTCAGTGGTGGCTCAGTGCCTGCTAGGCCAGTGCTAGGTGCGTGGCTGCTGTTTGTGGTTGTGAGGTCAGTGGTGGCTCAGTGCCTGCTAGGCCAGTGCTAGGTGCGTGGCTGCTGTTTTCAGTTGTGAGGTCAGTGGTGTCTCAGTGCCTGCTAGGCCAGTGCTAGGTGCGTGGGTGCTGTTTGTGGTTGTGAGGTCCGTGGTGGCTCAGTGCCTGCTAGGCCAGTGCTAGGTGCATGGGTGCTGTTTGTGGTTGTGAGCTCAGTGGTGGCTCAGTGCCTGCTAGGCCAGTGCTAGGTGCGTGGGTGCTGTTTGTGGTTGTGAGGTCAGTGGTGGCTCAGTGCCTGCTAGGCCAGTGCTAGGTGCGTGGCTGCTGTTGCTGGTTGTGAGGTCAGTGGTGGCTCAGTGCCTGCTAGGCCAGGGTTAGGTGCGTGGGTGTTGTTTGTGGTTGTGAGGTCAGTGGTGGCTCAGTGCCTGCTAGGCCAGTGCTAGGTGCGTGGCTGCTGTTTTCAATTGTGAGGTCAGTGGTGGCTCAGTGCCTGCTAGGCCAGTGCTAGGTGCGTGGCTGCTGTTTGTGGTTGTGAGGTCAGTGGTGGCTCAGTGCCTGCTAGGCCAGTGCTAGGTGCGTGGCTGCTGTTTTCAGTTGTGAGGTCAGTGGTGTCTCAGTGCCTGCTAGGCCAGTGCTAGGTGCGTGGGTGCTGTTTGTGGTTGTGAGGTCCGTGGTGGCTCAGTGCCTGCTAGGCCAGTGCTAGGTGCATGGGTGCTGTTTGTGGTTGTGAGCTCAGTGGTGGCTCAGTGCCTGCTAGGCCAGTGCTAGGTGCGTGGGTGCTGTTGGTGGTTGTGAGGTCCGTGGTGGCTCAAAGCCTGCTGGGCCAGTGCTAGGTGCGTGGGTGCTGATTTAAATTGTGAAGGTCACTTGTGGCTCAGTGCCTGCTAGGCCAGTGCTAGGTGCGTGGCTGCTGTTTGTGGTTGTGAGGTCAGTGGTGTCTCAGTGCCTGCTAGGCCAGTGCGAGGTGCGTGGGTGCTGTTTGTGGTTGTGAGCTCAGTGGTGGCTCAGTGCCTGCTAGGCCAGTGCTAGGTGCGTGGGTGCTGTTTGTGGTTGTGAGGTCAGTGGTGTCTCACTGCCCGCTAGGCCAGTGCTAGGTGCGTGGGTGCTGTTTGTGGTTGTGAGGTCAGTGGTGGCTCAGTGCCTGCTAGGCCAGTGCTAGGTGCGTGGCTGCTGTTTTCAATTGTGAGGTCAGTGGTGGCTCAGTGCCTGCTAGGCCAGTGCTAGGTGCGTGGCTGCTGTTTGTGGTTGTGAGGTCAGTGGTGGCTCAGTGCCTGCTAGGCCAGTGCTAGGTGCGTGGCTGCTGTTTTCAATTATGAGGTCAGTGGTGGCTCAGTGCCTGCTAGGCCAGTGCTAGGTGCGTGGCTGCTGTTTTCAATTGTGAGATCAGTGGTGGCTCAGTGCCTGCTAGGCCAGTGCTAGGTGCGTGGCTGCTGTTTTCAATTGTGAGGTCAGTGGTGGCTCAGTGCCTGCTAGGCCAGTGCTAGGTGCGTGGGTGCTGTTTGTGGTAGTGAGGTCCGTGGTGGCTTAGTGCCTGCTAGTCCAGTGCTAGGTGCGTGGGTGCTGTTGGTGGTTGTGAGGGCAGTGGTGGCTCAGTGCCTGCTAGGCCAGTGCTAGGTGCATGGGTGCTGTTTGTGGTTGTGAGGTCAGTGGTGGCTCAGTGCCTGCTAGGCCAGTGCTAGGTGCGTGGGTGCTGTTTGTGGTTGTGAGGTCAGTGGTGGCTCAGTGCCTGCTAGGCCAGTGTTAGGTGCGTGGGTGCTGTTTGTGGTTGTGAGGTCAGTGGTGGCTGAGTGCCTGCTAGGCCAGTGCTAGGTGCGTGGGTGCTGTTTGCGGTTGTGAGGTCAGTGGTGGCTCAGTGCCTGCTAGGCCAGTGCTAGGTGCATGGGTGCTGTTTGTGGTTGTGAGGTCAGTGGTGGCTCAGTGCCTGCTAGGCCAGTGCTAGGTGCGTGGCTGCTGTTTTCAGTTGTGAGGTCAGTGGTGTCTCAGTGCCTGCTAGGCCAGTGCTAGGTGCGTGGGTGCTGTTTGTGGTTGTGAGGTCAGTGGTGGCTCAGTGCCTGCTAGGCCAGTGCTAGGTGCGTGGGTGCTGTTTGTGGTTGTGAGGTCAGTGGTGGCTCCGTGCCTGCTAGGCCAGTGCTAGGTGCGTGGGTGCTGTTTTCAATTGTGAGGTCAGTGGTGGCTCAGTGCCTGCTAGGCCAGTGCTAGGTGCGTGGGTGCTGTTAGTGGTTGTGAGGTCAGTGGTGGCTCAGTGCCTGCTAGGCCAGTGCTAGGTGCGTGGGTGCTGTTTGTGGTTGTGAGGTCAGTGGTGTCTCAGTGCCTGCTAGGCCAGTGCTAGGTGCGTGGCTGCTGTTTTCAATTGTGAGGTCACTTGTGGCTCAGTGCCTGCTAGGCCAGTGCTAGGTGCGTGGCTGCTGTTTTCAATTGTGAGGTCAGTGGTGGCTCAGTGCCTGCTAGGCCAGTGCTAGGTGCGTGGCTGCTGTTTTCAATTGTGAGGTCACTTGTGGCTCAGTGCCTGCTAGGCCAGTGCTAGGTGCGTAGCTGCTGTTTTCAATTGTGAGGTCAGTGGTGGCTCAGTGCCTGCTAGGCCAGTGCTAGGTGCGTGGCTGCTGTTTTCAATTGTGAGGTCAGTGGTGGCTCAGTGCCTGCTAGGCCAGTGCTAGGTGCGTGGCTGCTGTTTTCAATTGTGAGGTCAGTGGTGGCTCAGTGCCTGCTAGGCCAGTGCTAGGTGCGTGGCTGCTGTTTTCAATTGTGAGGTCAGTGGTGGCTCAGTGCCTGCTAGGCCAGTGCTAGGTGCGTGGGTGCTGTTTTCAATTGTGAGGTCAGTGGTGGCTCAGTGCCTGCTAGGCCAGTGTTAGGTGCGTGGGTGCTGTTTGTGGTTGTGAGGTCAGTGGTGGCTCAGTGCCTGCTAGGCCAGTGCTAGGTGCGTGGGTGCTGTTTGTGGTTGTGAGGTCAGTGGTGGCTCAGTGCCTGCTAGGCCAGTGCTAGGTGCGTGGCTGCTGTTTTCAATTATGAGGTCAGTGGTGGCTCAGTGCCTGCTAGGCCAGTGCTAGGTGCGTGGCTGCTGTTGGTGGTTGTGAGGTCAGTGGTGGCTCAGTGCCTGCTAGGCCAGTGCTAGGTGCGTGGCTGCTGTTTTCAATTGTGAGGTCAGTGGTGGCTCAGTGCCTGCTAGGCCAGTGCTAGGTGCGTGGCTGCTGTTTTCAATTGTGAGGTCAGTGGTGGCTCAGTGCCTGCTAGGCCAGTGCTAGGTGCGTGGCTGCTGTTTTCAATTGTGAGGTCAGTGGTGGCTCAGTGCCTGCTAGGCCAGTGCTAGGTGCGTGGGTGCTGTTTGTGGTTGTGAGGTCAGTGGTGGCTCAGTGCCTGCTAGGCCAGTGCTAGGTGCGTGGCTGCTGTTTTCAATTATGAGGTCAGTGGTGGCTCAGTGCCTGCTAGGCCAGTGCTAGGTGCATGGGTGCTGTTTGTGGTTGTGAGGTCAGTGGTGTCTTCAGTGCCTGCTAGGCCAGTGCTAGGTGCGTGGCTGCTGTTTGTGGTTGTGAGGTCAGTGGTGGCTCAGTGCCTGCTAGGCCAGTGCTAGGTGCGTGGGTGCTGTTTGTGGTTGTGAGGTCAGTGGTGGCTCAGTGCCTGCTAGGCCAGTGCTAGGTGCGTGGGTGCTGTTGGTGGTTGTGAGGTCAGTGGTGGCTCAGTGCCTGCTAGGCCAGTGCTAGGTGCGTGGCTGCTGTTTTCAATTGTGAGGTCAGTGGTGGCTCAGTGCCCGCTAGGCCAGTGCTAGGTGCGTGGCTGCTGTTTGTGGTTGTGAGGTCAGTGGTGGCTCAGTGCCTGCTAGGCCAGTGCTAGGTGCGTGGCTGCTGTTTGTGGTTGTGAGGTCCGTGGTGGCTCAGTGCCTGCTAGGCCAGTGCTAGGTGCATGGGTGCTGTTTGTGGTTGTGAGCTCAGTGGTGGCTCAGTGCCTGCTAGGCCAGTGCTAGGTGCGTGGGTGCTGTTTGTGGTTGTGAGGTCAGTGGTGGCTCAGTGCCTGCTAGGCCAGTGCTAGGTGCGTGGCTGCTGTTGCTGGTTGTGAGGTCAGTGGTGGCTCAGTGCCTGCTAGGCCAGGGTTAGGTGCGTGGGTGTTGTTTGTGGTTGTGAGGTCAGTGGTGGCTCAGTGCCTGCTAGGCCAGTGCTAGGTGCGTGGCTGCTGTTTTCAATTGTGAGGTCAGTGGTGGCTCAGTGCCTGCTAGGCCAGTGCTAGGTGCGTGGCTGCTGTTTGTGGTTGTGAGGTCAGTGGTGGCTCAGTGCCTGCTAGGCCAGTGCTAGGTGCGTGGCTGCTGTTTTCAGTTGTGAGGTCAGTGGTGTCTCAGTGCCTGCTAGGCCAGTGCTAGGTGCGTGGGTGCTGTTTGTGGTTGTGAGGTCCGTGGTGGCTCAGTGCCTGCTAGGCCAGTGCTAGGTGCATGGGTGCTGTTTGTGGTTGTGAGCTCAGTGGTGGCTCAGTGCCTGCTAGGCCAGTGCTAGGTGCGTGGGTGCTGTTGGTGGTTGTGAGGTCCGTGGTGGCTCAAAGCCTGCTGGGCCAGTGCTAGGTGCGTGGGTGCTGATTTAAATTGTGAAGGTCACTTGTGGCTCAGTGCCTGCTAGGCCAGTGCTAGGTGCGTGGCTGCTGTTTGTGGTTGTGAGGTCAGTGGTGTCTCAGTGCCTGCTAGGCCAGTGCGAGGTGCGTGGGTGCTGTTTGTGGTTGTGAGCTCAGTGGTGGCTCAGTGCCTGCTAGGCCAGTGCTAGGTGCGTGGGTGCTGTTTGTGGTTGTGAGGTCAGTGGTGTCTCACTGCCCGCTAGGCCAGTGCTAGGTGCGTGGGTGCTGTTTGTGGTTGTGAGGTCAGTGGTGGCTCAGTGCCTGCTAGGCCAGTGCTAGGTGCGTGGCTGCTGTTTTCAATTGTGAGGTCAGTGGTGGCTCAGTGCCTGCTAGGCCAGTGCTAGGTGCGTGGCTGCTGTTTGTGGTTGTGAGGTCAGTGGTGGCTCAGTGCCTGCTAGGCCAGTGCTAGGTGCGTGGCTGCTGTTTTCAATTATGAGGTCAGTGGTGGCTCAGTGCCTGCTAGGCCAGTGCTAGGTGCGTGGCTGCTGTTTTCAATTGTGAGATCAGTGGTGGCTCAGTGCGTGCTAGGCCAGTGCTAGGTGCGTGGCTGCTGTTTTCAATTGTGAGGTCAGTGGTGGCTCAGTGCCTGCTAGGCCAGTGCTAGGTGCGTGGGTGCTGTTTGTGGTAGTGAGGTCCGTGGTGGCTTAGTGCCTGCTAGTCCAGTGCTAGGTGCGTGGGTGCTGTTGGTGGTTGTGAGGGCAGTGGTGGCTCAGTGCCTGCTAGGCCAGTGCTAGGTGCGTGGCTGCTGTTTGTGGTTGTGAGGTCAGTGGTGGCTCAGTGCCTGCTAGGCCAGTGCTAGGTGCGTGGGTGCTGTTTGTGGTTGTGAGGTCAGTGGTGGCTCAGTGCCTGCTAGGCCAGTGTTAGGTGCGTGGGTGCTGTTTGTGGTTGTGAGGTCAGTGGTGGCTGAGTGCCTGCTAGGCCAGTGCTAGGTGCGTGGGTGCTGTTTGCGGTTGTGAGGTCAGTGGTGGCTCAGTGCCTGCTAGGCCAGTGCTAGGTGCATGGGTGCTGTTTGTGGTTGTGAGGTCAGTGGTGGCTCAGTGCCTGCTAGGCCAGTGCTAGGTGCGTGGCTGCTGTTTGTGGTTGTGAGGTCAGTGGTGGCTCAGTGCCTGCTAGGCCAGTGCTAGGTGCGTGGGTGGTGTTTGTGGTTGTGAGGTCAGTGGTGGCTCAGTGCCTGCTAGGCCAGTGCTAGGTGCGTGGGTGCTGTTTGTGGTAGTGAGGTCAGTGGTGGCTCAGTGCCTGCTAGGCCAGTGCTAGGTGCGTGGGTGCTGTTGGTGGTTGTGAGGTCAGTGGTGGCTCAGTGCCTGCTAGGCCAGTGCTAGGTGCGTGGGTGCTGTTGGTGGTTGTGAGGTCAGTGGTGGCTCAGTGCTTGCTAGGCCAGTGTTAGGTGCGTGGGTGTTGTTTGTGGTTGTGAGGTCAGTGGTGGCTCAGTGCCTGCTAGGCCAGTGCTAGGTGCGTGGCTGCTGTTTGTGGTTGTGAGGTCCGTGGTGGCTCAAAGCCTGCTGGGCCAGTGCTAGGTGCGTGGGTGCTGATTTAAATTGTGAAGGTCACTTGTGGCTCAGTGCCTGCTAGGCCAGTGCTAGGTGCGTGGGTGTTGTTTGTGGTTGTGAGGTCAGTGGTGGCTCAGTGCCTGCTAGGCCAGTGCTAGGTGCGTGGGTGCTGTTTGTGGTTGTGAGGTCAGTGGTGTCTCACTGCCCGCTAGGCCAGTGCTAGGTGCGTGGGTGCTGTTTGCGGTTGTGAGGTCAGTGGTGGCTCAGTGCCTGCTAGGCCAGTGCTAGGTGCGTGGCTGCTGTTTGTGGTTGTGAGGTCAGTGGTGGCTCAGTGCCTGCTAGGCCAGTGCTAGGTGCGTGGCTGCTGTTTGTGGTTGTGAGGTCAGTGGTGGCTCAGTGCCTGCTAGGCCAGTGCTAGGTGCGTGGCTGCTGTTTGTGGTTGTGAGGTCAGTGGTGGCTCAGTGCCTGCTAGGCCAGTGCTAGGTGCGTGGCTGCTGTTTTCAATTGTGAGGTCAGTGGTGGCTCAGTGCCTGCTAGGCCAGTGCTAGGTGCGTGGCTGCTGTTTGTGGTTGTGAGGTCCGTGGTCGCTCAAAGCCTGCTAGGCCAGTGCTAGGTGCGTGGGTGCTGATTTAAATTGTGAAGGTCACTTGTGGCTCAGTGCCTGCTAGGCCAGTGTTAGGTGCGTGGGTGTTGTTTGTGGTTGTTAGGTCCGTGGTGGCTCAAAGCCTGCTGGGCCAGCGCTAGGTGCGTGGCTGCTGTTTTCAATTGTGAGGTCAGTGGTGGCTCAGTGCCCGCTAGGCCAGTGCTAGGTGCGTGGCTGCTGTTTGTGGTTGTGAGGTCAGTGGTGGCTCAGTGCCTGCTAGGCCAGTGCTAGGTGCGTGGGTGCTGTTTGTGGTTGTGAGGTCAGTGGTGGCTCAGTGCCTGCTAGGCCAGTGCTAGGTGCGTGGCTGCTGTTTGTGGTTGTGAGGTCAGTGGTGGCTCAGTGCCTGCTAGGCCAGTGCTAGGTGCGTGGGTGCTGTTTTCAATTGTGAGGTCAGTGGTGGCTCACTGCCTGCTAGGCCAGTGCTAGGTGCGTGGCTGCTGTTTTCAATTGTGAGGTCAGTGGTGGCTCAGTGCCTGCTAGGCCAGTGCTAGGTGCGTGGCTGCTGTTTTCAATTGTGAGGTCAGTGGTGGCTCAGTGCCTGCTAGGCCAGTGCTAGGTGCGTGGCTGCTGTTTTCAATTGTGAGGTCAGTGGTGGCTCAGTGCCTGCTAGGCCAGTGCGAGGTGCGTGGGTGCTGTTTTCAATTGTGAGGTCAGTGGTGGCTCAGTGCCTGCTAGGCCAGTGCTAGGTGCGTGGCTGCTGTTTGTGGTTGTGAGGTCCGTGGTGGCTCAAAGCCTGCTGGGCCAGTGCTAGGTGCGTGGGTGCTGATTTAAATTGTGAAGGTCACTTGTGGCTCAGTGCCTGCTAGGCCAGTGCTAGGTGCGTGGCTGCTGTTTTCAATTGTGAGGTCAGTGGTGGCTCAGTGCCTGCTAGGCCAGTGCTAGGTGCGTGGGTGCTGTTTTCAATTGTGAGGTCACTTGTGGCTCAGTGCCTGCTAGGCCAGTGCTAGGTGCGTAGCTGCTGTTTGTGGTTGTGAGGTCAGTGGTGGCTCAGTGCCTGCTAGGCCAGTGCTAGGTGCGTGGCTGCTGTTTGTGGTTGTGAGGTCAGTGGTGGCTCAGTGCCTGCTAGGCCAGTGCTAGGTGCGTGGCTGCTGTTTGTGGTTGTGAGGTCAGTGGTGGCTCAGTGCCTGCTAGGCCAGTGCTAGGTGCGTGGCTGCTGTTTTCAATTGTGAGGTCAGTGGTGGCTCAGTGCCTGCTAGGCCAGTGCTAGGTGCGTGGCTGCTGTTTGTGGTTGTGAGGTCCGTGGTCGCTCAAAGCCTGCTAGGCCAGTGCTAGGTGCGTGGGTGCTGATTTAAATTGTGAAGGTCACTTGTGGCTCAGTGCCTGCTAGGCCAGTGTTAGGTGCGTGGGTGTTGTTTGTGGTTGTTAGGTCCGTGGTGGCTCAAAGCCTGCTGGGCCAGCGCTAGGTGCGTGGCTGCTGTTTTCAATTGTGAGGTCAGTGGTGGCTCAGTGCCCGCTAGGCCAGTGCTAGGTGCGTGGCTGCTGTTTGTGGTTGTGAGGTCAGTGGTGGCTCAGTGCCTGCTAGGCCAGTGCTAGGTGCGTGGGTGCTGTTTGTGGTTGTGAGGTCAGTGGTGGCTCAGTGCCTGCTAGGCCAGTGCTAGGTGCGTGGCTGCTGTTTGTGGTTGTGAGGTCAGTGGTGGCTCAGTGCCTGCTAGGCCAGTGCTAGGTGCGTGGGTGCTGTTTTCAATTGTGAGGTCAGTGGTGGCTCACTGCCTGCTAGGCCAGTGCTAGGTGCGTGGCTGCTGTTTTCAATTGTGAGGTCAGTGGTGGCTCAGTGCCTGCTAGGCCAGTGCTAGGTGCGTGGCTGCTGTTTTCAATTGTGAGGTCAGTGGTGGCTCAGTGCCTGCTAGGCCAGTGCTAGGTGCGTGGCTGCTGTTTTCAATTGTGAGGTCAGTGGTGGCTCAGTGCCTGCTAGGCCAGTGCGAGGTGCGTGGGTGCTGTTTTCAATTGTGAGGTCAGTGGTGGCTCAGTGCCTGCTAGGCCAGTGCTAGGTGCGTGGCTGCTGTTTGTGGTTGTGAGGTCCGTGGTGGCTCAAAGCCTGCTGGGCCAGTGCTAGGTGCGTGGGTGCTGATTTAAATTGTGAAGGTCACTTGTGGCTCAGTGCCTGCTAGGCCAGTGCTAGGTGCGTGGCTGCTGTTTTCAATTGTGAGGTCAGTGGTGGCTCAGTGCCTGCTAGGCCAGTGCTAGGTGCGTGGGTGCTGTTTTCAATTGTGAGGTCACTTGTGGCTCAGTGCCTGCTAGGCCAGTGCTAGGTGCGTAGCTGCTGTTTTCAATTGTGAGGTCAGTGGTGGCTCAGTGCCTGCTAGGCCAGTGCTAGGTGCGTGGCTGCTGTTTTCAATTGTGAGGTCAGTGGTGGCTCAGTGCCTGCTAGGCCAGTGCTAGGTGCGTGGCTGCTGTTTTCAATTGTGAGGTCAGTGGTGGCTCAGTGCCTGCTAGGCCAGTGCTAGGTGCGTGGCTGCTGTTTTCAATTGTGAGGTCAGTGGTGGCTCAGTGCCTGCTAGGCCAGTGCTAGGTGCGTGGGTGCTGTTTGTGGTTGTGAGGTCAGTGGTGGCTCAGTGCCTGCTAGGCCAGTGTTAGGTGCGTGGGTGCTGTTTGTGGTTGTGAGGTCAGTGGTGGCTCAGTGCCTGCTAGGCCAGTGCTAGGTGCGTGGGTGCTGTTTGTGGTTGTGAGGTCAGTGGTGGCTCAGTGCCTGCTAGGCCAGTGCTAGGTGCGTGGCTGCTGTTTTCAATTATGAGGTCAGTGGTGGCTCAGTGCCTGCTAGGCCAGTGCTAGGTGCGTGGCTGCTGTTTTCAATTGTGAGGTCAGTGGTGGCTCAGTGCCTGCTAGGCCAGTGCTAGGTGCGTGGCTGCTGTTTTCAATTGTGAGGTCAGTGGTGGCTCAGTGCCTGCTAGGCCAGTGCTAGGTGCGTGGCTGCTGTTTTCAATTGTGAGGTCAGTGGTGGCTCAGTGCCTGCTAGGCCAGTGCTAGGTGCGTGGCTGCTGTTTTCAATTGTGAGGTCAGTGGTGGCTCAGTGCCTGCTAGGCCAGTGCTAGGTGCGTGGGTGCTGTTTGTGGTTGTGAGGTCAGTGGTGTCTCAGTGCCTGCTAGGCCAGTGCTAGGTGCGTGGCTGCTGTTTTCAATTATGAGGTCAGTGGTGGCTCAGTGCCTGCTAGGCCAGTGTTAGGTGCGTGGCTGCTGTTGGTGGTTGTGAGGTCAGTGGTGTCTTCAGTGCCTGCTAGGCCAGTGCTAGGTGCGTGGGTGCTGTTTGTGGTTGTGAGGTCAGTGGTGGCTCAGTGCCTGCTAGGCCAGTGCTAGGTGCATGGGTGCTGTTTGTGGTTGTGAGGTCAGTGGTGTCTTCAGTGCCTGCTAGGCCAGTGCTAGGTGCGTGGCTGCTGTTTGTGGTTGTGAGGTCAGTGGTGGCTCAGTGCCTGCTAGGCCAGTGCTAGGTGCGTGGGTGCTGTTTGTGGTTGTGAGGTCAGTGGTGGCTCAGTGCCTGCTAGGCCAGTGCTAGGTGCGTGGGTGCTGTTGGTGGTTGTGAGGTCAGTGGTGGCTCAGTGCCTGCTAGGCCAGTGCTAGGTGCGTGGCTGCTGTTTGTGGTTGTGAGGTCAGTGGTGGCTCAGTGCCTGCTAGGCCAGTGCTAGGTGTGTGGGTGCTGTTGGTGGTTGTGAGGTCAGTGGTGGCTCAAAGCCTGCTGGGCCAGTGCTAGGTGCGTGGCTGCTGTTTTCAATTGTGAGGTCAGTGGTGGCTCAGTGCCTGCTAGGCCAGTGCTAGGTGCGTGGCTGCTGTTTGTGGTTGTGAGGTCAGTGGTGGCTCAGTGCCTGCTAGGCCAGTGCTAGGTGCGTGGGTGCTGTTTGTGGTTGTGAGGTCAGTGGTGGCTCAGTGCCTGCTAGGCCAGTGCTAGGTGCGTGGCTGCTGTTTTCAATTGTGAGGTCAGTGGTGGCTCAGTGCCTGCTAGGCCAGTGCTAGGTGCGTGGCTGCTGTTTGTGGTTGTGAGGTCAGTGGTGGCTCAGTGCCTGCTAGGCCAGTGCTAGGTGCGTGGCTGCTGTTTTCAATTGTGAGGTCAGTGGTGGCTCAGTGCCTGCTAGGCCAGTGCTAGGTGCGTGGGTGCTGTTTGTGGTTGTGAGGTCAGTGGTGGCTCAGTGCCTGCTAGGCCAGTGTTAGGTGCGTGGCTGCTGTTGGTGGTTGTGAGGTCAGTGGTGTCTTCAGTGCCTGCTAGGCCAGTGCTAGGTGCGTGGGTGCTGTTTGTGGTTGTGAGGTCAGTGGTGGCTGAGTGCCTGCTAGGCCAGTGCTAGGTGCGTGGGTGCTGTTTGCGGTTGTGAGGTCAGTGGTGGCTCAGTGCCTGCTAGGCCAGTGCTAGGTGCATGGGTGCTGTTTGTGGTTGTGAGGTCAGTGGTGGCTCAGTGCCTGCTAGGCCAGTGCTAGGTGCGTGGCTGCTGTTTGTGGTTGTGAGGTCAGTGGTGGCTCAGTGCCTGCTAGGCCAGTGCTAGGTGCGTGGGTGGTGTTTGTGGTTGTGAGGTCAGTGGTGGCTCAGTGCCTGCTAGGCCAGTGCTAGGTGCGTGGGTGCTGTTTGTGGTAGTGAGGTCAGTGGTGGCTCAGTGCCTGCTAGGCCAGTGCTAGGTGCGTGGGTGCTGTTGGTGGTTGTGAGGTCAGTGGTGGCTCAGTGCCTGCTAGGCCAGTGCTAGGTGCGTGGCTGCTGTTGCTGGTTGTGAGGTCAGTGGTGGCTCAGTGCTTGCTAGGCCAGTGTTAGGTGCGTGGGTGTTGTTTGTGGTTGTGAGGTCAGTGGTGGCTCAGTGCCTGCTAGGCCAGTGCTAGGTGCGTGGCTGCTGTTTGTGGTTGTGAGGTCCGTGGTGGCTCAAAGCCTGCTGGGCCAGTGCTAGGTGCGTGGGTGCTGATTTAAATTGTGAAGGTCACTTGTGGCTCAGTGCCTGCTAGGCCAGTGCTAGGTGCGTGGCTGCTGTTTGTGGTTGTGAGGTCAGTGGTGTCTCAGTGCCTGCTAGGCCAGTGCGAGGTGCGTGGGTGCTGTTTGTGGTTGTGAGCTCAGTGGTGGCTCAGTGCCTGCTAGGCCAGTGCTAGGTGCGTGGGTGCTGTTTGTGGTTGTGAGGTCAGTGGTGTCTCACTGCCCGCTAGGCCAGTGCTAGGTGCGTGGGTGCTGTTTGTGGTTGTGAGGTCAGTGGTGGCTCAGTGCCTGCTAGGCCAGTGCTAGGTGCGTGGCTGCTGTTTTCAATTGTGAGGTCAGTGGTGGCTCAGTGCCTGCTAGGCCAGTGCTAGGTGCGTGGCTGCTGTTTGTGGTTGTGAGGTCAGTGGTGGCTCAGTGCCTGCTAGGCCAGTGCTAGGTGCGTGGCTGCTGTTTTCAATTATGAGGTCAGTGGTGGCTCAGTGCCTGCTAGGCCAGTGCTAGGTGCGTGGCTGCTGTTTTCAATTGTGAGATCAGTGGTGGCTCAGTGCCTGCTAGGCCAGTGCTAGGTGCGTGGCTGCTGTTTTCAATTGTGAGGTCAGTGGTGGCTCAGTGCCTGCTAGGCCAGTGCTAGGTGCGTGGGTGCTGTTTGTGGTAGTGAGGTCCGTGGTGGCTTAGTGCCTGCTAGGCCAGTGCTAGGTGCGTGGGTGCTGTTGGTGGTTGTGAGGGCAGTGGTGGCTCAGTGCCTGCTAGGCCAGTGCTAATTGCGTGGCTGCTGTTTGTGGTTGTGAGGTCAGTGGTGGCTCAGTGCCTGCTAGGCCAGTGCTAGGTGCGTGGGTGCTGTTTGTGGTTGTGAGGTCAGTGGTGGCTCAGTGCCTGCTAGGCCAGTGTTAGGTGCGTGGGTGCTGTTTGTGGTTGTGAGGTCAGTGGTGGCTGAGTGCCTGCTAGGCCAGTGCTAGGTGCGTGGGTGCTGTTTGCGGTTGTGAGGTCAGTGGTGGCTCAGTGCCTGCTAGGCCAGTGCTAGGTGCATGGGTGCTGTTTGTGGTTGTGAGGTCAGTGGTGGCTCAGTGCCTGCTAGGCCAGTGCTAGGTGCGTGGCTGCTGTTTGTGGTTGTGAGGTCAGTGGTGGCTCAGTGCCTGCTAGGCCAGTGCTAGGTGCGTGGCTGCTGTTTGTGGTTGTGAGGTCAGTGGTGGCTCAGTGCCTGCTAGGCCAGTGCTAGGTGCGTGGGTGCTGTTTGTGGTAGTGAGGTCAGTGGTGGCTCAGTGCCTGCTAGGCCAGTGCTAGGTGCGTGGGTGCTGTTGGTGGTTGTGAGGTCAGTGGTGGCTCAGTGCCTGCTAGGCCAGTGCTAGGTGCGTGGGTGCTGTTGGTGGTTGTGAGGTCAGTGGTGGCTCAGTGCTTGCTAGGCCAGTGTTAGGTGCGTGGGTGTTGTTTGTGGTTGTGAGGTCAGTGGTGGCTCAGTGCCTGCTAGGCCAGTGCTAGGTGCGTGGCTGCTGTTTGTGGTTGTGAGGTCCGTGGTGGCTCAAAGCCTGCTGGGCCAGTGCTAGGTGCGTGGGTGCTGATTTAAATTGTGAAGGTCACTTGTGGCTCAGTGCCTGCTAGGCCAGTGCTAGGTGCGTGGGTGTTGTTTGTGGTTGTGAGGTCAGTGGTGGCTCAGTGCCTGCTAGGCCAGTGCTAGGTGCGTGGGTGCTGTTTGTGGTTGTGAGGTCAGTGGTGTCTCACTGCCCGCTAGGCCAGTGCTAGGTGCGTGGGTGCTGTTTGCGGTTGTGAGGTCAGTGGTGGCTCAGTGCCTGCTAGGCCAGTGCTAGGTGCGTGGCTGCTGTTTGTGGTTGTGAGGTCAGTGGTGGCTCAGTGCCTGCTAGGCCAGTGCTAGGTGCGTGGCTGCTGTTTGTGGTTGTGAGGTCAGTGGTGGCTCAGTGCCTGCTAGGCCAGTGCTAGGTGCGTGGCTGCTGTTTGTGGTTGTGAGGTCAGTGGTGGCTCAGTGCCTGCTAGGCCAGTGCTAGGTGCGTGGCTGCTGTTTTCAATTGTGAGGTCAGTGGTGGCTCAGTGCCTGCTAGGCCAGTGCTAGGTGCGTGGCTGCTGTTTGTGGTTGTGAGGTCCGTGGTCGCTCAAAGCCTGCTAGGCCAGTGCTAGGTGCGTGGGTGCTGATTTAAATTGTGAAGGTCACTTGTGGCTCAGTGCCTGCTAGGCCAGTGTTAGGTGCGTGGGTGTTGTTTGTGGTTGTTAGGTCCGTGGTGGCTCAAAGCCTGCTGGGCCAGCGCTAGGTGCGTGGCTGCTGTTTTCAATTGTGAGGTCAGTGGTGGCTCAGTGCCCGCTAGGCCAGTGCTAGGTGCGTGGCTGCTGTTTGTGGTTGTGAGGTCAGTGGTGGCTCAGTGCCTGCTAGGCCAGTGCTAGGTGCGTGGGTGCTGTTTGTGGTTGTGAGGTCAGTGGTGGCTCAGTGCCTGCTAGGCCAGTGCTAGGTGCGTGGCTGCTGTTTGTGGTTGTGAGGTCAGTGGTGGCTCAGTGCCTGCTAGGCCAGTGCTAGGTGCGTGGCTGCTGTTTTCGATTGTGAGGTCAGTGGTGGCTCACTGCCTGCTAGGCCAGTGCTAGGTGCGTGGCTGCTGTTTTCAATTGTGAGGTCAGTGGTGGCTCAGTGCCTGCTAGGCCAGTGCTAGGTGCGTGGCTGCTGTTTTCAATTGTGAGGTCAGTGGTGGCTCAGTGCCTGCTAGGCCAGTGCTAGGTGCGTGGCTGCTGTTTTCAATTGTGAGGTCAGTGGTGGCTCAGTGCCTGCTAGGCCAGTGCGAGGTGCGTGGGTGCTGTTTTCAATTGTGAGGTCAGTGGTGGCTCAGTGCCTGCTAGGCCAGTGCTAGGTGCGTGGCTGCTGTTTGTGGTTGTGAGGTCCGTGGTGGCTCAAAGCCTGCTGGGCCAGTGCTAGGTGCGTGGGTGCTGATTTAAATTGTGAAGGTCACTTGTGGCTCAGTGCCTGCTAGGCCAGTGCTAGGTGCGTGGCTGCTGTTTTCAATTGTGAGGTCAGTGGTGGCTCAGTGCCTGCTAGGCCAGTGCTAGGTGCGTGGGTGCTGTTTTCAATTGTGAGGTCACTTGTGGCTCAGTGCCTGCTAGGCCAGTGCTAGGTGCGTAGCTGCTGTTTTCAATTGTGAGGTCAGTGGTGGCTCAGTGCCTGCTAGGCCAGTGCTAGGTGCGTGGCTGCTGTTTTCAATTGTGAGGTCAGTGGTGGCTCAGTGCCTGCTAGGCCAGTGCTAGGTGCGTGGCTGCTGTTTTCAATTGTGAGGTCAGTGGTGGCTCAGTGCCTGCTAGGCCAGTGCTAGGTGCGTGGCTGCTGTTTTCAATTGTGAGGTCAGTGGTGGCTCAGTGCCTGCTAGGCCAGTGCTAGGTGCGTGGCTGCTGTTTGTGGTTGTGAGGTCAGTGGTGGCTCAGTGCCTGCTAGGCCAGTGTTAGGTGCGTGGGTGCTGTTTGTGGTTGTGAGGTCAGTGGTGGCTCAGTGCCTGCTAGGCCAGTGCTAGGTGCGTGGGTGCTGTTTGTGGTTGTGAGGTCAGTGGTGGCTCAGTGCCTGCTAGGCCAGTGCTAGGTGCGTGGCTGCTGTTTTCAATTGTGAGGTCAGTGGTGGCTCAGTGCCTGCTAGGCCAGTGCTAGGTGCGTGGCTGCTGTTTTCAATTGTGAGGTCAGTGGTGGCTCAGTGCCTGCTAGGCCAGTGCTAGGTGCGTGGCTGCTGTTTTCAATTGTGAGGTCAGTGGTGGCTCAGTGCCTGCTAGGCCAGTGCTAGGTGCGTGGCTGCTGTTTTCAATTGTGAGGTCAGTGGTGGCTCAGTGCCTGCTAGGCCAGTGCTAGGTGCGTGGCTGCTGTTTTCAATTGTGAGGTCAGTGGTGGCTCAGTGCCTGCTAGGCCAGTGCTAGGTGCGTGGGTGCTGTTTGTGGTTGTGAGGTCAGTGGTGTCTCAGTGCCTGCTAGGCCAGTGCTAGGTGCGTGGCTGCTGTTTTCAATTATGAGGTCAGTGGTGGCTCAGTGCCTGCTAGGCCAGTGTTAGGTGCGTGGCTGCTGTTGGTGGTTGTGAGGTCAGTGGTGTCTTCAGTGCCTGCTAGGCCAGTGCTAGGTGCGTGGCTGCTGTTTGTGGTTGTGAGGTCAGTGGTGGCTCAGTGCCTGCTAGGCCAGTGCTAGGTGCATGGGTGCTGTTTGTGGTTGTGAGGTCAGTGGTGTCTTCAGTGCCTGCTAGGCCAGTGCTAGGTGCGTGGCTGCTGTTTGTGGTTGTGAGGTCAGTGGTGGCTCAGTGCCTGCTAGGCCAGTGCTAGGTGCGTGGGTGCTGTTTGTGGTTGTGAGGTCAGTGGTGGCTCAGTGCCTGCTAGGCCAGTGCTAGGTGCGTGGGTGCTGTTGGTGGTTGTGAGGTCAGTGGTGGCTCAGTGCCTGCTAGGCCAGTGCTAGGTGCGTGGCTGCT
Organism: Apteryx mantelli; assembly: GCF_036417845.1. NCBI lineage: Eukaryota > Metazoa > Chordata > Aves > Apterygiformes > Apterygidae > Apteryx > Apteryx mantelli. The sequence goes on from NC_089988.1 coordinate 20,163,418, forward strand.
GTTTGTGGTTGTGAGGTCAGTGGTGGCTCAGTGCCTGCTAGGCCAGTGCTAGGTGTGTGGGTGCTGTTGGTGGTTGTGAGGTCAGTGGTGGCTCAAAGCCTGCTGGGCCAGTGCTAGGTGCGTGGCTGCTGTTTTCAACTGTGAGGTCAGTGGTGGCTCAGTGCCTGCTAGGCCAGTGCTAGGTGCGTGGCTGCTGTTTGTGGTTGTGAGGTCAGTGGTGGCTCAGTGCCTGCTAGGCCAGTGCTAGGTGCGTGGGTGCTGTTTGTGGTTGTGAGGTCAGTGGTGGCTCAGTGCCTGCTAGGCCAGTGCTAGGTGCGTGGCTGCTGTTTTCAATTGTGAGGTCAGTGGTGGCTCAGTGCCTGCTAGGCCAGTGCTAGGTGCGTGGCTGCTGTTTGTGGTTGTGAGGTCAGTGGTGGCTCAGTGCCTGCTAGGCCAGTGCTAGGTGCGTGGCTGCTGTTTTCAATTGTGAGGTCAGTGGTGGCTCAGTGCCTGCTAGGCCAGTGCTAGGTGCGTGGCTGCTGTTTGTGGTTGTGAGGTCCGTGGTGGCTTAGTGCCTGCTAGTCCAGTGCTAGGTGCGTGGGTGCTGTTGGTGGTTGTGAGGTCAGTGGTGTCTCAGTGCCTGCTAGGCCAGTGCTAGGTGCGTGGGTGCTGTTTGTGGTTGTGAGGGCAGTGGTGGCTCAGTGCCTGCTAGGCCAGTGTTAGGTGCGTGGGTGCTGTTTGTGGTTGTGAGGTCAGTGGTGGCTCAGTGCCTGCTAGGCCAGTGCTAGGTGCGTGGGTGCTGTTTGTGGTTGTGAGGTCAGTGGTGGCTCAGTGCCTGCTAGGCCAGTGTTAGGTGCGTGGGTGCTGTTTGTGGTTGTGAGGTCAGTGGTGGCTGAGTGCCTGCTAGGCCAGTGCTAGGTGCGTGGGTGCTGTTTGCGGTTGTGAGGTCAGTGGTGGCTCAGTGCCTGCTAGGCCAGTGCTAGGTGCATGGGTGCTGTTTGTGGTTGTGAGGTCAGTGGTGGCTCAGTGCCTGCTAGGCCAGTGCTAGGTGCGTGGCTGCTGTTTGTGGTTGTGAGGTCAGTGGTGGCTCAGTGCCTGCTAGGCCAGTGCTAGGTGCGTGGGTGGTGTTTGTGGTTGTGAGGTCAGTGGTGGCTCAGTGCCTGCTAGGCCAGTGCTAGGTGCGTGGGTGGTGTTTGTGGTTGTGAGGTCAGTGGTGGCTCAGTGCCTGCTAGGCCAGTGCTAGGTGCGTGGGTGCTGTTGGTGGTTGTGAGGTCAGTGGTGGCTCAGTGCCTGCTAGGCCAGTGCTAGGTGCGTGGCTGCTGTTGCTGGTTGTGAGGTCAGTGGTGGCTCAGTGCTTGCTAGGCCAGTGTTAGGTGCGTGGGTGTTGTTTGTGGTTGTGAGGTCAGTGGTGGCTCAGTGCCTGCTAGGCCAGTGCTAGGTGCGTGGCTGCTGTTTGTGGTTGTGAGGTCCGTGGTGGCTCAAAGCCTGCTGGGCCAGTGCTAGGTGCGTGGGTGCTGATTTAAATTGTGAAGGTCACTTGTGGCTCAGTGCCTGCTAGGCCAGTGCTAGGTGCGTGGGTGTTGTTTGTGGTTGTGAGGTCAGTGGTGGCTCAGTGCCTGCTAGGCCAGTGCTAGGTGCGTGGGTGCTGTTTGTGGTTGTGAGGTCAGTGGTGTCTCACTGCCCGCTAGGCCAGTGCTAGGTGCGTGGGTGCTGTTTGCGGTTGTGAGGTCAGTGGTGGCTCAGTGCCTGCTAGGCCAGTGCTAGGTGCGTGGCTGCTGTTTGTGGTTGTGAGGTCAGTGGTGGCTCAGTGCCTGCTAGGCCAGTGTTAGGTGCGTGGCTGCTGTTGGTGGTTGTGAGGTCAGTGGTGTCTTCAGTGCCTGCTAGGCCAGTGCTAGGTGCGTGGGTGCTGTTTGTGGTTGTGAGGTCAGTGGTGGCTCAGTGCCTGCTAGGCCAGTGCTAGGTGCATGGGTGCTGTTTGTGGTTGTGAGGTCAGTGGTGTCTTCAGTGCCTGCTAGGCCAGTGCTAGGTGCGTGGCTGCTGTTTGTGGTTGTGAGGTCAGTGGTGGCTCAGTGCCTGCTAGGCCAGTGCTAGGTGCGTGGCTGCTGTTTGTGGTTGTGAGGTCAGTGGTGGCTCAGTGCCTGCTAGGCCAGTGCTAGGTGCGTGGCTGCTGTTTGTGGTTGTGAGGTCAGTGGTGGCTCAGTGCCTGCTAGGCCAGTGCTAGGTGCGTGGCTGCTGTTTGTGGTTGTGAGGTCAGTGGTGGCTCAGTGCCTGCTAGGCCAGTGCTAGGTGCGTGGCTGCTGTTTTCAATTGTGAGGTCAGTGGTGGCTCAGTGCCTGCTAGGCCAGTGCTAGGTGCGTGGCTGCTGTTTGTGGTTGTGAGGTCCGTGGTCGCTCAAAGCCTGCTAGGCCAGTGCTAGGTGCGTGGGTGCTGATTTAAATTGTGAAGGTCACTTGTGGCTCAGTGCCTGCTAGGCCAGTGTTAGGTGCGTGGGTGTTGTTTGTGGTTGTTAGGTCCGTGGTGGCTCAAAGCCTGCTGGGCCAGCGCTAGGTGCGTGGCTGCTGTTTTCAATTGTGAGGTCAGTGGTGGCTCAGTGCCCGCTAGGCCAGTGCTAGGTGCGTGGCTGCTGTTTGTGGTTGTGAGGTCAGTGGTGGCTCAGTGCCTGCTAGGCCAGTGCTAGGTGCGTGGGTGCTGTTTGTGGTTGTGAGGTCAGTGGTGGCTCAGTGCCTGCTAGGCCAGTGCTAGGTGCGTGGCTGCTGTTTGTGGTTGTGAGGTCAGTGGTGGCTCAGTGCCTGCTAGGCCAGTGCTAGGTGCGTGGGTGCTGTTTTCAATTGTGAGGTCAGTGGTGGCTCACTGCCTGCTAGGCCAGTGCTAGGTGCGTGGGTGCTGTTTTCAATTGTGAGGTCAGTGGTGGCTCAGTGCCTGCTAGGCCAGTGCTAGGTGCGTGGCTGCTGTTTTCAATTGTGAGGTCAGTGGTGGCTCAGTGCCTGCTAGGCCAGTGCTAGGTGCGTGGCTGCTGTTTTCAATTGTGAGGTCAGTGGTGGCTCAGTGCCTGCTAGGCCAGTGCTAGGTGCGTGGCTGCTGTTTTCAATTGTGAGGTCAGTTGTGTCTCAGTGCCTGCTAGGCCAGTGCTAGGTGCGTGGGTGCTGTTTGTGGTTGTGAGGTCAGTGGTGGCTCAGTGCCTGCTAGGCCAGTGTTAGGTGCGTGGGTGCTGTTTGTGGTTGTGAGGTCAGTGGTGGCTCAGTGCCTGCTAGGCCAGTGCTAGGTGCGTGGGTGCTGTTTGTGGTTGTGAGGTCAGTGGTGGCTCAGTGCCTGCTAGGCCAGTGCTAGGTGCGTGGCTGCTGTTTTCAATTATGAGGTCAGTGGTGGCTCAGTGCCTGCTAGGCCAGTGCTAGGTGCGTGGCTGCTGTTTTCAATTGTGAGGTCAGTGGTGGCTCAGTGCCTGCTAGGCCAGTGCTAGGTGCGTGGCTGCTGTTTTCAATTGTGAGGTCAGTGGTGGCTCAGTGCCTGCTAGGCCAGTGCTAGGTGCGTGGCTGCTGTTTTCAATTGTGAGGTCAGTGGTGGCTCAGTGCCTGCTAGGCCAGTGCTAGGTGCGTGGCTGCTGTTTTCAATTGTGAGGTCAGTGGTGGCTCAGTGCCTGCTAGGCCAGTGCTAGGTGCGTGGGTGCTGTTTGTGGTTGTGAGGTCAGTGGTGTCTCAGTGCCTGCTAGGCCAGTGCTAGGTGCGTGGCTGCTGTTTTCAATTATGAGGTCAGTGGTGGCTCAGTGCCTGCTAGGCCAGTGTTAGGTGCGTGGCTGCTGTTGGTGGTTGTGAGGTCAGTGGTGTCTTCAGTGCCTGCTAGGCCAGTGCTAGGTGCGTGGGTGCTGTTTGTGGTTGTGAGGTCAGTGGTGGCTCAGTGCCTGCTAGGCCAGTGCTAGGTGCATGGGTGCTGTTTGTGGTTGTGAGGTCAGTGGTGTCTTCAGTGCCTGCTAGGCCAGTGCTAGGTGCGTGGCTGCTGTTTGTGGTTGTGAGGTCAGTGGTGGCTCAGTGCCTGCTAGGCCAGTGCTAGGTGCGTGGGTGCTGTTTGTGGTTGTGAGGTCAGTGGTGGCTCAGTGCCTGCTAGGCCAGTGCTAGGTGCGTGGGTGCTGTTGGTGGTTGTGAGGTCAGTGGTGGCTCAGTGCCTGCTAGGCCAGTGCTAGGTGCGTGGCTGCTGTTTGTGGTTGTGAGGTCAGTGGTGGCTCAGTGCCTGCTAGGCCAGTGCTAGGTGTGTGGGTGCTGTTGGTGGTTGTGAGGTCAGTGGTGGCTCAAAGCCTGCTGGGCCAGTGCTAGGTGCGTGGCTGCTGTTTTCAATTGTGAGGTCAGTGGTGGCTCAGTGCCTGCTAGGCCAGTGCTAGGTGCGTGGCTGCTGTTTGTGGTTGTGAGGTCAGTGGTGGCTCAGTGCCTGCTAGGCCAGTGCTAGGTGCGTGGGTGCTGTTTGTGGTTGTGAGGTCAGTGGTGGCTCAGTGCCTGCTAGGCCAGTGCTAGGTGCGTGGCTGCTGTTTTCAATTGTGAGGTCAGTGGTGGCTCAGTGCCTGCTAGGCCAGTGCTAGGTGCGTGGCTGCTGTTTGTGGTTGTGAGGTCAGTGGTGGCTCAGTGCCTGCTAGGCCAGTGCTAGGTGCGTGGCTGCTGTTTTCAGTTGTGAGGTCAGTGGTGTCTCAGTGCCTGCTAGGCCAGTGCTAGGTGCGTGGGTGCTGTTTGTGGTTGTGAGGTCCGTGGTGGCTCAGTGCCTGCTAGGCCAGTGCTAGGTGCATGGGTGCTGTTTGTGGTTGTGAGCTCAGTGGTGGCTCAGTGCCTGCTAGGCCAGTGCTAGGTGCGTGGCTGCTGTTTGTGGTTGTGAGGTCAGTGGTGGCTCAGTGCCTGCTAGGCCAGTGCTAGGTGCGTGGCTGCTGTTTGTGGTTGTGAGGTCAGTGGTGGCTCAGTGCCTGCTAGGCCAGTGCTAGGTGCGTGGCTGCTGTTTTCAATTGTGAGGTCAGTGGTGGCTCAGTGCCTGCTAGGCCAGTGCTAGGTGCGTGGGTGCTGTTTGTGGTTGTGAGGTCCGTGGTGGCTTAGTGCCTGCTAGTCCAGTGCTAGGTGCGTGGGTGCTGTTGGTGGTTGTGAGGTCAGTGGTGTCTCAGTGCCTGCTAGGCCAGTGCTAGGTGCGTGGGTGCTGTTTGTGGTTGTGAGGGCAGTGGTGGCTCAGTGCCTGCTAGGCCAGTGTTAGGTGCGTGGGTGCTGTTTGTGGTTGTGAGGTCAGTGGTGGCTCAGTGCCTGCTAGGCCAGTGCTAGGTGCGTGGGTGCTGTTTGTGGTTGTGAGGTCAGTGGTGGCTCAGTGCCTGCTAGGCCAGTGTTAGGTGCGTGGGTGCTGTTTGTGGTTGTGAGGTCAGTGGTGGCTGAGTGCCTGCTAGGCCAGTGCTAGGTGCGTGGGTGCTGTTTGCGGTTGTGAGGTCAGTGGTGGCTCAGTGCCTGCTAGGCCAGTGCTAGGTGCATGGGTGCTGTTTGTGGTTGTGAGGTCAGTGGTGGCTCAGTGCCTGCTAGGCCAGTGCTAGGTGCGTGGCTGCTGTTTGTGGTTGTGAGGTCAGTGGTGGCTCAGTGCCTGCTAGGCCAGTGCTAGGTGCGTGGGTGGTGTTTGTGGTTGTGAGGTCAGTGGTGGCTCAGTGCCTGCTAGGCCAGTGCTAGGTGCGTGGGTGCTGTTTGTGGTAGTGAGGTCAGTGGTGGCTCAGTGCCTGCTAGGCCAGTGCTAGGTGCGTGGGTGCTGTTGGTGGTTGTGAGGTCAGTGGTGGCTCAGTGCCTGCTAGGCCAGTGCTAGGTGCGTGGCTGCTGTTGCTGGTTGTGAGGTCAGTGGTGGCTCAGTGCTTGCTAGGCCAGTGTTAGGTGCGTGGGTGTTGTTTGTGGTTGTGAGGTCAGTGGTGGCTCAGTGCCTGCTAGGCCAGTGCTAGGTGCGTGGCTGCTGTTTGTGGTTGTGAGGTCCGTGGTGGCTCAAAGCCTGCTGGGCCAGTGCTAGGTGCGTGGGTGCTGATTTAAATTGTGAAGGTCACTTGTGGCTCAGTGCCTGCTAGGCCAGTGCTAGGTGCGTGGGTGTTGTTTGTGGTTGTGAGGTCAGTGGTGGCTCAGTGCCTGCTAGGCCAGTGCTAGGTGCGTGGGTGCTGTTTGTGGTTGTGAGGTCAGTGGTGTCTCACTGCCCGCTAGGCCAGTGCTAGGTGCGTGGGTGCTGTTTGCGGTTGTGAGGTCAGTGGTGGCTCAGTGCCTGCTAGGCCAGTGCTAGGTGCGTGGCTGCTGTTTGTGGTTGTGAGGTCAGTGGTGGCTCAGTGCCTGCTAGGCCAGTGCTAGGTGCGTGGCTGCTGTTTGTGGTTGTGAGGTCAGTGGTGGCTCAGTGCCTGCTAGGCCAGTGCTAGGTGCGTGGCTGCTGTTTGTGGTTGTGAGGTCAGTGGTGGCTCAGTGCCTGCTAGGCCAGTGCTAGGTGCGTGGCTGCTGTTTTCAATTGTGAGGTCAGTGGTGGCTCAGTGCCTGCTAGGCCAGTGCTAGGTGCGTGGCTGCTGTTTGTGGTTGTGAGGTCCGTGGTCGCTCAAAGCCTGCTAGGCCAGTGCTAGGTGCGTGGGTGCTGATTTAAATTGTGAAGGTCACTTGTGGCTCAGTGCCTGCTAGGCCAGTGTTAGGTGCGTGGGTGTTGTTTGTGGTTGTTAGGTCCGTGGTGGCTCAAAGCCTGCTGGGCCAGCGCTAGGTGCGTGGCTGCTGTTTTCAATTGTGAGGTCAGTGGTGGCTCAGTGCCCGCTAGGCCAGTGCTAGGTGCGTGGCTGCTGTTTGTGGTTGTGAGGTCAGTGGTGGCTCAGTGCCTGCTAGGCCAGTGCTAGGTGCGTGGGTGCTGTTTGTGGTTGTGAGGTCAGTGGTGGCTCAGTGCCTGCTAGGCCAGTGCTAGGTGCGTGGCTGCTGTTTGTGGTTGTGAGGTCAGTGGTGGCTCAGTGCCTGCTAGGCCAGTGCTAGGTGCGTGGGTGCTGTTTTCAATTGTGAGGTCAGTGGTGGCTCACTGCCTGCTAGGCCAGTGCTAGGTGCGTGGGTGCTGTTTTCAATTGTGAGGTCAGTGGTGGCTCAGTGCCTGCTAGGCCAGTGCTAGGTGCGTGGCTGCTGTTTTCAATTGTGAGGTCAGTGGTGGCTCAGTGCCTGCTAGGCCAGTGCTAGGTGCGTGGCTGCTGTTTTCAATTGTGAGGTCAGTTGTGTCTCAGTGCCTGCTAGGCCAGTGCTAGGTGCGTGGGTGCTGTTTGTGGTTGTGAGGTCAGTGGTGGCTCAGTGCCTGCTAGGCCAGTGTTAGGTGCGTGGGTGCTGTTTGTGGTTGTGAGGTCAGTGGTGGCTCAGTGCCTGCTAGGCCAGTGCTAGGTGCGTGGGTGCTGTTTGTGGTTGTGAGGTCAGTGGTGGCTCAGTGCCTGCTAGGCCAGTGCTAGGTGCGTGGCTGCTGTTTTCAATTATGAGGTCAGTGGTGGCTCAGTGCCTGCTAGGCCAGTGCTAGGTGCGTGGCTGCTGTTTTCAATTGTGAGGTCAGTGGTGTCTCAGTGCCTGCTAGGCCAGTGCTAGGTGCGTGGCTGCTGTTTTCAATTGTGAGGTCAGTGGTGGCTCAGTGCCTGCTAGGCCAGTGCTAGGTGCGTGGCTGCTGTTTTCAATTGTGAGGTCAGTGGTGGCTCAGTGCCTGCTAGGCCAGTGCTAGGTGCGTGGCTGCTGTTTTCAATTGTGAGGTCAGTGGTGGCTCAGTGCCTGCTAGGCCAGTGCTAGGTGCGTGGGTGCTGTTTGTGGTTGTGAGGTCAGTGGTGTCTCAGTGCCTGCTAGGCCAGTGCTAGGTGCGTGGCTGCTGTTTTCAATTATGAGGTCAGTGGTGGCTCAGTGCCTGCTAGGCCAGTGTTAGGTGCGTGGCTGCTGTTGGTGGTTGTGAGGTCAGTGGTGTCTTCAGTGCCTGCTAGGCCAGTGCTAGGTGCGTGGGTGCTGTTTGTGGTTGTGAGGTCAGTGGTGGCTCAGTGCCTGCTAGGCCAGTGCTAGGTGCATGGGTGCTGTTTGTGGTTGTGAGGTCAGTGGTGTCTTCAGTGCCTGCTAGGCCAGTGCTAGGTGCGTGGCTGCTGTTTGTGGTTGTGAGGTCAGTGGTGGCTCAGTGCCTGCTAGGCCAGTGCTAGGTGCGTGGGTGCTGTTTGTGGTTGTGAGGTCAGTGGTGGCTCAGTGCCTGCTAGGCCAGTGCTAGGTGCGTGGGTGCTGTTGGTGGTTGTGAGGTCAGTGGTGGCTCAGTGCCTGCTAGGCCAGTGCTAGGTGCGTGGCTGCTGTTTTCAATTGTGAGGTCAGTGGTGGCTCAGTGCCTGCTAGGCCAGTGCTAGGTGCGTGGCTGCTGTTTTCAATTGTGAGGTCAGTGGTGGCTCAGTGCCTGCTAGGCCAGTGCTAGGTGCGTGGCTGCTGTTTTCAATTGTGAGGTCAGTGGTGGCTCAGTGCCTGCTAGGCCAGTGCTAGGTGCGTGGCTGCTGTTTTCAATTGTGAGGTCAGTGGTGGCTCAGTGCCTGCTAGGCCAGTGCTAGGTGCGTGGGTGCTGTTTGTGGTTGTGAGGTCAGTGGTGTCTCAGTGCCTGCTAGGCCAGTGCTAGGTGCGTGGCTGCTGTTTTCAATTATGAGGTCAGTGGTGGCTCAGTGCCTGCTAGGCCAGTGTTAGGTGCGTGGCTGCTGTTGGTGGTTGTGAGGTCAGTGGTGTCTTCAGTGCCTGCTAGGCCAGTGCTAGGTGCGTGGGTGCTGTTTGTGGTTGTGAGGTCAGTGGTGGCTCAGTGCCTGCTAGGCCAGTGCTAGGTGCATGGGTGCTGTTTGTGGTTGTGAGGTCAGTGGTGTCTTCAGTGCCTGCTAGGCCAGTGCTAGGTGCGTGGCTGCTGTTTGTGGTTGTGAGGTCAGTGGTGGCTCAGTGCCTGCTAGGCCAGTGCTAGGTGCGTGGGTGCTGTTTGTGGTTGTGAGGTCAGTGGTGGCTCAGTGCCTGCTAGGCCAGTGCTAGGTGCGTGGGTGCTGTTGGTGGTTGTGAGGTCAGTGGTGGCTCAGTGCCTGCTAGGCCAGTGCTAGGTGCGTGGCTGCTGTTTGTGGTTGTGAGGTCAGTGGTGGCTCAGTGCCTGCTAGGCCAGTGCTAGGTGTGTGGGTGCTGTTGGTGGTTGTGAGGTCAGTGGTGGCTCAAAGCCTGCTGGGCCAGTGCTAGGTGCGTGGCTGCTGTTTTCAATTGTGAGGTCAGTGGTGGCTCAGTGCCTGCTAGGCCAGTGCTAGGTGCGTGGCTGCTGTTTGTGGTTGTGAGGTCAGTGGTGGCTCAGTGCCTGCTAGGCCAGTGCTAGGTGCGTGGGTGCTGTTTGTGGTTGTGAGGTCAGTGGTGGCTCAGTGCCTGCTAGGCCAGTGCTAGGTGCGTGGCTGCTGTTTTCAATTGTGAGGTCAGTGGTGGCTCAGTGCCTGCTAGGCCAGTGCTAGGTGCGTGGCTGCTGTTTGTGGTTGTGAGGTCAGTGGTGGCTCAGTGCCTGCTAGGCCAGTGCTAGGTGCGTGGCTGCTGTTTTCAGTTGTGAGGTCAGTGGTGTCTCAGTGCCTGCTAGGCCAGTGCTAGGTGCGTGGGTGCTGTTTGTGGTTGTGAGGTCCGTGGTGGCTCAGTGCCTGCTAGGCCAGTGCTAGGTGCATGGGTGCTGTTTGTGGTTGTGAGCTCAGTGGTGGCTCAGTGCCTGCTAGGCCAGTGCTAGGTGCGTGGCTGCTGTTTGTGGTTGTGAGGTCAGTGGTGGCTCAGTGCCTGCTAGGCCAGTGCTAGGTGCGTGGCTGCTGTTTGTGGTTGTGAGGTCAGTGGTGGCTCAGTGCCTGCTAGGCCAGTGCTAGGTGCGTGGCTGCTGTTTTCAATTGTGAGGTCAGTGGTGGCTCAGTGCCTGCTAGGCCAGTGCTAGGTGCGTGGGTGCTGTTTGTGGTTGTGAGGTCCGTGGTGGCTTAGTGCCTGCTAGTCCAGTGCTAGGTGCGTGGGTGCTGTTGGTGGTTGTGAGGTCAGTGGTGTCTCAGTGCCTGCTAGGCCAGTGCTAGGTGCGTGGGTGCTGTTTGTGGTTGTGAGGGCAGTGGTGGCTCAGTGCCTGCTAGGCCAGTGTTAGGTGCGTGGGTGCTGTTTGTGGTTGTGAGGTCAGTGGTGGCTCAGTGCCTGCTAGGCCAGTGCTAGGTGCGTGGGTGCTGTTTGTGGTTGTGAGGTCAGTGGTGGCTCAGTGCCTGCTAGGCCAGTGTTAGGTGCGTGGGTGCTGTTTGTGGTTGTGAGGTCAGTGGTGGCTGAGTGCCTGCTAGGCCAGTGCTAGGTGCGTGGGTGCTGTTTGCGGTTGTGAGGTCAGTGGTGGCTCAGTGCCTGCTAGGCCAGTGCTAGGTGCATGGGTGCTGTTTGTGGTTGTGAGGTCAGTGGTGGCTCAGTGCCTGCTAGGCCAGTGCTAGGTGCGTGGCTGCTGTTTGTGGTTGTGAGGTCAGTGGTGGCTCAGTGCCTGCTAGGCCAGTGCTAGGTGCGTGGGTGGTGTTTGTGGTTGTGAGGTCAGTGGTGGCTCAGTGCCTGCTAGGCCAGTGCTAGGTGCGTGGGTGCTGTTTGTGGTAGTGAGGTCAGTGGTGGCTCAGTGCCTGCTAGGCCAGTGCTAGGTGCGTGGGTGCTGTTGGTGGTTGTGAGGTCAGTGGTGGCTCAGTGCCTGCTAGGCCAGTGCTAGGTGCGTGGCTGCTGTTGCTGGTTGTGAGGTCAGTGGTGGCTCAGTGCTTGCTAGGCCAGTGTTAGGTGCGTGGGTGTTGTTTGTGGTTGTGAGGTCAGTGGTGGCTCAGTGCCTGCTAGGCCAGTGCTAGGTGCGTGGCTGCTGTTTGTGGTTGTGAGGTCCGTGGTGGCTCAAAGCCTGCTGGGCCAGTGCTAGGTGCGTGGGTGCTGATTTAAATTGTGAAGGTCACTTGTGGCTCAGTGCCTGCTAGGCCAGTGCTAGGTGCGTGGGTGTTGTTTGTGGTTGTGAGGTCAGTGGTGGCTCAGTGCCTGCTAGGCCAGTGCTAGGTGCGTGGGTGCTGTTTGTGGTTGTGAGGTCAGTGGTGTCTCACTGCCCGCTAGGCCAGTGCTAGGTGCGTGGGTGCTGTTTGCGGTTGTGAGGTCAGTGGTGGCTCAGTGCCTGCTAGGCCAGTGCTAGGTGCGTGGCTGCTGTTTGTGGTTGTGAGGTCAGTGGTGGCTCAGTGCCTGCTAGGCCAGTGCTAGGTGCGTGGCTGCTGTTTTCAATTATGAGGTCAGTGGTGGCTCAGTGCCTGCTAGGCCAGTGCTAGGTGCGTGGGTGCTGTTTGTGGTTGTGAGGTCAGTGGTGGCTCAGTGCCTGCTAGGCCAGTGCTAGGTGCGTGGCTGCTGTTTGTGGTTGTGAGGTCAGTGGTGGCTCAGTGCCTGCTAGGCCAGTGCTAGGTGCGTGGCTGCTGTTTGTGGTTGTGAGGTCAGTGGTGGCTCAGTGCCTGCTAGGCCAGTGCTAGGTGCGTGGCTGCTGTTTTCAATTGTGAGGTCAGTGGTGGCTCAGTGCCTGCTAGGCCAGTGCTAGGTGCGTGGCTGCTGTTTGTGGTTGTGAGGTCCGTGGTCGCTCAAAGCCTGCTAGGCCAGTGCTAGGTGCGTGGGTGCTGATTTAAATTGTGAAGGTCACTTGTGGCTCAGTGCCTGCTAGGCCAGTGTTAGGTGCGTGGGTGTTGTTTGTGGTTGTTAGGTCCGTGGTGGCTCAAAGCCTGCTGGGCCAGCGCTAGGTGCGTGGCTGCTGTTTTCAATTGTGAGGTCAGTGGTGGCTCAGTGCCCGCTAGGCCAGTGCTAGGTGCGTGGCTGCTGTTTGTGGTTGTGAGGTCAGTGGTGGCTCAGTGCCTGCTAGGCCAGTGCTAGGTGCGTGGGTGCTGTTTGTGGTTGTGAGGTCAGTGGTGGCTCAGTGCCTGCTAGGCCAGTGCTAGGTGCGTGGCTGCTGTTTGTGGTTGTGAGGTCAGTGGTGGCTCAGTGCCTGCTAGGCCAGTGCTAGGTGCGTGGGTGCTGTTTTCAATTGTGAGGTCAGTGGTGGCTCACTGCCTGCTAGGCCAGTGCTAGGTGCGTGGGTGCTGTTTTCAATTGTGAGGTCAGTGGTGGCTCAGTGCCTGCTAGGCCAGTGCTAGGTGCGTGGCTGCTGTTTGTGGTTGTGAGGTCAGTGGTGGCTCAGTGCCTGCTAGGCCAGTGCTAGGTGCGTGGCTGCTGTTTTCAATTGTGAGGTCAGTTGTGTCTCAGTGCCTGCTAGGCCAGTGCTAGGTGCGTGGGTGCTGTTTGTGGTTGTGAGGTCAGTGGTGGCTCAGTGCCTGCTAGGCCAGTGTTAGGTGCGTGGGTGCTGTTTGTGGTTGTGAGGTCAGTGGTGGCTCAGTGCCTGCTAGGCCAGTGCTAGGTGCGTGGGTGCTGTTTGTGGTTGTGAGGTCAGTGGTGGCTCAGTGCCTGCTAGGCCAGTGCTAGGTGCGTGGCTGCTGTTTTCAATTATGAGGTCAGTGGTGGCTCAGTGCCTGCTAGGCCAGTGCTAGGTGCGTGGCTGCTGTTTTCAATTGTGAGGTCAGTGGTGGCTCAGTGCCTGCTAGGCCAGTGCTAGGTGCGTGGCTGCTGTTTTCAATTGTGAGGTCAGTGGTGGCTCAGTGCCTGCTAGGCCAGTGCTAGGTGCGTGGCTGCTGTTTTCAATTGTGAGGTCAGTGGTGGCTCAGTGCCTGCTAGGCCAGTGCTAGGTGCGTGGCTGCTGTTTTCAATTGTGAGGTCAGTGGTGGCTCAGTGCCTGCTAGGCCAGTGCTAGGTGCGTGGGTGCTGTTTGTGGTTGTGAGGTCAGTGGTGTCTCAGTGCCTGCTAGGCCAGTGCTAGGTGCGTGGCTGCTGTTTTCAATTATGAGGTCAGTGGTGGCTCAGTGCCTGCTAGGCCAGTGTTAGGTGCGTGGCTGCTGTTGGTGGTTGTGAGGTCAGTGGTGTCTTCAGTGCCTGCTAGGCCAGTGCTAGGTGCGTGGGTGCTGTTTGTGGTTGTGAGGTCAGTGGTGGCTCAGTGCCTGCTAGGCCAGTGCTAGGTGCATGGGTGCTGTTTGTGGTTGTGAGGTCAGTGGTGTCTTCAGTGCCTGCTAGGCCAGTGCTAGGTGCGTGGCTGCTGTTTGTGGTTGTGAGGTCAGTGGTGGCTCAGTGCCTGCTAGGCCAGTGCTAGGTGCGTGGGTGCTGTTTGTGGTTGTGAGGTCAGTGGTGGCTCAGTGCCTGCTAGGCCAGTGCTAGGTGCGTGGGTGCTGTTGGTGGTTGTGAGGTCAGTGGTGGCTCAGTGCCTGCTAGGCCAGTGCTAGGTGCGTGGCTGCTGTTTGTGGTTGTGAGGTCAGTGGTGGCTCAGTGCCTGCTAGGCCAGTGCTAGGTGTGTGGGTGCTGTTGGTGGTTGTGAGGTCAGTGGTGGCTCAAAGCCTGCTGGGCCAGTGCTAGGTGCGTGGCTGCTGTTTTCAATTGTGAGGTCAGTGGTGGCTCAGTGCCTGCTAGGCCAGTGCTAGGTGCGTGGCTGCTGTTTGTGGTTGTGAGGTCAGTGGTGGCTCAGTGCCTGCTAGGCCAGTGCTAGGTGCGTGGGTGCTGTTTGTGGTTGTGAGGTCAGTGGTGGCTCAGTGCCTGCTAGGCCAGTGCTAGGTGCGTGGCTGCTGTTTTCAATTGTGAGGTCAGTGGTGGCTCAGTGCCTGCTAGGCCAGTGCTAGGTGCGTGGGAGCTGTTTGTGGTTGTGAGGTCAGTGGTGGCTCAGTGCCTGCTAGGCCAGTGCTAGGTGCGTGGCTGCTGTTTTCAGTTGTGAGGTCAGTGGTGTCTCAGTGCCTGCTAGGCCAGTGCTAGGTGCGTGGGTGCTGTTTGTGGTTGTGAGGTCCGTGGTGGCTCAGTGCCTGCTAGGCCAGTGCTAGGTGCATGGGTGCTGTTTGTGGTTGTGAGCTCAGTGGTGGCTCAGTGCCTGCTAGGCCAGTGCTAGGTGCGTGGCTGCTGTTTGTTGTTGTGAGGTCAGTGGTGGCTCAGTGCCTGCTAGGCCAGTGCTAGGTGCGTGGGTGCTGTTTGTGGTTGTGAGCTCAGTGGTGGCTCAGTGCCTGCTAGGCCAGTGCTAGGTGCGTGGGTGCTGTTTGTGGTTGTGAGGTCAGTGGTGTCTCACTGCCCGCTAGGCCAGTGCTAGGTGCGTGGGTGCTGTTTGTGGTTGTGAGGTCAGTGGTGGCTCAGTGCCTGCTAGGCCAGTGCTAGGTGCGTGGCTGCTGTTTTCAATTGTGAGGTCAGTGGTGGCTCAGTGCCTGCTAGGCCAGTGCTAGGTGCGTGGCTGCTGTTTGTGGTTGTGAGGTCAGTGGTGGCTCAGTGCCTGCTAGGCCAGTGCTAGGTGCGTGGCTGCTGTTTTCAATTATGAGGTCAGTGGTGGCTCAGTGCCTGCTAGGCCAGTGCTAGGTGCGTGGCTGCTGTTTTCAATTGTGAGGTCAGTGGTGGCTCAGTGCCTGCTAGGCCAGTGCTAGGTGCGTGGCTGCTGTTTTCAATTGTGAGGTCAGTGGTGGCTCAGTGCCTGCTAGGCCAGTGCGAGGTGCGTGGGTGCTGTTTTCAATTGTGAGGTCAGTGGTGGCTCAGTGCCTGCTAGGCCAGTGCTAGGTGCGTGGCTGCTGTTTGTGGTTGTGAGGTCCGTGGTCGCTCAAAGCCTGCTAGGCCAGTGCTAGGTGCGTGGGTGCTGATTTAAATTGTGAAGGTCACTTGTGGCTCAGTGCCTGCTAGGCCAGTGTTAGGTGCGTGGGTGCTGTTTGTGGTTGTGAGGTCAGTGGTGGCTCAGTGCCTGCTAGGCCAGTGCTAGGTGCGTGGGTGCTCTTTTCAGTTGTGAGGTCAGTGGTGGCTCAGTGCCTGCTAGGCCAGTGCTAGGTGTGTGGGTGTTCTTTGTGGTTGTGAGGTCAGTGGTGGCTCAGTGCCTGCTAGGCCAGTGCTAGGTGTGTGGGTGCTGTTTGTGGTTGTGAGCTCAGTGGTGGCTCAGTGCCTGCTAGGCCAGTGCTAGGTGCGTGGGTGCTGTTGGTGGTTGTGAGGTCAGTGGTGGCTCAGTGCCTGCTAGGCCAGTGCTAGGTGCGTGGCTGCTGTTTGTGGTTGTTAGGTCCGTGGTGGCTCAAAGCCTGCTGGGCCAGCGCTAGGTGCGTGGCTGCTGTTTTCAATTGTGAGGTCAGTGGTGGCTCAGTGCCCGCTAGGCCAGTGCTAGGTGCGTGGCTGCTGTTTGTGGTTGTGAGGTCAGTGGTGGCTCAGTGCCTGCTAGGCCAGTGCTAGGTGCGTGGGTGCTGTTTGTGGTTGTGAGGTCAGTGGTGGCTCAGTGCCTGCTAGGCCAGTGCTAGGTGCGTGGCTGCTGTTTGTGGTTGTGAGGTCAGTGGTGGCTCAGTGCCTGCTAGGCCAGTGCTAGGTGCATGGGTGCTGTTTTCAATTGTGAGGTCAGTGGTGGCTCACTGCCTGCTAGGCCAGTGCTAGGTGCGTGGGTGCTGTTTTCAATTGTGAGGTCAGTGGTGGCTCAGTGCCTGCTAGGCCAGTGCTAGGTGCGTGGCTGCTGTTTTCAATTGTGAGGTCAGTGGTGGCTCAGTGCCTGCTAGGCCAGTGCTAGGTGCGTGGCTGCTGTTTTCAATTGTGAGGTCAGTGGTGGCTCAGTGCCTGCTAGGCCAGTGCTAGGTGCGTGGCTGCTGTTTTCAATTGTGAGGTCAGTGGTGGCTCAGTGCCTGCTAGGCCAGTGCGAGGTGCGTGGGTGCTGTTTTCAATTGTGAGGTCAGTGGTGGCTCAGTGCCTGCTAGGCCAGTGCTAGGTGCGTGGCTGCTGTTTGTGGTTGTGAGGTCCGTGGTCGCTCAAAGCCTGCTAGGCCAGTGCTAGGTGCGTGGGTGCTGATTTAAATTGTGAAGGTCACTTGTGGCTCAGTGCCTGCTAGGCCAGTGTTAGGTGCGTGGGTGCTGTTTGTGGTTGTGAGGTCAGTGGTGGCTCAGTGCCTGCTAGGCCAGTGCTAGGTGCGTGGGTGCTCTTTTCAGTTGTGAGGTCAGTGGTGGCTCAGTGCCTGCTAGGCCAGTGCTAGGTGCGTGGCTGCTGTTTTCAATTGTGAGGTCAGTGGTGGCTCAGTGCCTGCTAGGCCAGTGCTAGGTGCGTGGCTGCTGTTTGTGGTTGTGAGGTCAGTGGTGGCTCAGTGCCTGCTAGGCCAGTGCTAGGTGCGTGGCTGCTGTTTGTGGTTGTGAGGTCAGTGGTGGCTCAGTGCCTGCTAGGCCAGTGCTAGGTGCGTGGCTGCTGTTTGTGGTTGTGAGGTCAGTGGTGGCTCAGTGCCTGCTAGGCCAGTGCTAGGTGCGTGGGTGCTGTTTGTGGTTGTGAGGTCAGTGGTGGCTCAGTGCCTGCTAGGCCAGTGTTAGGTGCGTGGGTGCTGTTTGTGGTTGTGAGGTCAGTGGTGGCTCAGTGCCTGCTAGGCCAGTGCTAGGTGCGTGGGTGCTGTTTGTGGTTGTGAGGTCAGTGGTGGCTCAGTGCCTGCTAGGCCAGTGCTAGGTGCGTGGCTGCTGTTTTCAATTATGAGGTCAGTGGTGGCTCAGTGCCTGCTAGGCCAGTGCTAGGTGCGTGGCTGCTGTTTTCAATTGTGAGGTCAGTGGTGGCTCAGTGCCTGCTAGGCCAGTGCTAGGTGCGTGGCTGCTGTTTTCAATTGTGAGGTCAGTGGTGGCTCAGTGCCTGCTAGGCCAGTGCTAGGTGCGTGGCTGCTGTTTTCAATTGTGAGGTCAGTGGTGGCTCAGTGCCTGCTAGGCCAGTGCTAGGTGCGTGGCTGCTGTTTTCAATTGTGAGGTCAGTGGTGGCTCAGTGCCTGCTAGGCCAGTGCTAGGTGCGTGGGTGCTGTTTGTGGTTGTGAGGTCAGTGGTGTCTCAGTGCCTGCTAGGCCAGTGCTAGGTGCGTGGCTGCTGTTTTCAATTATGAGGTCAGTGGTGGCTCAGTGCCTGCTAGGCCAGTGTTAGGTGCGTGGCTGCTGTTGGTGGTTGTGAGGTCAGTGGTGTCTTCAGTGCCTGCTAGGCCAGTGCTAGGTGCGTGGGTGCTGTTTGTGGTTGTGAGGTCAGTGGTGGCTCAGTGCCTGCTAGGCCAGTGCTAGGTGCATGGGTGCTGTTTGTGGTTGTGAGGTCAGTGGTGTCTTCAGTGCCTGCTAGGCCAGTGCTAGGTGCGTGGCTGCTGTTTGTGGTTGTGAGGTCAGTGGTGGCTCAGTGCCTGCTAGGCCAGTGCTAGGTGCGTGGGTGCTGTTTGTGGTTGTGAGGTCAGTGGTGGCTCAGTGCCTGCTAGGCCAGTGCTAGGTGCGTGGGTGCTGTTGGTGGTTGTGAGGTCAGTGGTGGCTCAGTGCCTGCTAGGCCAGTGCTAGGTGCGTGGCTGCTGTTTGTGGTTGTGAGGTCAGTGGTGGCTCAGTGCCTGCTAGGCCAGTGCTAGGTGTGTGGGTGCTGTTGGTGGTTGTGAGGTCAGTGGTGGCTCAAAGCCTGCTGGGCCAGTGCTAGGTGCGTGGCTGCTGTTTTCAATTGTGAGGTCAGTGGTGGCTCAGTGCCTGCTAGGCCAGTGCTAGGTGCGTGGCTGCTGTTTGTGGTTGTGAGGTCAGTGGTGGCTCAGTGCCTGCTAGGCCAGTGCTAGGTGCGTGGGTGCTGTTTGTGGTTGTGAGGTCAGTGGTGGCTCAGTGCCTGCTAGGCCAGTGCTAGGTGCGTGGCTGCTGTTTTCAATTGTGAGGTCAGTGGTGGCTCAGTGCCTGCTAGGCCAGTGCTAGGTGCGTGGCTGCTGTTTGTGGTTGTGAGGTCAGTGGTGGCTCAGTGCCTGCTAGGCCAGTGCTAGGTGCGTGGCTGCTGTTTTCAGTTGTGAGGTCAGTGGTGTCTCAGTGCCTGCTAGGCCAGTGCTAGGTGCGTGGGTGCTGTTTGTGGTTGTGAGGTCCGTGGTGGCTCAGTGCCTGCTAGGCCAGTGCTAGGTGCATGGGTGCTGTTTGTGGTTGTGAGCTCAGTGGTGGCTCAGTGCCTGCTAGGCCAGTGCTAGGTGCGTGGCTGCTGTTTGTGGTTGTGAGGTCAGTGGTGGCTCAGTGCCTGCTAGGCCAGTGCTAGGTGCGTGGCTGCTGTTTGTGGTTGTGAGGTCAGTGGTGGCTCAGTGCCTGCTAGGCCAGTGCTAGGTGCGTGGCTGCTGTTTTCAATTGTGAGGTCAGTGGTGGCTCAGTGCCTGCTAGGCCAGTGCTAGGTGCGTGGGTGCTGTTTGTGGTTGTGAGGTCCGTGGTGGCTTAGTGCCTGCTAGTCCAGTGCTAGGTGCGTGGGTGCTGTTGGTGGTTGTGAGGTCAGTGGTGTCTCAGTGCCTGCTAGGCCAGTGCTAGGTGCGTGGGTGCTGTTTGTGGTTGTGAGGGCAGTGGTGGCTCAGTGCCTGCTAGGCCAGTGTTAGGTGCGTGGGTGCTGTTTGTGGTTGTGAGGTCAGTGGTGGCTCAGTGCCTGCTAGGCCAGTGCTAGGTGCGTGGGTGCTGTTTGTGGTTGTGAGGTCAGTGGTGGCTCAGTGCCTGCTAGGCCAGTGTTAGGTGCGTGGGTGCTGTTTGTGGTTGTGAGGTCAGTGGTGGCTGAGTGCCTGCTAGGCCAGTGCTAGGTGCGTGGGTGCTGTTTGCGGTTGTGAGGTCAGTGGTGGCTCAGTGCCTGCTAGGCCAGTGCTAGGTGCATGGGTGCTGTTTGTGGTTGTGAGGTCAGTGGTGGCTCAGTGCCTGCTAGGCCAGTGCTAGGTGCGTGGCTGCTGTTTGTGGTTGTGAGGTCAGTGGTGGCTCAGTGCCTGCTAGGCCAGTGCTAGGTGCGTGGGTGGTGTTTGTGGTTGTGAGGTCAGTGGTGGCTCAGTGCCTGCTAGGCCAGTGCTAGGTGCGTGGGTGCTGTTTGTGGTAGTGAGGTCAGTGGTGGCTCAGTGCCTGCTAGGCCAGTGCTAGGTGCGTGGGTGCTGTTGGTGGTTGTGAGGTCAGTGGTGGCTCAGTGCCTGCTAGGCCAGTGCTAGGTGCGTGGCTGCTGTTGCTGGTTGTGAGGTCAGTGGTGGCTCAGTGCTTGCTAGGCCAGTGTTAGGTGCGTGGGTGTTGTTTGTGGTTGTGAGGTCAGTGGTGGCTCAGTGCCTGCTAGGCCAGTGCTAGGTGCGTGGCTGCTGTTTGTGGTTGTGAGGTCCGTGGTGGCTCAAAGCCTGCTGGGCCAGTGCTAGGTGCGTGGGTGCTGATTTAAATTGTGAAGGTCACTTGTGGCTCAGTGCCTGCTAGGCCAGTGCTAGGTGCGTGGGTGTTGTTTGTGGTTGTGAGGTCAGTGGTGGCTCAGTGCCTGCTAGGCCAGTGCTAGGTGCGTGGGTGCTGTTTGTGGTTGTGAGGTCAGTGGTGTCTCACTGCCCGCTAGGCCAGTGCTAGGTGCGTGGGTGCTGTTTGCGGTTGTGAGGTCAGTGGTGGCTCAGTGCCTGCTAGGCCAGTGCTAGGTGCGTGGCTGCTGTTTGTGGTTGTGAGGTCAGTGGTGGCTCAGTGCCTGCTAGGCCAGTGCTAGGTGCGTGGCTGCTGTTTGTGGTTGTGAGGTCAGTGGTGGCTCAGTGCCTGCTAGGCCAGTGCTAGGTGCGTGGCTGCTGTTTGTGGTTGTGAGGTCAGTGGTGGCTCAGTGCCTGCTAGGCCAGTGCTAGGTGCGTGGCTGCTGTTTTCAATTGTGAGGTCAGTGGTGGCTCAGTGCCTGCTAGGCCAGTGCTAGGTGCGTGGCTGCTGTTTGTGGTTGTGAGGTCCGTGGTCGCTCAAAGCCTGCTAGGCCAGTGCTAGGTGCGTGGGTGCTGATTTAAATTGTGAAGGTCACTTGTGGCTCAGTGCCTGCTAGGCCAGTGTTAGGTGCGTGGGTGTTGTTTGTGGTTGTTAGGTCCGTGGTGGCTCAAAGCCTGCTGGGCCAGCGCTAGGTGCGTGGCTGCTGTTTTCAATTGTGAGGTCAGTGGTGGCTCAGTGCCCGCTAGGCCAGTGCTAGGTGCGTGGCTGCTGTTTGTGGTTGTGAGGTCAGTGGTGGCTCAGTGCCTGCTAGGCCAGTGCTAGGTGCGTGGGTGCTGTTTGTGGTTGTGAGGTCAGTGGTGGCTCAGTGCCTGCTAGGCCAGTGCTAGGTGCGTGGCTGCTGTTTGTGGTTGTGAGGTCAGTGGTGGCTCAGTGCCTGCTAGGCCAGTGCTAGGTGCGTGGGTGCTGTTTTCAATTGTGA
Source organism: Apteryx mantelli (assembly GCF_036417845.1). Taxonomy (NCBI): domain Eukaryota; kingdom Metazoa; phylum Chordata; class Aves; order Apterygiformes; family Apterygidae; genus Apteryx; species Apteryx mantelli. The sequence goes on from NC_089988.1 coordinate 20,183,539, forward strand.
GGTCAGTGGTGGCTCACTGCCTGCTAGGCCAGTGCTAGGTGCGTGGGTGCTGTTTTCAATTGTGAGGTCAGTGGTGGCTCAGTGCCTGCTAGGCCAGTGCTAGGTGCGTGGCTGCTGTTTTCAATTGTGAGGTCAGTGGTGGCTCAGTGCCTGCTAGGCCAGTGCTAGGTGCGTGGCTGCTGTTTTCAATTGTGAGGTCAGTGGTGGCTCAGTGCCTGCTAGGCCAGTGCTAGGTGCGTGGCTGCTGTTTTCAATTGTGAGGTCAGTTGTGTCTCAGTGCCTGCTAGGCCAGTGCTAGGTGCGTGGGTGCTGTTTGTGGTTGTGAGGTCAGTGGTGGCTCAGTGCCTGCTAGGCCAGTGTTAGGTGCGTGGGTGCTGTTTGTGGTTGTGAGGTCAGTGGTGGCTCAGTGCCTGCTAGGCCAGTGCTAGGTGCGTGGGTGCTGTTTGTGGTTGTGAGGTCAGTGGTGGCTCAGTGCCTGCTAGGCCAGTGCTAGGTGCGTGGCTGCTGTTTTCAATTATGAGGTCAGTGGTGGCTCAGTGCCTGCTAGGCCAGTGCTAGGTGCGTGGCTGCTGTTTTCAATTGTGAGGTCAGTGGTGGCTCAGTGCCTGCTAGGCCAGTGCTAGGTGCGTGGCTGCTGTTTTCAATTGTGAGGTCAGTGGTGGCTCAGTGCCTGCTAGGCCAGTGCTAGGTGCGTGGCTGCTGTTTTCAATTGTGAGGTCAGTGGTGGCTCAGTGCCTGCTAGGCCAGTGCTAGGTGCGTGGCTGCTGTTTTCAATTGTGAGGTCAGTGGTGGCTCAGTGCCTGCTAGGCCAGTGCTAGGTGCGTGGGTGCTGTTTGTGGTTGTGAGGTCAGTGGTGTCTCAGTGCCTGCTAGGCCAGTGCTAGGTGCGTGGCTGCTGTTTTCAATTATGAGGTCAGTGGTGGCTCAGTGCCTGCTAGGCCAGTGTTAGGTGCGTGGCTGCTGTTGGTGGTTGTGAGGTCAGTGGTGTCTTCAGTGCCTGCTAGGCCAGTGCTAGGTGCGTGGGTGCTGTTTGTGGTTGTGAGGTCAGTGGTGGCTCAGTGCCTGCTAGGCCAGTGCTAGGTGCATGGGTGCTGTTTGTGGTTGTGAGGTCAGTGGTGTCTTCAGTGCCTGCTAGGCCAGTGCTAGGTGCGTGGCTGCTGTTTGTGGTTGTGAGGTCAGTGGTGGCTCAGTGCCTGCTAGGCCAGTGCTAGGTGCGTGGGTGCTGTTTGTGGTTGTGAGGTCAGTGGTGGCTCAGTGCCTGCTAGGCCAGTGCTAGGTGCGTGGGTGCTGTTGGTGGTTGTGAGGTCAGTGGTGGCTCAGTGCCTGCTAGGCCAGTGCTAGGTGTGTGGGTGCTGTTGGTGGTTGTGAGGTCAGTGGTGGCTCAGTGCCTGCTGGGCCAGTGCTAGGTGCGTGGCTGCTGTTTTCAATTGTGAGGTCAGTGGTGGCTCAGTGCCTGCTAGGCCAGTGCTAGGTGCGTGGCTGCTGTTTGTGGTTGTGAGGTCAGTGGTGGCTCAGTGCCTGCTAGGCCAGTGCTAGGTGCGTGGCTGCTGTTTTCAATTATGAGGTCAGTGGTGGCTCAGTGCCTGCTAGGCCAGTGCTAGGTGCGTGGCTGCTGTTTTCAATTGTGAGGTCAGTGGTGGCTCAGTGCCTGCTAGGCCAGTGCTAGGTGCGTGGCTGCTGTTTTCAATTGTGAGGTCAGTGGTGGCTCAGTGCCTGCTAGGCCAGTGCGAGGTGCGTGGGTGCTGTTTTCAATTGTGAGGTCAGTGGTGGCTCAGTGCCTGCTAGGCCAGTGCTAGGTGCGTGGCTGCTGTTTGTGGTTGTGAGGTCCGTGGTCGCTCAAAGCCTGCTAGGCCAGTGCTAGGTGCGTGGGTGCTGATTTAAATTGTGAAGGTCACTTGTGGCTCAGTGCCTGCTAGGCCAGTGTTAGGTGCGTGGGTGCTGTTTGTGGTTGTGAGGTCAGTGGTGGCTCAGTGCCTGCTAGGCCAGTGCTAGGTGCGTGGGTGCTCTTTTCAGTTGTGAGGTCAGTGGTGGCTCAGTGCCTGCTAGGCCAGTGCTAGGTGTGTGGGTGTTCTTTGTGGTTGTGAGGTCAGTGGTGGCTCAGTGCCTGCTAGGCCAGTGCTAGGTGTGTGGGTGCTGTTTGTGGTTGTGAGCTCAGTGGTGGCTCAGTGCCTGCTAGGCCAGTGCTAGGTGCGTGGGTGCTGTTGGTGGTTGTGAGGTCAGTGGTGGCTCAGTGCCTGCTAGGCCAGTGCTAGGTGCGTGGCTGCTGTTTGTGGTTGTTAGGTCCGTGGTGGCTCAAAGCCTGCTGGGCCAGCGCTAGGTGCGTGGCTGCTGTTTTCAATTGTGAGGTCAGTGGTGGCTCAGTGCCCGCTAGGCCAGTGCTAGGTGCGTGGCTGCTGTTTGTGGTTGTGAGGTCAGTGGTGGCTCAGTGCCTGCTAGGCCAGTGCTAGGTGCGTGGGTGCTGTTTGTGGTTGTGAGGTCAGTGGTGGCTCAGTGCCTGCTAGGCCAGTGCTAGGTGCGTGGCTGCTGTTTGTGGTTGTGAGGTCAGTGGTGGCTCAGTGCCTGCTAGGCCAGTGCTAGGTGCGTGGGTGCTGTTTTCAATTGTGAGGTCAGTGGTGGCTCACTGCCTGCTAGGCCAGTGCTAGGTGCGTGGGTGCTGTTTTCAATTGTGAGGTCAGTGGTGGCTCAGTGCCTGCTAGGCCAGTGCTAGGTGCGTGGCTGCTGTTTTCAATTGTGAGGTCAGTGGTGGCTCAGTGCCTGCTAGGCCAGTGCTAGGTGCGTGGCTGCTGTTTTCAATTGTGAGGTCAGTGGTGGCTCAGTGCCTGCTAGGCCAGTGCTAGGTGCGTGGCTGCTGTTTTCAATTGTGAGGTCAGTGGTGGCTCAGTGCCTGCTAGGCCAGTGCGAGGTGCGTGGGTGCTGTTTTCAATTGTGAGGTCAGTGGTGGCTCAGTGCCTGCTAGGCCAGTGCTAGGTGCGTGGCTGCTGTTTGTGGTTGTGAGGTCCGTGGTCGCTCAAAGCCTGCTAGGCCAGTGCTAGGTGCGTGGGTGCTGATTTAAATTGTGAAGGTCACTTGTGGCTCAGTGCCTGCTAGGCCAGTGTTAGGTGCGTGGGTGCTGTTTGTGGTTGTGAGGTCAGTGGTGGCTCAGTGCCTGCTAGGCCAGTGCTAGGTGCGTGGGTGCTCTTTTCAGTTGTGAGGTCAGTGGTGGCTCAGTGCCTGCTAGGCCAGTGCTAGGTGCGTGGCTGCTGTTTTCAATTGTGAGGTCAGTGGTGGCTCAGTGCCTGCTAGGCCAGTGCTAGGTGCGTGGCTGCTGTTTGTGGTTGTGAGGTCAGTGGTGGCTCAGTGCCTGCTAGGCCAGTGCTAGGTGCATGGGTGCTGTTTGTGGTTGTGAGGTCAGTGGTGGCTCAGTGCCTGCTAGGCCAGTGCTAGGTGCGTGGGTGCTGTTTGTGGTTGTGAGCTCAGTGGTGGCTCAGTGCCTGCTAGGCCAGTGCTAGGTGCGTGGCTGCTGTTTGTGGTTGTGAGGTCCGTGGTGGCTCAAAGCCTGCTGGGCCAGTGCTAGGTGCGTGGGTGCTGTTTTCAATTGTGAAGGTCAGTGGTGGCTCAGTGCCTGCTAGGCCAGTGCTAGGTGCGTGGCTGCTGTTTGTGGTTGTGAGGTCAGTGGTGGCTCAGTGCCTGCTAGGCCAGTGCTAGGTGCGTGGCTCCTGTTGGTGGTTGTGAGGTCAGTGGTGGCTCAGTGCCTGCTAGGCCAGTGCTAGGTGCGTGGCTGCTGTTGGTGGTTGTGAGGTCAGTGGTGGCTCAGTGCCTGCTAGGCCAGTGCTAGGTGCGTGGCTGCTGTTTGTGGTTGTGAGGTCAGTGGTGGCTCAGTGCCTGCTAGGCCAGTGCTAGGTGCGTGGGTGCTGTTTGTGGTTGTGAGGTCAGTGGTGGCTCAGTGCCTGCTAGGCCAGTGCTAGGTGCATGGGTGCTGTTTGTGGTTGTGAGCTCAGTGGTGGCTCAGTGCCTGCTAGGCCAGTGCTAGGTGCGTGGGTGTTGTTTGTGGTTGTGAGGTCAGTGGTGGCTCAGTGCCTGCTAGGCCAGTGCTAGGTGCGTGGCTGCTGTTGCTGGTTGTGAGGTCAGTGGTGGCTCAGTGCCTGCTAGGCCAGTGCTAGGTGCGTGGGTGTTGTTTGTGGTTGTGAGGTCAGTGGTGGCTCAGTGCCTGCTAGGCCAGTGCTAGGTGCGTGGCTGCTGTTTGTGGTTGTGAGGTCCGTGGTGGCTCAAAGCCTGCTGGGCCAGTGCTAGGTGCGTGGGTGCTGATTTAAATTGTGAAGGTCACTTGTGGCTCAGTGCCTGCTAGGCCAGTGCTAGGTGCGTGGGTGTTGTTTGTGGTTGTGAGGTCAGTGGTGGCTCAGTGCCTGCTAGGCCAGTGCTAGGTGCGTGGGTGCTGTTTGTGGTTGTGAGGTCAGTGGTGTCTCACTGCCCGCTAGGCCAGTGCTAGGTGCGTGGGTGCTGTTTGCGGTTGTGAGGTCAGTGGTGGCTCAGTGCCTGCTAGGCCAGTGCTAGGTGCGTGGCTGCTGTTTGTGGTTGTGAGGTCAGTGTTGGCTCAGTGCCTGCTAGGCCAGTGCTAGGTGCGTGGCTGCTGTTTTCAATTGTGAGGTCAGTGGTGGCTCAGTGCCTGCTAGGCCAGTGCTAGGTGCGTGGCTGCTGTTTGTGGTTGTGAGGTCAGTGGTGGCTCAGTGCCTGCTAGGCCAGTGCTAGGTGCGTGGCTGCTGTTTGTGGTTGTGAGGTCCGTGGTCGCTCAAAGCCTGCTAGGCCAGTGCTAGGTGCGTGGGTGCTGATTTAAATTGTGAAGGTCACTTGTGGCTCAGTGCCTGCTAGGCCAGTGTTAGGTGCGTGGGTGCTGTTTGTGGTTGTGAGGTCAGTGGTGGCTCAGTGCCTGCTAGGCCAGTGCTAGGTGCGTGGGTGCTCTTTTCAGTTGTGAGGTCAGTGGTGGCTCAGTGCCTGCTAGGCCAGTGCTAGGTGTGTGGGTGTTCTTTGTGGTTGTGAGGTCAGTGGTGGCTCAGTGCCTGCTAGGCCAGTGCTAGGTGTGTGGATGCTGTTTGTGGTTGTGAGCTCAGTGGTGGCTCAGTGCCTGCTAGGCCAGTGCTAGGTGCGTGGGTGCTGTTGGTGGTTGTGAGGTCAGTGGTGGCTCAGTGCCTGCTAGGCCAGTGCTAGGTGCGTGGCTGCTGTTTTCAATTGTGAGGTCAGTGGTGGCTCAGTGCCTGCTAGGCCAGTGCTAGGTGCGTGGGTGCTGTTTGTGGTTGTGAGGTCAGTGGTGGCTCAGTGCCTGCTAGGCCAGTGCTAGGTGCATGGGTGCTGTTTGTGGTTGTGAGCTCAGTGGTGGCTCAGTGCCTGCTAGGCCAGTGCTAGGTGCGTGGGTGTTGTTTGTGGTTGTGAGGTCAGTGGTGGCTCAGTGCCTGCTAGGCCAGTGCTAGGTGCGTGGCTGCTGTTTTCAATTGTGAGGTCAGTGGTGGCTCAGTGCCTGCTAGGCCAGTGCTAGGTGCGTGGGTGCTGTTTGTGGTTGTGAGGTCAGTGGTGGCTCAGTGCCTGCTAGGCCAGTGCTAGGTGCATGGGTGCTGTTTGTGGTTGTGAGCTCAGTGGTGGCTCAGTGCCTGCTAGGCCAGTGCTAGGTGCGTGGGTGCTGTTGGTGGTTGTGAGGTCAGTGGTGGCTCAGTGCCTGCTAGGCCAGTGCTAGGTGCGTGGCTGCTGTTTTCAATTGTGAGGTCAGTGGTGGCTCAGTGCCTGCTAGGCCAGTGCTAGGTGCGTGGCTGCTGTTTGTGGTTGTGAGGTCAGTGGTGGCTCAGTGCCTGCTAGGCCAGTGCTAGGTGCGTGGGTGCTGTTTGTGGTTGTGAGGTCAGTGGTGGCTCAGTGCCTGCTAGGCCAGTGCTAGGTGCGTGGCTGCTGTTTTCAATTGTGAGGTCAGTGGTGGCTCAGTGCCTGCTAGGCCAGTGCTAGGTGCGTGGCTGCTGTTTGTGGTTGTGAGGTCAGTGGTGGCTCAGTGCCTGCTAGGCCAGTGCTAGGTGCGTGGCTGCTGTTTTCAGTTGTGAGGTCAGTGGTGTCTCAGTGCCTGCTAGGCCAGTGCTAGGTGCGTGGGTGCTGTTTGTGGTTGTGAGGTCCGTGGTGGCTCAGTGCCTGCTAGGCCAGTGCTAGGTGCATGGGTGCTGTTTGTGGTTGTGAGCTCAGTGGTGGCTCAGTGCCTGCTAGGCCAGTGCTAGGTGCGTGGCTGCTGTTTGTGGTTGTGAGGTCAGTGGTGGCTCAGTGCCTGCTAGGCCAGTGCTAGGTGCGTGGCTGCTGTTTGTGGTTGTGAGGTCAGTGGTGGCTCAGTGCCTGCTAGGCCAGTGCTAGGTGCGTGGCTGCTGTTTTCAATTGTGAGGTCAGTGGTGGCTCAGTGCCTGCTAGGCCAGTGCTAGGTGCGTGGGTGCTGTTTGTGGTTGTGAGGTCCGTGGTGGCTTAGTGCCTGCTAGTCCAGTGCTAGGTGCGTGGGTGCTGTTTGTGGTTGTGAGGTCAGTGGTGTCTCAGTGCCTGCTAGTCCAGTGCTAGGTGCATGGGTGCTGTTTGTGGTTGTGAGCTCAGTGGTGGCTCAGTGCCTGCTAGGCCAGTGCTAGGTGCGTGGGTGCTGTTTGTGGTTGTGAGGTCAGTGGTGGCTCAGTGCCTGCTAGGCCAGTGCTAGGTGCGTGGCTGCTGTTGCTGGTTGTGAGGTCAGTGGTGGCTCAGTGCCTGCTAGGCCAGGGTTAGGTGCGTGGGTGTTGTTTGTGGTTGTGAGGTCAGTGGTGTCTCAGTGCCTGCTAGGCCAGTGCTAGGTGCGTGGGTGCTGTTTGTGGTTGTGAGGGCAGTGGTGGCTCAGTGCCTGCTAGGCCAGTGTTAGGTGCGTGGCTGCTGTTTGTGGTTGTGAGGTCAGTGGTGGCTCAGTGCCTGCTAGGCCAGTGCTAGGTGCGTGGGTGCTGTTTGTGGTTGTGAGGTCAGTGGTGGCTCAGTGCCTGCTAGGCCAGTGTTAGGTGCGTGGGTGCTGTTTGTGGTTGTGAGGTCAGTGGTGGCTGAGTGCCTGCTAGGCCAGTGCTAGGTGCGTGGGTGCTGTTTGCGGTTGTGAGGTCAGTGGTGGCTCAGTGCCTGCTAGGCCAGTGCTAGGTGCATGGGTGCTGTTTGTGGTTGTGAGGTCAGTGGTGGCTCAGTGCCTGCTAGGCCAGTGCTAGGTGCGTGGCTGCTGTTTGTGGTTGTGAGGTCAGTGGTGGCTCAGTGCCTGCTAGGCCAGTGCTAGGTGCGTGGGTGGTGTTTGTGGTTGTGAGGTCAGTGGTGGCTCAGTGCCTGCTAGGCCAGTGCTAGGTGCGTGGGTGCTGTTTGTGGTAGTGAGGTCAGTGGTGGCTCAGTGCCTGCTAGGCCAGTGCTAGGTGCGTGGGTGCTGTTGGTGGTTGTGAGGTCAGTGGTGGCTCAGTGCCTGCTAGGCCAGTGCTAGGTGCGTGGCTGCTGTTGCTGGTTGTGAGGTCAGTGGTGGCTCAGTGCTTGCTAGGCCAGTGTTAGGTGCGTGGGTGTTGTTTGTGGTTGTGAGGTCAGTGGTGGCTCAGTGCCTGCTAGGCCAGTGCTAGGTGCGTGGCTGCTGTTTGTGGTTGTGAGGTCCGTGGTGGCTCAAAGCCTGCTGGGCCAGTGCTAGGTGCGTGGGTGCTGATTTAAATTGTGAAGGTCACTTGTGGCTCAGTGCCTGCTAGGCCAGTGCTAGGTGCGTGGGTGTTGTTTGTGGTTGTGAGGTCAGTGGTGGCTCAGTGCCTGCTAGGCCAGTGCTAGGTGCGTGGGTGCTGTTTGTGGTTGTGAGGTCAGTGGTGTCTCACTGCCCGCTAGGCCAGTGCTAGGTGCGTGGGTGCTGTTTGCGGTTGTGAGGTCAGTGGTGGCTCAGTGCCTGCTAGGCCAGTGCTAGGTGCGTGGCTGCTGTTTGTGGTTGTGAGGTCAGTGGTGGCTCAGTGCCTGCTAGGCCAGTGCTAGGTGCGTGGCTGCTGTTTGTGGTTGTGAGGTCAGTGGTGGCTCAGTGCCTGCTAGGCCAGTGCTAGGTGCGTGGCTGCTGTTTGTGGTTGTGAGGTCAGTGGTGGCTCAGTGCCTGCTAGGCCAGTGCTAGGTGCGTGGCTGCTGTTTTCAATTGTGAGGTCAGTGGTGGCTCAGTGCCTGCTAGGCCAGTGCTAGGTGCGTGGCTGCTGTTTGTGGTTGTGAGGTCCGTGGTCGCTCAAAGCCTGCTAGGCCAGTGCTAGGTGCGTGGGTGCTGATTTAAATTGTGAAGGTCACTTGTGGCTCAGTGCCTGCTAGGCCAGTGTTAGGTGCGTGGGTGTTGTTTGTGGTTGTTAGGTCCGTGGTGGCTCAAAGCCTGCTGGGCCAGCGCTAGGTGCGTGGCTGCTGTTTTCAATTGTGAGGTCAGTGGTGGCTCAGTGCCCGCTAGGCCAGTGCTAGGTGCGTGGCTGCTGTTTGTGGTTGTGAGGTCAGTGGTGGCTCAGTGCCTGCTAGGCCAGTGCTAGGTGCGTGGGTGCTGTTTGTGGTTGTGAGGTCAGTGGTGGCTCAGTGCCTGCTAGGCCAGTGCTAGGTGCGTGGCTGCTGTTTGTGGTTGTGAGGTCAGTGGTGGCTCAGTGCCTGCTAGGCCAGTGCTAGGTGCGTGGGTGCTGTTTTCAATTGTGAGGTCAGTGGTGGCTCACTGCCTGCTAGGCCAGTGCTAGGTGCGTGGGTGCTGTTTTCAATTGTGAGGTCAGTGGTGGCTCAGTGCCTGCTAGGCCAGTGCTAGGTGCGTGGCTGCTGTTTTCAATTGTGAGGTCAGTGGTGGCTCAGTGCCTGCTAGGCCAGTGCTAGGTGCGTGGCTGCTGTTTTCAATTGTGAGGTCAGTGGTGGCTCAGTGCCTGCTAGGCCAGTGCTAGGTGCGTGGCTGCTGTTTTCAATTGTGAGGTCAGTTGTGTCTCAGTGCCTGCTAGGCCAGTGCTAGGTGCGTGGGTGCTGTTTGTGGTTGTGAGGTCAGTGGTGGCTCAGTGCCTGCTAGGCCAGTGTTAGGTGCGTGGGTGCTGTTTGTGGTTGTGAGGTCAGTGGTGGCTCAGTGCCTGCTAGGCCAGTGCTAGGTGCGTGGGTGCTGTTTGTGGTTGTGAGGTCAGTGGTGGCTCAGTGCCTGCTAGGCCAGTGCTAGGTGCGTGGCTGCTGTTTTCAATTATGAGGTCAGTGGTGGCTCAGTGCCTGCTAGGCCAGTGCTAGGTGCGTGGCTGCTGTTTTCAATTGTGAGGTCAGTGGTGGCTCAGTGCCTGCTAGGCCAGTGCTAGGTGCGTGGCTGCTGTTTTCAATTGTGAGGTCAGTGGTGGCTCAGTGCCTGCTAGGCCAGTGCTAGGTGCGTGGCTGCTGTTTTCAATTGTGAGGTCAGTGGTGGCTCAGTGCCTGCTAGGCCAGTGCTAGGTGCGTGGCTGCTGTTTTCAATTGTGAGGTCAGTGGTGGCTCAGTGCCTGCTAGGCCAGTGCTAGGTGCGTGGGTGCTGTTTGTGGTTGTGAGGTCAGTGGTGTCTCAGTGCCTGCTAGGCCAGTGCTAGGTGCGTGGCTGCTGTTTTCAATTATGAGGTCAGTGGTGGCTCAGTGCCTGCTAGGCCAGTGTTAGGTGCGTGGCTGCTGTTGGTGGTTGTGAGGTCAGTGGTGTCTTCAGTGCCTGCTAGGCCAGTGCTAGGTGCGTGGGTGCTGTTTGTGGTTGTGAGGTCAGTGGTGGCTCAGTGCCTGCTAGGCCAGTGCTAGGTGCATGGGTGCTGTTTGTGGTTGTGAGGTCAGTGGTGTCTTCAGTGCCTGCTAGGCCAGTGCTAGGTGCGTGGCTGCTGTTTGTGGTTGTGAGGTCAGTGGTGGCTCAGTGCCTGCTAGGCCAGTGCTAGGTGCGTGGGTGCTGTTTGTGGTTGTGAGGTCAGTGGTGGCTCAGTGCCTGCTAGGCCAGTGCTAGGTGCGTGGGTGCTGTTGGTGGTTGTGAGGTCAGTGGTGGCTCAGTGCCTGCTAGGCCAGTGCTAGGTGCGTGGCTGCTGTTTGTGGTTGTGAGGTCAGTGGTGGCTCAGTGCCTGCTAGGCCAGTGCTAGGTGTGTGGGTGCTGTTGGTGGTTGTGAGGTCAGTGGTGGCTCAGTGCCTGCTGGGCCAGTGCTAGGTGCGTGGCTGCTGTTTTCAATTGTGAGGTCAGTGGTGGCTCAGTGCCTGCTAGGCCAGTGCTAGGTGCGTGGCTGCTGTTTGTGGTTGTGAGGTCAGTGGTGGCTCAGTGCCTGCTAGGCCAGTGCTAGGTGCGTGGCTGCTGTTTTCAATTATGAGGTCAGTGGTGGCTCAGTGCCTGCTAGGCCAGTGCTAGGTGCGTGGCTGCTGTTTTCAATTGTGAGGTCAGTGGTGGCTCAGTGCCTGCTAGGCCAGTGCTAGGTGCGTGGCTGCTGTTTTCAATTGTGAGGTCAGTGGTGGCTCAGTGCCTGCTAGGCCAGTGCGAGGTGCGTGGGTGCTGTTTTCAATTGTGAGGTCAGTGGTGGCTCAGTGCCTGCTAGGCCAGTGCTAGGTGCGTGGCTGCTGTTTGTGGTTGTGAGGTCCGTGGTCGCTCAAAGCCTGCTAGGCCAGTGCTAGGTGCGTGGGTGCTGATTTAAATTGTGAAGGTCACTTGTGGCTCAGTGCCTGCTAGGCCAGTGTTAGGTGCGTGGGTGCTGTTTGTGGTTGTGAGGTCAGTGGTGGCTCAGTGCCTGCTAGGCCAGTGCTAGGTGCGTGGGTGCTCTTTTCAGTTGTGAGGTCAGTGGTGGCTCAGTGCCTGCTAGGCCAGTGCTAGGTGTGTGGGTGTTCTTTGTGGTTGTGAGGTCAGTGGTGGCTCAGTGCCTGCTAGGCCAGTGCTAGGTGTGTGGGTGCTGTTTGTGGTTGTGAGCTCAGTGGTGGCTCAGTGCCTGCTAGGCCAGTGCTAGGTGCGTGGGTGCTGTTGGTGGTTGTGAGGTCAGTGGTGGCTCAGTGCCTGCTAGGCCAGTGCTAGGTGCGTGGCTGCTGTTTGTGGTTGTTAGGTCCGTGGTGGCTCAAAGCCTGCTGGGCCAGCGCTAGGTGCGTGGCTGCTGTTTTCAATTGTGAGGTCAGTGGTGGCTCAGTGCCCGCTAGGCCAGTGCTAGGTGCGTGGCTGCTGTTTGTGGTTGTGAGGTCAGTGGTGGCTCAGTGCCTGCTAGGCCAGTGCTAGGTGCGTGGGTGCTGTTTGTGGTTGTGAGGTCAGTGGTGGCTCAGTGCCTGCTAGGCCAGTGCTAGGTGCGTGGCTGCTGTTTGTGGTTGTGAGGTCAGTGGTGGCTCAGTGCCTGCTAGGCCAGTGCTAGGTGCGTGGGTGCTGTTTTCAATTGTGAGGTCAGTGGTGGCTCACTGCCTGCTAGGCCAGTGCTAGGTGCGTGGGTGCTGTTTTCAATTGTGAGGTCAGTGGTGGCTCAGTGCCTGCTAGGCCAGTGCTAGGTGCGTGGCTGCTGTTTTCAATTGTGAGGTCAGTGGTGGCTCAGTGCCTGCTAGGCCAGTGCTAGGTGCGTGGCTGCTGTTTTCAATTGTGAGGTCAGTGGTGGCTCAGTGCCTGCTAGGCCAGTGCTAGGTGCGTGGCTGCTGTTTTCAATTGTGAGGTCAGTGGTGGCTCAGTGCCTGCTAGGCCAGTGCGAGGTGCGTGGGTGCTGTTTTCAATTGTGAGGTCAGTGGTGGCTCAGTGCCTGCTAGGCCAGTGCTAGGTGCGTGGCTGCTGTTTGTGGTTGTGAGGTCCGTGGTCGCTCAAAGCCTGCTAGGCCAGTGCTAGGTGCGTGGGTGCTGATTTAAATTGTGAAGGTCACTTGTGGCTCAGTGCCTGCTAGGCCAGTGTTAGGTGCGTGGGTGCTGTTTGTGGTTGTGAGGTCAGTGGTGGCTCAGTGCCTGCTAGGCCAGTGCTAGGTGCGTGGGTGCTCTTTTCAGTTGTGAGGTCAGTGGTGGCTCAGTGCCTGCTAGGCCAGTGCTAGGTGCGTGGCTGCTGTTTTCAATTGTGAGGTCAGTGGTGGCTCAGTGCCTGCTAGGCCAGTGCTAGGTGCGTGGCTGCTGTTTGTGGTTGTGAGGTCAGTGGTGGCTCAGTGCCTGCTAGGCCAGTGCTAGGTGCATGGGTGCTGTTTGTGGTTGTGAGGTCAGTGGTGGCTCAGTGCCTGCTAGGCCAGTGCTAGGTGCGTGGGTGCTGTTTGTGGTTGTGAGCTCAGTGGTGGCTCAGTGCCTGCTAGGCCAGTGCTAGGTGCGTGGCTGCTGTTTGTGGTTGTGAGGTCCGTGGTGGCTCAAAGCCTGCTGGGCCAGTGCTAGGTGCGTGGGTGCTGTTTTCAATTGTGAAGGTCAGTGGTGGCTCAGTGCCTGCTAGGCCAGTGCTAGGTGCGTGGCTGCTGTTTGTGGTTGTGAGGTCAGTGGTGGCTCAGTGCCTGCTAGGCCAGTGCTAGGTGCGTGGCTCCTGTTGGTGGTTGTGAGGTCAGTGGTGGCTCAGTGCCTGCTAGGCCAGTGCTAGGTGCGTGGCTGCTGTTGGTGGTTGTGAGGTCAGTGGTGGCTCAGTGCCTGCTAGGCCAGTGCTAGGTGCGTGGCTGCTGTTTGTGGTTGTGAGGTCAGTGGTGGCTCAGTGCCTGCTAGGCCAGTGCTAGGTGCGTGGGTGCTGTTTGTGGTTGTGAGGTCAGTGGTGGCTCAGTGCCTGCTAGGCCAGTGCTAGGTGCATGGGTGCTGTTTGTGGTTGTGAGCTCAGTGGTGGCTCAGTGCCTGCTAGGCCAGTGCTAGGTGCGTGGGTGTTGTTTGTGGTTGTGAGGTCAGTGGTGGCTCAGTGCCTGCTAGGCCAGTGCTAGGTGCGTGGCTGCTGTTGCTGGTTGTGAGGTCAGTGGTGGCTCAGTGCCTGCTAGGCCAGTGCTAGGTGCGTGGGTGTTGTTTGTGGTTGTGAGGTCAGTGGTGGCTCAGTGCCTGCTAGGCCAGTGCTAGGTGCGTGGCTGCTGTTTGTGGTTGTGAGGTCCGTGGTGGCTCAAAGCCTGCTGGGCCAGTGCTAGGTGCGTGGGTGCTGATTTAAATTGTGAAGGTCACTTGTGGCTCAGTGCCTGCTAGGCCAGTGCTAGGTGCGTGGGTGTTGTTTGTGGTTGTGAGGTCAGTGGTGGCTCAGTGCCTGCTAGGCCAGTGCTAGGTGCGTGGGTGCTGTTTGTGGTTGTGAGGTCAGTGGTGTCTCACTGCCCGCTAGGCCAGTGCTAGGTGCGTGGGTGCTGTTTGCGGTTGTGAGGTCAGTGGTGGCTCAGTGCCTGCTAGGCCAGTGCTAGGTGCGTGGCTGCTGTTTGTGGTTGTGAGGTCAGTGTTGGCTCAGTGCCTGCTAGGCCAGTGCTAGGTGCGTGGCTGCTGTTTTCAATTGTGAGGTCAGTGGTGGCTCAGTGCCTGCTAGGCCAGTGCTAGGTGCGTGGCTGCTGTTTGTGGTTGTGAGGTCAGTGGTGGCTCAGTGCCTGCTAGGCCAGTGCTAGGTGCGTGGCTGCTGTTTGTGGTTGTGAGGTCCGTGGTCGCTCAAAGCCTGCTAGGCCAGTGCTAGGTGCGTGGGTGCTGATTTAAATTGTGAAGGTCACTTGTGGCTCAGTGCCTGCTAGGCCAGTGTTAGGTGCGTGGGTGCTGTTTGTGGTTGTGAGGTCAGTGGTGGCTCAGTGCCTGCTAGGCCAGTGCTAGGTGCGTGGGTGCTCTTTTCAGTTGTGAGGTCAGTGGTGGCTCAGTGCCTGCTAGGCCAGTGCTAGGTGTGTGGGTGTTCTTTGTGGTTGTGAGGTCAGTGGTGGCTCAGTGCCTGCTAGGCCAGTGCTAGGTGTGTGGATGCTGTTTGTGGTTGTGAGCTCAGTGGTGGCTCAGTGCCTGCTAGGCCAGTGCTAGGTGCGTGGGTGCTGTTGGTGGTTGTGAGGTCAGTGGTGGCTCAGTGCCTGCTAGGCCAGTGCTAGGTGCGTGGCTGCTGTTTTCAATTGTGAGGTCAGTGGTGGCTCAGTGCCTGCTAGGCCAGTGCTAGGTGCGTGGGTGCTGTTTGTGGTTGTGAGGTCAGTGGTGGCTCAGTGCCTGCTAGGCCAGTGCTAGGTGCATGGGTCCTGTTTGTGGTTGTGAGGTCAGTGGTGGCTCAGTGCCTGCTAGGCCAGTGCTAGGTGCGTGGCTGCTGTTTGTGGTTGTGAGGTCAGTGGTGGCTCAGTGCCTGCTAGGCCAGTGCTAGGTGCGTGGGTGCTGTTTGTGGTTGTGAGGTCAGTGGTGGCTCAGTGCCTGCTAGGCCAGTGCTAGGTGCGTGGGTGCTGTTTGTGGTTGTGAGGTCAGTGGTGGCTCAGTGCCTGCTAGGCCAGTGCTAGGTGCATGGGTCCTGTTTGTGGTTGTGAGGTCAGTGGTGGCTCAGTGCCTGCTAGGCCAGTGCTAGGTGCGTGGGTGCTGTTTGTGGTTGTGAGGTCAGTGGTGGCTCAGTGCCTGCTAGGCCAGTGCTAGGTGCGTGGCTGCTGTTGCTGGTTGTGAGGTCAGTGGTGGCTCAGTGCCTGCTAGGCCAGTGTTAGGTGCGTGGGTGTTGTTTGTGGTTGTGAGGTCAGTGGTGGCTCAGTGCCTTCTAGGCCAGTGCTAGGTGAGTGGGTGCTGTTTGTGGTTGTGAGGTCAGTGGTGGCTCAGTGCCTGCTAGGCCAGTGCTAGGTGCGTGGCTGCTGTTTGTGGTTGTGAGGTCCGTGGTGGCTCAGTGCCTGCTAGGCCAGTGCTAGGTGCGTGGGTGCTGTTTGTGGTTGTGAGGTCAGTGGTGGCTCAGTGCCTGCTAGGCCAGTGCTAGGTGCGTGGCTGCTGTTTGTGGTTGTGAGGTCAGTGGTGGCTCAGTGCCTGCTAGGCCAGTGCTAGGTGCGTGGGTGCTGTTTGTGGTTGTGAGGTCAGTGGTGGCTCAGTGCCTGCTAGGCCAGTGCTAGGTGCGTGGGTGCTGTTTTCAGTTGTGAGGTCAGTGGTGGCTCAGTGCCTGCTAGGCCAGTGCTAGGTGCATGGCTGCTGTTTGTGGTTGTGAGGTCAGTGGTGGCTCAGTGCCTGCTAGGCCAGTGCTAGGTGCGTGGCTGCTGTTTTCAGTTGTGAGGTCAGTGGTGGCTCAGTGCCTGCTAGGCCAGTGCTAGGTGCGTGGGTGCTGTTTGTGGTTGTGAGGTCAGTGGTGGCTCAGTGCCTGCTAGGCCAGTGCTAGGTGCGTGGCTGCTGTTTTCAATTGTGAGGTCAGTGGTGGCTCAGTGCCTGCTAGGCCAGTGCTAGGTGCGTGGCTGCTGTTTGTGGTTGTGAGGTCCGTGGTCGCTCAAAGCCTGCTAGGCCAGTGCTAGGTGCGTGGGTGCTGATTTAAATTGTGAAGGTCACTTGTGGCTCAGTGCCTGCTAGGCCAGTGCTAGGTGCGTGGCTGCTGTTTGTGGTTGTGAGGTCAGTGGTGGCTCAGTGCCTGCTAGGCCAGTGTTAGGTGCGTGGGTGCTGTTTGTGGTTGTGAGGTCAGTGGTGGCTCAGTGCCTGCTAGGCCAGTGCTAGGTGCGTGGCTGCTGTTGGTGGTTGTTAGGTCAGTGGTGGCTCAGTGCCTGCTAGGCCAGTGCTAGGTGCGTGGCTGCTGTTTTCAATTGTGAGGTCAGTGGTGGCTCAGTGCCTGCTAGGCCAGTGCTAGGTGCGTGGCTGCTGTTTGTGGTTGTGAGGTCAGTGGTGGCTCAGTGCCTACTAGGCCAGTGCTAGGTGCGTGGCTGCTGTTTTCAATTGTGAGGTCAGTGGTGGCTCAGTGCCTGCTAGGCCAGTGCGAGGTGCGTGGCTGCTGTTTTCAATTGTGAGGTCAGTGGTGGCTCAGTGCCTGCTAGGCCAGTGCTAGGTGCGTGGCTGCTGTTTGTGGTTGTGAGGTCAGTGGTGGCTCAGTGCCTGCTAGGCCAGTGCTAGGTGCGTGGCTGCTGTTTTCAATTGTGAGGTCAGTGGTGGCTCAGCGCCTGCTAGGCCAGTGCTAGGTGCGTGGCTGCTGTTTTCAATTGTGAGGTCAGTGGTGGCTCAGTGCCTGCTAGGCCAGTGCTAGGTGCGTGGGTGCCGTTTGTGGTTGTGATGTCACTTGTGTCTCAGTGCCTGCTAGGCCAGTGCTAGGTGCGTGGGTGCTGTTTGTGGTTGTGAGGTCAGTGGTGGCTCAGTGCCTGCTAGGCCAGTGCTAGGTGCGTGGCTGCTGTTGGTGGTTGTGAGGTCAGTGGTGGCTCAGTGCCTGCTAGGCCAGTGCTAGGTGCGTGGGTGCTGTTTGTGGTTGTGAGGTCAGTTGTGGCTCAGTGCCTGCTAGGCCAGTGCTAGGTGCGTGGCTGCTGTTTGTGGTTGTGAGGTCAGTGGTGCCTCAGTGCCTGATGGGCCAGTGCTAGGTGCGTGGCTGCTGTTTGTGGTTGTGAGGTCAGTGGTGGCTCAGTGCCTGCTAGGCCAGTGCTAGGTGCGTGTCTGCTGTTTGTGGTTGTGAGGTCAGTGGTGGCTCAGTGCCTGCTAGGCCAGTGCTAGGTGCGTGGGTGCTGTTTTCAATTGTGAGGTCAGTGGTGGCTCAGTGCCTGCTAGGCCAGTGCTAGGTGCGTGGCTGCTGTTTGGGCTTGTGAGGTCAGTGGTGGCTCACTGCCTGCTAGGCCAGTGCTAGGTGCATGGCTGCTGTTTTCAATTGTGAGGTCAGTGGTGGCTCAGTGCCTGCTAGGCCAGTGCTAGGTGCGTGGCTGCTGTTTGTGGTTGTGAGGTCAGTGGTGGATCAGTGCCTGCTAGGCCAGTGCTAGGTGCGTGGGAGCTGTTTGTGGTTGTGAGGTTGGTGGTGGCTCAGTGCCTGCTAGGCCAGTGCTAGGTGCCTGGCTGCTGTTTGTGGTTGTGAGGTCGGTGGTGGCTCAGTGCCTGCTAGGCCAGTGCTAGGTGCGTGGCTGCTGTTTGTGGTTGTGAGGTCAGTGGTGGCTCAGTGCCTGCTAGGCCAGTGCTAGGTGCGTGGCTGCTGTTTTCAATTGTGAGGTCAGTGGTGGCTCAGTGCCTGCTAGGCCAGTGCTAGGTGCGTGGCTGCTGTTTGTGGTTGTGATTTCAGTGGTGGCTCAGTGCCTGCTAGGCCAGTGCTAGGTGCGTGGCTGCTGTTTGTGGTTGTGAGGTCAGTGGTGGCTCAGTGCCTGCTAGGCCAGTGCTAGGTGCGTGGGTGCTGTTTTCAATTGTGAGGTCAGTGGTGGCTCAGTGCCTGCTAGGCCAGTGCTAGGTGCATGGCTGCTGTTTGTGGTTGTGAGGTAAGCGGTGGCTCAGTGCCTGCTAGGCCAGTGCTAGGTGCGTGGCTGCTGCTGTCAATTGTGAGGTCGGTGGTGGCTCAGTGCCTGCTAGGCCAGTGCTAGGTGCGTGGCTGCTGTTGGAGGTTGTGAGGTCAGTGGTGGCTCAGTGCCTGCTAGGCCAGTGCTAGGTGCGTGGGTGCTTTTTTCATTTTTGAGGTCAGTGGTGGCTCAGTGCCTGCTAGGCCAGTGCTAGGTGCGTGGGTGCTTTTGGTGGTTGTGAGGTCAGTGGTGGCTCAGTGCCTGCTAGGCCAGTGCTATGTGCGTGGCTGCTGTTTGTGGTTGTGAGGTCAGTGGTGGCTCAGTGCCTGCTAGGCCAGTGCTAGGTGCGTGGCTGCTGTTTGTGGTTGTGAGGTCAGTGGTGGCTCAGTGCCTGCTAGGCCAGTGCTAGGTGCATGGGTGCTGTTTGTGGTTGTGAGGTCAGTGGTGGCTCAGTGCCTGCTAGGCCAGTGCTAGGTGCGTGGGTGCTGTTTGTGGTTGTGAGGTCAGTGGTGGCTCAGTGCCTGCTAGGCCAGTGCTAGGTGCGTGGGTGCTGTTTTCAGTTGTGAGGTCAGTGGTGGCTCACTGCCTGCTAGGCCAGTGCTAGGTGCGTGGGTGCTGTTTGTGGTTGTGAGGTCAGTGGTGGCTCAGTGCCTGCTAGGCCAGTGCTAGGTGCGTGGGTGCTGTTGGTGGTTGTGAGGTCAGTGGTGGCTCCGTGCCTGCTAGGCCAGTGCTAGGTGCGTGGCTGCTGTTTTCAATTGTGAGGTCAGTGGTGGCTCAGTGCCTGCTAGGCCAGTGCTAGGTGCGTGGCTGCTGTTTGTGGTTGTGAGGTCCGTGGTCGCTCAAAGCCTGCTAGGCCAGTGCTAGGTGCGTGGGTGCTGATTTAAATTGTGAAGGTCACTTGTGGCTCAGTGCCTGCTAGGCCAGTGCTAGGTGCGTGGCTGCTGTTTGTGGTTGTGAGGTCAGTGGTGGCTCAGTGCCTGCTAGGCCAGTGTTAGGTGCGTGGGTGCTGTTTGTGGTTGTGAGGTCAGTGGTGGCTCAGTGCCTGCTAGGCCAGTGCTAGGTGCGTGGCTGCTGTTGGTGGTTGTGAGGTCAGTGGTGGCTCAGTGCCTGCTAGGCCAGTGCTAGGTGCGTGGCTGCTGTTTTCAATTGTGAGGTCAGTGGTGGCTCAGTGCCTGCTAGGCCAGTGCTAGGTGCGTGGCTGCTGTTGGTGGTTGTGAGGTCAGTGGTGGCTCAGTGCCTGCTAGGCCAGTGCTAGGTGCGTGGCTGCTGTTTGTGGTTGTGAGGTCAGTGGTGGCTCAGTGCCTGCTAGGCCAGTGCTAGGTGCGTGGGTGCTGTTTGTGGTTGTGAGGTCAGTGGTGGCTCAGTGCCTGCTAGGCCAGTGCTAGGTGCATGGGTGCTGTTTGTGGTTGTGAGCTCAGTGGTGGCTCAGTGCCTGCTAGGCCAGTGCTAGGTGCGTGGGTGTTGTTTGTGGTTGTGAGGTCAGTGGTGGCTCAGTGCCTGCTAGGCCAGTGCTAGGTGCGTGGCTGCTGTTGCTGGTTGTGAGGTCAGTGGTGGCTCAGTGCCTGCTAGGCCAGTGCTAGGTGCGTGGGTGTTGTTTGTGGTTGTGAGGTCAGTGGTGGCTCAGTGCCTGCTAGGCCAGTGCTAGGTGCGTGGCTGCTGTTTGTGGTTGTGAGGTCCGTGGTGGCTCAAAGCCTGCTGGGCCAGTGCTAGGTGCGTGGGTGCTGATTTAAATTGTGAAGGTCACTTGTGGCTCAGTGCCTGCTAGGCCAGTGCTAGGTGCGTGGGTGTTGTTTGTGGTTGTGAGGTCAGTGGTGGCTCAGTGCCTGCTAGGCCAGTGCTAGGTGCGTGGGTGCTGTTTGTGGTTGTGAGGTCAGTGGTGTCTCACTGCCCGCTAGGCCAGTGCTAGGTGCGTGGGTGCTGTTTGCGGTTGTGAGGTCAGTGGTGGCTCAGTGCCTGCTAGGCCAGTGCTAGGTGCGTGGCTGCTGTTTGTGGTTGTGAGGTCAGTGGTGGCTCAGTGCCTGCTAGGCCAGTGCTAGGTGCGTGGGTGCTGTTTTCAATTGTGAGGTCAGTGGTGGCTCAGTGCCTGCTAGGCCAGTGCTAGGTGCGTGGCTGCTGTTTGTGGTTGTGAGGTCAGTGGTGGCTCAGTGCCTGCTAGGCCAGTGCTAGGTGCGTGGCTGCTGTTTTCAATTGTGAGGTCAGTGGTGGCTCAGTGCCTGCTAGGCCAGTGCTAGGTGCGTGGCTGCTGTTTGTGGTTGTGAGGTCAGTGGTGGCTCAGTGCCTGCTAGGCCAGTGCTAGGTGCGTGGCTGCTGTTTGTGGTTGTGAGGTCCGTGGTCGCTCAAAGCCTGCTAGGCCAGTGCTAGGTGCGTGGGTGCTGATTTAAATTGTGAAGGTCACTTGTGGCTCAGTGCCTGCTAGGCCAGTGTTAGGTGCGTGGGTGCTGTTTGTGGTTGTGAGGTCAGTGGTGGCTCAGTGCCTGCTAGGCCAGTGCTAGGTGCGTGGGTGCTCTTTTCAGTTGTGAGGTCAGTGGTGGCTCAGTGCCTGCTAGGCCAGTGCTAGGTGTGTGGGTGTTCTTTGTGGTTGTGAGGTCAGTGGTGGCTCAGTGCCTGCTAGGCCAGTGCTAGGTGTGTGGATGCTGTTTGTGGTTGTGAGCTCAGTGGTGGCTCAGTGCCTGCTAGGCCAGTGCTAGGTGCGTGGGTGCTGTTGGTGGTTGTGAGGTCAGTGGTGGCTCAGTGCCTGCTAGGCCAGTGCTAGGTGCGTGGCTGCTGTTTTCAATTGTGAGGTCAGTGGTGGCTCAGTGCCTGCTAGGCCAGTGCTAGGTGCGTGGGTGCTGTTTGTGGTTGTGAGGTCAGTGGTGGCTCAGTGCCTGCTAGGCCAGTGCTAGGTGCATGGGTCCTGTTTGTGGTTGTGAGGTCAGTGGTGGCTCAGTGCCTGCTAGGCCAGTGCTAGGTGCGTGGCTGCTGTTTGTGGTTGTGAGGTCAGTGGTGGCTCAGTGCCTGCTAGGCCAGTGCTAGGTGCGTGGGTGCTGTTTGTGGTTGTGAGGTCAGTGGTGGCTCAGTGCCTGCTAGGCCAGTGCTAGGTGCGTGGGTGCTGTTTGTGGTTGTGAGGTCAGTGGTGGCTCAGTGCCTGCTAGGCCAGTGCTAGGTGCATGGGTCCTGTTTGTGGTTGTGAGGTCAGTGGTGGCTCAGTGCCTGCTAGGCCAGTGCTAGGTGCGTGGGTGCTGTTTGTGGTTGTGAGGTCAGTGGTGGCTCAGTGCCTGCTAGGCCAGTGCTAGGTGCGTGGCTGCTGTTGCTGGTTGTGAGGTCAGTGGTGGCTCAGTGCCTGCTAGGCCAGTGTTAGGTGCGTGGGTGTTGTTTGTGGTTGTGAGGTCAGTGGTGGCTCAGTGCCTTCTAGGCCAGTGCTAGGTGAGTGGGTGCTGTTTGTGGTTGTGAGGTCAGTGGTGGCTCAGTGCCTGCTAGGCCAGTGCTAGGTGCGTGGCTGCTGTTTGTGGTTGTGAGGTCCGTGGTGGCTCAGTGCCTGCTAGGCCAGTGCTAGGTGCGTGGCTGCTGTTTGTGGTTGTGAGGTCAGTGGTGGCTCAGTGCCTGCTAGGCCAGTGCTAGGTGCGTGGCTGCTGTTTGTGGTTGTGAGGTCAGTGGTGGCTCAGTGCCTGCTAGGCCAGTGCTAGGTGCGTGGGTGCTGTTTTCAACTGTGAGGTCAGTGGTGGCTCAGTGCCTGCTAGGCCAGTGCTAGGTGCGTGGGTGCTGTTTTCAGTTGTGAGGTCAGTGGTGGCTCAGTGCCTGCTAGGCCAGTGCTAGGTGCATGGCTGCTGTTTGTGGTTGTGAGGTCAGTGGTGGCTCAGTGCCTGCTAGGCCAGTGCTAGGTGCGTGGCTGCTGTTTTCAGTTGTGAGGTCAGTGGTGGCTCAGTGCCTGCTAGGCCAGTGCTAGGTGCGTGGGTGCTGTTTGTGGTTGTGAGGTCAGTGGTGGCTCAGTGCCTGCTAGGCCAGTGCTAGGTGCGTGGCTGCTGTTTTCAATTGTGAGGTCAGTGGTGGCTCAGTGCCTGCTAGGCCAGTGCTAGGTGCGTGGCTGCTGTTTGTGGTTGTGAGGTCCGTGGTCGCTCAAAGCCTGCTAGGCCAGTGCTAGGTGCGTGGGTGCTGATTTAAATTGTGAAGGTCACTTGTGGCTCAGTGCCTGCTAGGCCAGTGCTAGGTGCGTGGCTGCTGTTTGTGGTTGTGAGGTCAGTGGTGGCTCAGTGCCTGCTAGGCCAGTGTTAGGTGCGTGGGTGCTGTTTGTGGTTGTGAGGTCAGTGGTGGCTCAGTGCCTGCTAGGCCAGTGCTAGGTGCGTGGCTGCTGTTTTCAATTGTGAGGTCAGTGGTGGCTCAGTGCCTGCTAGGCCAGTGCTAGGTGCGTGGCTGCTGTTTTCAATTGTGAGGTCAGTGGTGGCTCAGTGCCTGCTAGGCCAGTGCTAGGTGCGTGGCTGCTGTTTTCAATTATGAGGTCAGTGGTGGCTCAGTGCCTGCTAGGCCAGTGCTAGGTGCGTGGCTGCTGTTTGTGGTTGTGAGGTCAGTGGTGGCTCAGTGCCTACTAGGCCAGTGCTAGGTGCGTGGGTGCTGTTTGTGGTTGTGAGGTCAGTGGTGGCTCAGTGCCTGCTAGGCCAGTGCGAGGTGCGTGGCTGCTGTTTTCAATTGTGAGGTCAGTGGTGGCTCAGTGCCTGCTAGGCCAGTGCTAGGTGCGTGGCTGCTGTTTGTGGTTGTGAGGTCAGTGGTGGCTCAGTGCCTGCTAGGCCAGTGCTAGGTGCGTGGCTGCTGTTTTCAATTGTGAGGTCAGTGGTGGCTCAGCGCCTGCTAGGCCAGTGCTAGGTGCGTGGCTGCTGTTTTCAATTGTGAGGTCAGTGGTGGCTCAGTGCCTGCTAGGCCAGTGCTAGGTGCGTGGGTGCCGTTTGTGGTTGTGATGTCACTTGTGTCTCAGTGCCTGCTAGGCCAGTGCTAGGTGCGTGGGTGCTGTTTGTGGTTGTGAGGTCAGTGGTGGCTCAGTGCCTGCTAGGCCAGTGCTAGGTGCGTGGCTGCTGTTGGTGGTTGTGAGGTCAGTGGTGGCTCAGTGCCTGCTAGGCCAGTGCTAGGTGCGTGGCTGCTGTTTGTGGTTGTGAGGTCAGTTGTGGCTCAGTGCCTGCTAGGCCAGTGCTAGGTGCGTGGCTGCTGTTTGTGGTTGTGAGGTCAGTGGTGCCTCAGTGCCTGCTAGGCCAGTGCTAGGTGCGTGGCTGCTGTTTGTGGTTGTGAGGTCAGTGGTGGCTCAGTGCCTGATGGGCCAGTGCTAGGTGCGTGGGAGCTGTTTGTGGTTGTGAGGTCAGTGGTGGCTCAGTGCCTGCTAGGCCAGTGCTAGGTGCGTGTCTGCTGTTTGTGGTTGTGAGGTCAGTGGTGGCTCAGTGCCTGCTAGGCCAGTGCTAGGTGCGTGGGTGCTGTTTTCAATTGTGAGGTCAGTGGTGGCTCAGTGCCTGCTAGGCCAGTGCTAGGTGCGTGGCTGCTGTTTGGGCTTGTGAGGTCAGTGGTGGCTCACTGCCTGCTAGGCCAGTGCTAGGTGCATGGCTGCTGTTTTCAATTGTGAGGTCAGTGGTGGCTCAGTGCCTGCTAGGCCAGTGCTAGGTGCGTGGCTGCTGTTTGTGGTTGTGAGGTCAGTGGTGGATCAGTGCCTGCTAGGCCAGTGCTAGGTGCGTGGGAGCTGTTTGTGGTTGTGAGGTTGGTGGTGGCTCAGTGCCTGCTAGGCCAGTGCTAGGTGCCTGGCTGCTGTTTGTGGTTGTGAGGTCGGTGGTGGCTCAGTGCCTGCTAGGCCAGTGCTAGGTGCGTGGCTGCTGTTTGTGGTTGTGAGGTCAGTGGTGGCTCAGTGCCTGCTAGGCCAGTGCTAGGTGCGTGGCTGCTGTTTTCAATTGTGAGGTCAGTGGTGGCTCAGTGCCTGCTAGGCCAGTGCTAGGTGCGTGGCTGCTGTTTGTGGTTGTGATTTCAGTGGTGGCTCAGTGCCTGCTAGGCCAGTGCTAGGTGCGTGGCTGCTGTTTGTGGTTGTGAGGTCAGTGGTGGCTCAGTGCCTGCTAGGCCAGTGCTAGGTGCGTGGGTGCTGTTTTCAATTGTGAGGTCAGTGGTGGCTCAGTGCCTGCTAGGCCAGTGCTAGGTGCGTGGCTGCTGTTTGGGCTTGTGAGGTCAGTGGTGGCTCACTGCCTGCTAGGCCAGTGCTAGGTGCGTGGCTGCTGCTGTCAATTGTGAGGTCGGTGGTGGCTCAGTGCCTGCTAGGCCAGTGCTAGGTGCGTGGCTGCTGTTGGAGGTTGTGAGGTCAGTGGTGGCTCAGTGCCTGCTAGGCCAGTGCTAGGTGCGTGGGTGCTTTTTTCATTTTTGAGGTCAGTGGTGGCTCAGTGCCTGCTAGGCCAGTGCTAGGTGCGTGGCTGCTGTTTGTGGTTGTGAGGTCAGTGGTGGCTCAGTGCCTGCTAGGCCAGTGCTAGGTGCGTGGGTGCTGTTGGTGGTTGTGAGGTCAGTGGTGGCTCAGTGCCTGCTAGGCCAGTGCTATGTGCGTGGCTGCTGTTTGTGGTTGTGAGGTCAGTGGTGGCTCAGTGCCTGCTAGGCCAGTGCTAGGTGCGTGGCTGCTGTTTGTGGTTGTGAGGTCAGTGGTGGCTCAGTGCCTGCTAGGCCAGTGCTAGGTGCGTGGCTGCTGTTTGTGGTTGTGAGGTCAGTGGTGGCTCAGTGCCTGCTAGGCCAGTGCTAGGTGCGTGGGTGCTGTTTGTGGTTGTGAGGTCAGTGGTGGCTCAGTGCCTGCTAGGCCAGTGCTAGGTGCGTGGGTGCTGTTTTCAGTTGTGAGGTCAGTGGTGGCTCACTGCCTGCTAGGCCAGTGCTAGGTGCGTGGGTGCTGTTTGTGGTTGTGAGGTCAGTGGTGGCTCAGTGCCTGCTAGGCCAGTGCTAGGTGCGTGGGTGCTGTTGGTGGTTGTGAGGTCAGTGGTGGCTCCGTGCCTGCTAGGCCAGTGCTAGGTGCGTGGCTGCTGTTTTCAATTGTGAGGTCAGTGGTGGCTCAGTGCCTGCTAGGCCAGTGCTAGGTGCGTGGCTGCTGTTTGTGGTTGTGAGGTCCGTGGTCGCTCAAAGCCTGCTAGGCCAGTGCTAGGTGCGTGGGTGCTGATTTAAATTGTGAAGGTCACTTGTGGCTCAGTGCCTGCTAGGCCAGTGCTAGGTGCGTGGCTGCTGTTTGTGGTTGTGAGGTCAGTGGTGGCTCAGTGCCTGCTAGGCCAGTGTTAGGTGCGTGGGTGCTGTTTGTGGTTGTGAGGTCAGTGGTGGCTCAGTGCCTGCTAGGCCAGTGCTAGGTGCGTGGCTGCTGTTGGTGGTTGTGAGGTCAGTGGTGGCTCAGTGCCTGCTAGGCCAGTGCTAGGTGCGTGGCTGCTGTTTTCAATTGTGAGGTCAGTGGTGGCTCAGTGCCTGCTAGGCCAGTGCTAGGTGCGTGGCTGCTGTTTTCAATTATGAGGTCAGTGGTGGCTCAGTGCCTGCTAGGCCAGTGCTAGGTGCGTGGCTGCTGTTTGTGGTTGTGAGGTCAGTGGTGGCTCAGTGCCTGCTAGGCCAGTGCTAGGTGCGTGGCTGCTGTTTTCAATTATGAGGTCAGTGGTGGCTCAGTGCCTGCTAGGCCAGTGCTAGTTGCGTGGCTGCTGTTTTCAATTGTGAGGTCAGTGGTGGCTCAGTGCCTGCTAGGCCAGTGCTAGGTGCGTGGCTGCTGTTTTCAATTGTGAGGTCAGTGGTGGCTCAGTGCCTGCTAGGCCAGTGCTAGGTGCGTGGCTGCTGTTTTCAATTGTGAGGTCAGTGGTGGCTCAGTGCCTGCTAGGCCAGTGCGAGGTGCGTGGGTGCTGTTTTCAATTGTGAGGTCAGTGGTGGCTCAGTGCCTGCTAGGCCAGTGCTAGGTGCGTGGCTGCTGTTTGTGGTTGTGAGGTCAGTGGTGGCTCAGTGCCTGCTAGGCCAGTGTTAGGTGCGTGGGTGCTGTTTGTGGTTGTGAGGTCAGTGGTGGCTCAGTGCCTGCTAGGCCAGTGCTAGGTGCGTCGCTGCTGTTTGTGGTTGTGAGGTCCGTGGTGGCTCAGTGCCTGCTAGGCCAGTGCTAGGTGCGTGGCTGCTGTTTTCAATTGTGAGGTCAGTGGTGGCTCAGTGCCTGCTAGGCCAGTGCTAGGTGCGTGGCTGCTGTTTTCAATTATGAGGTCAGTGGTGGCTCAGTGCCTGCTAGGCCAGTGCTAGGTGCGTGGCTGCTGTTTGTGGTTGTGAGGTCAGTGGTGGCTCAGTGCCTGCTAGGCCAGTGCTAGGTGCGTGGCTGCTGTTTTCAATTGTGAGGTCAGTGGTGGCTCAGTGCCTGCTAGGCCAGTGCTAGGTGCGTGGCTGCTGTTTTCAATTGTGAGGTCAGTGGTGGCTCAGTGCCTGCTAGGCCAGTGCTAGGTGCGTGGCTGCTGTTGCTGGTTGTGAGGTCAGTGGTGGCTCAGTGCTTGCTAGGCCAGTGTTAGGTGCGTGGGTGTTGTTTGTGGTTGTGAGGTCAGTGGTGGCTCAGTGCCTGCTAGGCCAGTGCTAGGTGCGTGGCTGCTGTTTGTGGTTGTGAGGTCCGTGGTCGCTCAAAGCCTGCTAGGCCAGTGCTAGGTGCGTGGGTGCTGATTTAAATTGTGAAGGTCACTTGTGGCTCAGTGCCTGCTAGGCCAGTGTTAGGTGCGTGGGTGCTGTTTGTGGTTGTGAGGTCAGTGGTGGCTCAGTGCCTGCTAGGCCAGTGCTAGGTGCGTGGGTGCTGTTTGTGGTTGTGAGGTCAGTGGTGGCTCAGTGCCTGCTAGGCCAGTGCTAGGTGCGTGGGTGCTCTTTTCAGTTGTGAGGTCAGTGGTGGCTCAGTGCCTGCTAGGCCAGTGCTAGGTGCGTGGCTGCTGTTGCTGGTTGTGAGGTCAGTGGTGGCTCAGTGCCTGCTAGGCCAGTGTTAGGTGCGTGGCTGCTGTTTTCAATTGTGAGGTCAGTGGTGGCTCAGTGCCTGCTAGGCCAGTGCTAGGTGCGTGGCTGCTGTTTGTGGTTGTGAGGTCCGTGGTGGCTCAAAGCCTGCTGGGCCAGTGCTAGGTGCGTGGGTGCTGTTTTCAATTGTGAAGGTCAGTGGTGGCTCAGTGCCTGCTAGGCCAGTGCTAGGTGCGTGGCTGCTGTTTGTGGTTGTGAGGTCAGTGGTGGCTCAGTGCCTGCTAGGCCAGTGCTAGGTGCGTGGCTCCTGTTGGTGGTTGTGAGGTCAGTGGTGGCTCAGTGCCTGCTAGGCCAGTGCTAGGTGCGTGGCTGCTGTTGGTGGTTGTGAGGTCAGTGGTGGCTCAGTGCCTGCTAGGCCAGTGCTAGGTGCGTGGCTGCTGTTTGTGGTTGTGAGGTCAGTGGTGGCTCAGTGCCTGCTAGGCCAGTGCTAGGTGCGTGGCTGCTGTTTGTGGTTGTGAGGTCAGTGGTGGCTCAGTGCCTGCTAGGCCAGTGCTAGGTGCGTGGCTGCTGTTTGTGGTTGTGAGGTCAGTGGTGGCTCAGTGCCTGCTAGGCCAGTGCTAGGTGCGTGGGTGCTGTTTTCAATTGTGAAGGTCAGTGGTGGCTCAGTGCCTGCTAGGCCAGTGCTAGGTGCGTGGCTGCTGTTTGTGGTTGTGAGGTCAGTGGTGGCTCAGTGCCTGCTAGGCCAGTGCTAGGTGCGTGGCTCCTGTTGGTGGTTGTGAGGTCAGTGGTGGCTCAGTGCCTGCTAGGCCAGTGCTAGGTGCGTGGCTGCTGTTGGTGGTTGTGAGGTCAGTGGTGGCTCAGTGCCTGCTAGGCCAGTGCTAGGTGCGTGGCTGCTGTTTGTGGTTGTGAGGTCAGTGGTGGCTCAGTGCCTGCTAGGCCAGTGCTAGGTGCGTGGCTGCTGTTTGTGGTTGTGAGGTCAGTGGTGGCTCAGTGCCTGCTAGGCCAGTGCTAGGTGCGTGGCTGCTGTTTTCAATTGTGAGGTCAGTGGTGGCTCAGTGCCTGCTAGGCCAGTGCTAGGTGCGTGGCTGCTGTTTGTGGTTGTGAGGTCAGTGGTGGCTCAGTGCCTGCTAGGCCAGTGCTAGGTGCGTGGCTGCTGTTTGTGGTTGTGAGGTCAGTGGTGGCTCAGTGCCTGCTAGGCCAGTGCTAGGTGCGTGGCTGCTGTTTGTGGTTGTGAGGTCAGTGGTGGCTCAGTGCCTGCTAGGCCAGTGCTAGGTGCGTGGCTGCTGTTTTCAATTGTGAGGTCAGTGGTGGCTCAGTGCCTGCTAGGCCAGTGCTAGGTGCGTGGCTGCTGTTTGTGGTTGTGAGGTCCGTGGTCGCTCAAAGCCTGCTAGGCCAGTGCTAGGTGCGTGGGTGCTGATTTAAATTGTGAAGGTCACTTGTGGCTCAGTGCCTGCTAGGCCAGTGTTAGGTGCGTGGGTGTTGTTTGTGGTTGTTAGGTCCGTGGTGGCTCAAAGCCTGCTGGGCCAGCGCTAGGTGCGTGGCTGCTGTTTTCAATTGTGAGGTCAGTGGTGGCTCAGTGCCCGCTAGGCCAGTGCTAGGTGCGTGGCTGCTGTTTGTGGTTGTGAGGTCAGTGGTGGCTCAGTGCCTGCTAGGCCAGTGCTAGGTGCGTGGGTGCTGTTTGTGGTTGTGAGGTCAGTGGTGGCTCAGTGCCTGCTAGGCCAGTGCTAGGTGCGTGGCTGCTGTTTGTGGTTGTGAGGTCAGTGGTGGCTCAGTGCCTGCTAGGCCAGTGCTAGGTGCGTGGGTGCTGTTTTCAATTGTGAGGTCAGTGGTGGCTCACTGCCTGCTAGGCCAGTGCTAGGTGCGTGGCTGCTGTTTTCAATTGTGAGGTCAGTGGTGGCTCAGTGCCTGCTAGGCCAGTGCTAGGTGCGTGGCTGCTGTTTTCAATTGTGAGGTCAGTGGTGGCTCAGTGCCTGCTAGGCCAGTGCTAGGTGCGTGGCTGCTGTTTTCAATTGTGAGGTCAGTGGTGGCTCAGTGCCTGCTAGGCCAGTGCTAGGTGCGTGGCTGCTGTTTTCAATTGTGAGGTCAGTGGTGGCTCAGTGCCTGCTAGGCCAGTGCGAGGTGCGTGGGTGCTGTTTTCAATTGTGAGGTCAGTGGTGGCTCAGTGCCTGCTAGGCCAGTGCTAGGTGCGTGGCTGCTGTTTGTGGTTGTGAGGTCCGTGGTCGCTCAAAGCCTGCTAGGCCAGTGCTAGGTGCGTGGGTGCTGATTTAAATTGTGAAGGTCACTTGTGGCTCAGTGCCTGCTAGGCCAGTGCTAGGTGCGTGGCTGCTGTTTTCAATTGTGAGGTCAGTGGTGGCTCAGTGCCTGCTAGGCCAGTGCTAGGTGCGTGGGTGCTGTTTTCAATTGTGAGGTCACTTGTGGCTCAGTGCCTGCTAGGCCAGTGCTAGGTGCGTAGCTGCTGTTTTCAATTGTGAGGTCAGTGGTGGCTCAGTGCCTGCTAGGCCAGTGCTAGGTGCGTGGCTGCTGTTTTCAATTGTGAGGTCAGTGGTGGCTCAGTGCCTGCTAGGCCAGTGCTAGGTGCGTGGCTGCTGTTTTCAATTGTGAGGTCAGTGGTGGCTCAGTGCCTGCTAGGCCAGTGCTAGGTGCGTGGCTGCTGTTTTCAATTGTGAGGTCAGTGGTGGCTCAGTGCCTGCTAGGCCAGTGCTAGGTGCGTGGGTGCTGTTTGTGGTTGTGAGGTCAGTGGTGGCTCAGTGCCTGCTAGGCCAGTGTTAGGTGCGTGGGTGCTGTTTGTGGTTGTGAGGTCAGTGGTGGCTCAGTGCCTGCTAGGCCAGTGCTAGGTGCGTGGGTGCTGTTTGTGGTTGTGAGGTCAGTGGTGGCTCAGTGCCTGCTAGGCCAGTGCTAGGTGCGTGGCTGCTGTTTTCAATTATGAGGTCAGTGGTGGCTCAGTGCCTGCTAGGCCAGTGCTAGGTGCGTGGCTGCTGTTTTCAATTGTGAGGTCAGTGGTGGCTCAGTGCCTGCTAGGCCAGTGCTAGGTGCGTGGCTGCTGTTTTCAATTGTGAGGTCAGTGGTGGCTCAGTGCCTGCTAGGCCAGTGCTAGGTGCGTGGCTGCTGTTTTCAATTGTGAGGTCAGTGGTGGCTCAGTGCCTGCTAGGCCAGTGCTAGGTGCGTGGGTGCTGTTTGTGGTTGTGAGGTCAGTGGTGTCTCAGTGCCTGCTAGGCCAGTGCTAGGTGCGTGGCTGCTGTTTTCAATTATGAGGTCAGTGGTGGCTCAGTGCCTGCTAGGCCAGTGTTAGGTGCGTGGCTGCTGTTGGTGGTTGTGAGGTCAGTGGTGTCTTCAGTGCCTGCTAGGCCAGTGCTAGGTGCGTGGGTGCTGTTTGTGGTTGTGAGGTCAGTGGTGGCTCAGTGCCTGCTAGGCCAGTGCTAGGTGCATGGGTGCTGTTTGTGGTTGTGAGGTCAGTGGTGTCTTCAGTGCCTGCTAGGCCAGTGCTAGGTGCGTGGCTGCTGTTTGTGGTTGTGAGGTCAGTGGTGGCTCAGTGCCTGCTAGGCCAGTGCTAGGTGCGTGGGTGCTGTTTGTGGTTGTGAGGTCAGTGGTGGCTCAGTGCCTGCTAGGCCAGTGCTAGGTGCGTGGGTGCTGTTGGTGGTTGTGAGGTCAGTGGTGGCTCAGTGCCTGCTAGGCCAGTGCTAGGTGCGTGGCTGCTGTTTGTGGTTGTGAGGTCAGTGGTGGCTCAGTGCCTGCTAGGCCAGTGCTAGGTGTGTGGGTGCTGTTGGTGGTTGTGAGGTCAGTGGTGGCTCAAAGCCTGCTGGGCCAGTGCTAGGTGCGTGGCTGCTGTTTTCAATTGTGAGGTCAGTGGTGGCTCAGTGCCTGCTAGGCCAGTGCTAGGTGCGTGGCTGCTGTTTGTGGTTGTGAGGTCAGTGGTGGCTCAGTGCCTGCTAGGCCAGTGCTAGGTGCGTGGGTGCTGTTTGTGGTTGTGAGGTCAGTGGTGGCTCAGTGCCTGCTAGGCCAGTGCTAGGTGCGTGGCTGCTGTTTTCAATTGTGAGGTCAGTGGTGGCTCAGTGCCTGCTAGGCCAGTGCTAGGTGCGTGGCTGCTGTTTGTGGTTGTGAGGTCAGTGGTGGCTCAGTGCCTGCTAGGCCAGTGCTAGGTGCGTGGCTGCTGTTTTCAATTGTGAGGTCAGTGGTGGCTCAGTGCCTGCTAGGCCAGTGCTAGGTGCGTGGGTGCTGTTTGTGGTTGTGAGGTCCGTGGTGGCTTAGTGCCTGCTAGTCCAGTGCTAGGTGCGTGGGTGCTGTTGGTGGTTGTGAGGTCAGTGGTGTCTCAGTGCCTGCTAGGCCAGTGCTAGGTGCGTGGGTGCTGTTTGTGGTTGTGAGGGCAGTGGTGGCTCAGTGCCTGCTAGGCCAGTGTTAGGTGCGTGGGTGCTGTTTGTGGTTGTGAGGTCAGTGGTGGCTCAGTGCCTGCTAGGCCAGTGCTAGGTGCGTGGGTGCTGTTTGTGGTTGTGAGGTCAGTGGTGGCTCAGTGCCTGCTAGGCCAGTGTTAGGTGCGTGGGTGCTGTTTGTGGTTGTGAGGTCAGTGGTGGCTCAGTGCCTGCTAGGCCAGTGCTAGGTGCGTGGGTGCTGTTTGTGGTTGTGAGGTCAGTGGTGGCTCAGTGCCTGCTAGGCCAGTGCTAGGTGCGTGGCTGCTGTTTGTGGTTGTGAGGTCAGTGGTGGCTCAGTGCCTGCTAGGCCAGTGCTAGGTGCGTGGCTGCTGTTTTCAATTGTGAGGTCAGTGGTGGCTCAGTGCCTGCTAGGCCAGTGCTAGGTGCGTGGCTGCTGTTTGTGGTTGTGAGGTCCGTGGTCGCTCAAAGCCTGCTAGGCCAGTGCTAGGTGCGTGGGTGCTGATTTAAATTGTGAAGGTCACTTGTGGCTCAGTGCCTGCTAGGCCAGTGTTAGGTGCGTGGGTGTTGTTTGTGGTTGTTAGGTCCGTGGTGGCTCAAAGCCTGCTGGGCCAGCGCTAGGTGCGTGGCTGCTGTTTTCAATTGTGAGGTCAGTGGTGGCTCAGTGCCCGCTAGGCCAGTGCTAGGTGCGTGGCTGCTGTTTGTGGTTGTGAGGTCAGTGGTGGCTCAGTGCCTGCTAGGCCAGTGCTAGGTGCGTGGGTGCTGTTTGTGGTTGTGAGGTCAGTGGTGGCTCAGTGCCTGCTAGGCCAGTGCTAGGTGCGTGGCTGCTGTTTGTGGTTGTGAGGTCAGTGGTGGCTCAGTGCCTGCTAGGCCAGTGCTAGGTGCGTGGGTGCTGTTTTCAATTGTGAGGTCAGTGGTGGCTCACTGCCTGCTAGGCCAGTGCTAGGTGCGTGGCTGCTGTTTTCAATTGTGAGGTCAGTGGTGGCTCAGTGCCTGCTAGGCCAGTGCTAGGTGCGTGGCTGCTGTTTTCAATTGTGAGGTCAGTGGTGGCTCAGTGCCTGCTAGGCCAGTGCTAGGTGCGTGGCTGCTGTTTTCAATTGTGAGGTCAGTGGTGGCTCAGTGCCTGCTAGGCCAGTGCTAGGTGCGTGGCTGCTGTTTTCAATTGTGAGGTCAGTGGTGCCTCAGTGCCTGCTAGGCCAGTGCTAGGTGCATGGGTGCTGTTTGTGGTTGTGAGGTCAGTGGTGGCTCAGTGCCTGCTAGGCCAGTGCTAGGTGCGTGGGTGCTGTTTGTGGTTGTGAGCTCAGTGGTGGCTCAGTGCCTGCTAGGCCAGTGCTAGGTGCGTGGCTGCTGTTTGTGGTTGTGAGGTCCGTGGTGGCTCAAAGCCTGCTGGGCCAGTGCTAGGTGCGTGGGTGCTGTTTTCAATTGTGAGGTCAGTGGTGGCTCAGTGCCTGCTAGGCCAGTGCTAGGTGCGTGGCTGCTGTTTTCAATTGTGAGGTCAGTGGTGGCTCAGTGCCTGCTAGGCCAGTGCTAGGTGCGTGGCTGCTGTTTTCAATTGTGAGGTCAGTGGTGGCTCAGTGCCTGCTGGGCCAGTGCTAGGTGCGTGGCTGCTGTTTTCAATTGTGAGGTCAGTGGTGGCTCAGTGCCTGCTAGGCCAGTGCTAGGTGCGTGGGTGCTGTTTTCAATTGTGAGGTCAGTGGTGGCTCAGTGCCTGCTAGGCCAGTGCTAGGTGCATGGGTGCTGTTTGTGGTTGTGAGGTCAGTGGTGGCTCAGTGCCTGCTAGGCCAGTGCTAGGTGCGTGGCTGCTGTTTTCAATTGTGAGGTCAGTGGTGGCTCAGTGCCTGCTAGGCCAGTGCTAGGTGCGTGGCTGCTGTTTTCAATTGTGAGGTCAGTGGTG
The DNA here is from genome assembly GCF_036417845.1 of Apteryx mantelli. Lineage (NCBI taxonomy): Eukaryota > Metazoa > Chordata > Aves > Apterygiformes > Apterygidae > Apteryx > Apteryx mantelli. The sequence goes on from NC_089988.1 coordinate 20,215,885, forward strand.
GCTCAGTGCCTGCTAGGCCAGTGCTAGGTGCGTGGCTGCTGTTTGTGATTGTGAGGTCAGTGGTGGCTCAGTGCCTGCTAGGCCAGTGCTAGGTGCGTGGCTGCTGTTTGTGGTTGTGAGGTCCGTGGTCGCTCAAAGCCTGCTAGGCCAGTGCTAGGTGCGTGGGTGCTGATTTAAATTGTGAAGGTCACTTGTGGCTCAGTGCCTGCTAGGCCAGTGTTAGGTGCGTGGGTGCTGTTTGTGGTTGTGAGGTCAGTGGTGGCTCAGTGCCTGCTAGGCCAGTGCTAGGTGCGTGGGTGCTCTTTTCAGTTGTGAGGTCAGTGGTGGCTCAGTGCCTGCTAGGCCAGTGCTAGGTGTGTGGGTGTTCTTTGTGGTTGTGAGGTCAGTGGTGGCTCAGTGCCTGCTAGGCCAGTGCTAGGTGTGTGGATGCTGTTTGTGGTTGTGAGCTCAGTGGTGGCTCAGTGCCTGCTAGGCCAGTGCTAGGTGCGTGGGTGCTGTTGGTGGTTGTGAGGTCAGTGGTGGCTCAGTGCCTGCTAGGCCAGTGCTAGGTGCGTGGCTGCTGTTTTCAATTGTGAGGTCAGTGGTGGCTCAGTGCCTGCTAGGCCAGTGCTAGGTGCGTGGGTGCTGTTTGTGGTTGTGAGGTCAGTGGTGGCTCAGTGCCTGCTAGGCCAGTGCTAGGTGCATGGGTCCTGTTTGTGGTTGTGAGGTCAGTGGTGGCTCAGTGCCTGCTAGGCCAGTGCTAGGTGCGTGGCTGCTGTTTGTGGTTGTGAGGTCAGTGGTGGCTCAGTGCCTGCTAGGCCAGTGCTAGGTGCGTGGGTGCTGTTTGTGGTTGTGAGGTCAGTGGTGGCTCAGTGCCTGCTAGGCCAGTGCTAGGTGCGTGGGTGCTGTTTGTGGTTGTGAGGTCAGTGGTGGCTCAGTGCCTGCTAGGCCAGTGCTAGGTGCATGGGTCCTGTTTGTGGTTGTGAGGTCAGTGGTGGCTCAGTGCCTGCTAGGCCAGTGCTAGGTGCGTGGGTGCTGTTTGTGGTTGTGAGGTCAGTGGTGGCTCAGTGCCTGCTAGGCCAGTGCTAGGTGCGTGGCTGCTGTTGCTGGTTGTGAGGTCAGTGGTGGCTCAGTGCCTGCTAGGCCAGTGTTAGGTGCGTGGGTGTTGTTTGTGGTTGTGAGGTCAGTGGTGGCTCAGTGCCTTCTAGGCCAGTGCTAGGTGAGTGGGTGCTGTTTGTGGTTGTGAGGTCAGTGGTGGCTCAGTGCCTGCTAGGCCAGTGCTAGGTGCGTGGCTGCTGTTTGTGGTTGTGAGGTCCGTGGTGGCTCAGTGCCTGCTAGGCCAGTGCTAGGTGCGTGGCTGCTGTTTGTGGTTGTGAGGTCAGTGGTGGCTCAGTGCCTGCTAGGCCAGTGCTAGGTGCGTGGCTGCTGTTTGTGGTTGTGAGGTCAGTGGTGGCTCAGTGCCTGCTAGGCCAGTGCTAGGTGCGTGGGTGCTGTTTGTGGTTGTGAGGTCAGTGGTGGCTCAGTGCCTGCTAGGCCAGTGCTAGGTGCGTGGGTGCTGTTTTCAGTTGTGAGGTCAGTGGTGGCTCAGTGCCTGCTAGGCCAGTGCTAGGTGCATGGCTGCTGTTTGTGGTTGTGAGGTCAGTGGTGGCTCAGTGCCTGCTAGGCCAGTGCTAGGTGCGTGGCTGCTGTTTTCAGTTGTGAGGTCAGTGGTGGCTCAGTGCCTGCTAGGCCAGTGCTAGGTGCGTGGGTGCTGTTTGTGGTTGTGAGGTCAGTGGTGGCTCAGTGCCTGCTAGGCCAGTGCTAGGTGCGTGGCTGCTGTTTTCAATTGTGAGGTCAGTGGTGGCTCAGTGCCTGCTAGGCCAGTGCTAGGTGCGTGGCTGCTGTTTGTGGTTGTGAGGTCCGTGGTCGCTCAAAGCCTGCTAGGCCAGTGCTAGGTGCGTGGGTGCTGATTTAAATTGTGAAGGTCACTTGTGGCTCAGTGCCTGCTAGGCCAGTGCTAGGTGCGTGGCTGCTGTTTGTGGTTGTGAGGTCAGTGGTGGCTCAGTGCCTGCTAGGCCAGTGTTAGGTGCGTGGGTGCTGTTTGTGGTTGTGAGGTCAGTGGTGGCTCAGTGCCTGCTAGGCCAGTGCTAGGTGCGTGGCTGCTGTTGGTGGTTGTTAGGTCAGTGGTGGCTCAGTGCCTGCTAGGCCAGTGCTAGGTGCGTGGCTGCTGTTTTCAATTGTGAGGTCAGTGGTGGCTCAGTGCCTGCTAGGCCAGTGCTAGGTGCGTGGCTGCTGTTTTCAATTATGAGGTCAGTGGTGGCTCAGTGCCTGCTAGGCCAGTGCTAGGTGCGTGGCTGCTGTTTGTGGTTGTGAGGTCAGTGGTGGCTCAGTGCCTACTAGGCCAGTGCTAGGTGCGTGGGTGCTGTTTTCAATTGTGAGGTCAGTGGTGGCTCAGTGCCTGCTAGGCCAGTGCGAGGTGCGTGGCTGCTGTTTTCAATTGTGAGGTCAGTGGTGGCTCAGTGCCTGCTAGGCCAGTGCTAGGTGCGTGGGTGCTGTTTGTGGTTGTGAGGTCAGTGGTGGCTCAGTGCCTGCTAGGCCAGTGCTAGGTGCGTGGCTGCTGTTTTCAATTGTGAGGTCAGTGGTGGCTCAGCGCCTGCTAGGCCAGTGCTAGGTGCGTGGCTGCTGTTTTCAATTGTGAGGTCAGTGGTGGCTCAGTGCCTGCTAGGCCAGTGCTAGGTGCGTGGGTGCCGTTTGTGGTTGTGATGTCACTTGTGTCTCAGTGCCTGCTAGGCCAGTGCTAGGTGCGTGGGTGCTGTTTGTGGTTGTGAGGTCAGTGGTGGCTCAGTGCCTGCTAGGCCAGTGCTAGGTGCGTGGCTGCTGTTGGTGGTTGTGAGGTCAGTGGTGGCTCAGTGCCTGCTAGGCCAGTGCTAGGTGCGTGGCTGCTGTTTGTGGTTGTGAGGTCAGTTGTGGCTCAGTGCCTGCTAGGCCAGTGCTAGGTGCGTGGCTGCTGTTTGTGGTTGTGAGGTCAGTGGTGCCTCAGTGCCTGCTAGGCCAGTGCTAGGTGCGTGGGAGCTGTTTGTGGTTGTGAGGTCAGTGGTGGCTCAGTGCCTGCTAGGCCAGTGCTAGGTGCGTGTCTGCTGTTTGTGGTTGTGAGGTCAGTGGTGGCTCAGTGCCTGCTAGGCCAGTGCTAGGTGCGTGGGTGCTGTTTTCAATTGTCAGGTCAGTGGTGGCTCAGTGCCTGCTAGGCCAGTGCTAGGTGCGTGGCTGCTGTTTGGGCTTGTGAGGTCAGTGGTGGCTCACTGCCTGCTAGGCCAGTGCTAGGTGCATGGCTGCTGTTTTCAATTGTGAGGTCAGTGGTGGCTCAGTGCCTGCTAGGCCAGTGCTAGGTGCGTGGCTGCTGTTTGTGGTTGTGAGGTCAGTGGTGGATCAGTGCCTGCTAGGCCAGTGCTAGGTGCGTGGGAGCTGTTTGTGGTTGTGAGGTTGGTGGTGGCTCAGTGCCTGCTAGGCCAGTGCTAGGTGCCTGGCTGCTGTTTGTGGTTGTGAGGTCGGTGGTGGCTCAGTGCCTGCTAGGCCAGTGCTAGGTGCGTGGCTGCTGTTTGTGGTTGTGAGGTCAGTGGTGGCTCAGTGCCTGCTAGGCCAGTGCTAGGTGCGTGGCTGCTGTTTTCAATTGTGAGGTCAGTGGTGGCTCAGTGCCTGCTAGGCCAGTGCTAGGTGCGTGGCTGCTGTTTGTGGTTGTGAGGTCCGTGGTGGCTCAGTGCCTGCTAGGCCAGTGCTAGGTGCGTGGCTGCTGTTTGTGGTTGTGAGGTCAGTGGTGGCTCAGTGCCTGCTAGGCCAGTGCTAGGTGCGTGGGTGCTGTTTTCAATTGTGAGGTCAGTGGTGGCTCAGTGCCTGCTAGGCCAGTGCTAGGTGCATGGCTGCTGTTTGTGGTTGTGAGGTAAGCGGTGGCTCAGTGCCTGCTAGGCCAGTGCTAGGTGCGTGGCTGCTGCTGTCAATTGTGAGGTCGGTGGTGGCTCAGTGCCTGCTAGGCCAGTGCTAGGTGCGTGGCTGCTGTTGGAGGTTGTGAGGTCAGTGGTGGCTCAGTGCCTGCTAGGCCAGTGCTAGGTGCGTGGGTGCTTTTTTCATTTTTGAGGTCAGTGGTGGCTCAGTGCCTGCTGGGCCAGTGCTAGGTGCGTGGCTGCTGTTTGTGGTTGTGAGGTCAGTGGTGGCTCAGTGCCTGCTAGGCCAGTGCTAGGTGCGTGGGTGCTGTTGGTGGTTGTGAGGTCAGTGGTGGCTCAGTGCCTGCTAGGCCAGTGCTATGTGCGTGGCTGCTGTTTGTGGTTGTGAGGTCAGTGGTGGCTCAGTGCCTGCTAGGCCAGTGCTAGGTGCGTGGCTGCTGTTTGTGGTTGTGAGGTCAGTGGTGGCTCAGTGCCTGCTAGGCCAGTGCTAGGTGCGTGGCTGCTGTTTGTGGTTGTGAGGTCAGTGGTGGCTCAGTGCCTGCTAGGCCAGTGCTAGGTGCGTGGGTGCTGTTTGTGGTTGTGAGGTCAGTGGTGGCTCAGTGCCTGCTAGGCCAGTGCTAGGTGCGTGGGTGCTGTTTTCAGTTGTGAGGTCAGTGGTGGCTCACTGCCTGCTAGGCCAGTGCTAGGTGCGTGGGTGCTGTTTGTGGTTGTGAGGTCAGTGGTGGCTCAGTGCCTGCTAGGCCAGTGCTAGGTGCGTGGGTGCTGTTGGTGGTTGTGAGGTCAGTGGTGGCTCCGTGCCTGCTAGGCCAGTGCTAGGTGCGTGGCTGCTGTTTTCAATTGTGAGGTCAGTGGTGGCTCAGTGCCTGCTAGGCCAGTGCTAGGTGCGTGGCTGCTGTTTGTGGTTGTGAGGTCCGTGGTCGCTCAAAGCCTGCTAGGCCAGTGCTAGGTGCGTGGGTGCTGATTTAAATTGTGAAGGTCACTTGTGGCTCAGTGCCTGCTAGGCCAGTGCTAGGTGCGTGGCTGCTGTTTGTGGTTGTGAGGTCAGTGGTGGCTCAGTGCCTGCTAGGCCAGTGTTAGGTGCGTGGGTGCTGTTTGTGGTTGTGAGGTCAGTGGTGGCTCAGTGCCTGCTAGGCCAGTGCTAGGTGCGTGGCTGCTGTTGGTGGTTGTGAGGTCAGTGGTGGCTCAGTGCCTGCTAGGCCAGTGCTAGGTGCGTGGCTGCTGTTTTCAATTGTGAGGTCAGTGGTGGCTCAGTGCCTGCTAGGCCAGTGCTAGGTGCGTGGCTGCTGTTTTCAATTATGAGGTCAGTGGTGGCTCAGTGCCTGCTAGGCCAGTGCTAGGTGCGTGGCTGCTGTTTGTGGTTGTGAGGTCAGTGGTGGCTCAGTGCCTGCTAGGCCAGTGCTAGGTGCGTGGCTGCTGTTTTCAATTATGAGGTCAGTGGTGGCTCAGTGCCTGCTAGGCCAGTGCTAGGTGCGTGGCTGCTGTTTTCAATTGTGAGGTCAGTGGTGGCTCAGTGCCTGCTAGGCCAGTGCTAGGTGCGTGGCTGCTGTTTTCAATTGTGAGGTCAGTGGTGGCTCAGTGCCTGCTAGGCCAGTGCTAGGTGCGTGGCTGCTGTTTTCAATTGTGAGGTCAGTGGTGGCTCAGTGCCTGCTAGGCCAGTGCGAGGTGCGTGGGTGCTGTTTTCAATTGTGAGGTCAGTGGTGGCTCAGTGCCTGCTAGGCCAGTGCTAGGTGCGTGGCTGCTGTTTGTGGTTGTGAGGTCAGTGGTGGCTCAGTGCCTGCTAGGCCAGTGTTAGGTGCGTGGGTGCTGTTTGTGGTTGTGAGGTCAGTGGTGGCTCAGTGCCTGCTAGGCCAGTGCTAGGTGCGTCGCTGCTGTTTGTGGTTGTGAGGTCCGTGGTGGCTCAGTGCCTGCTAGGCCAGTGCTAGGTGCGTGGCTGCTGTTTTCAATTGTGAGGTCAGTGGTGGCTCAGTGCCTGCTAGGCCAGTGCTAGGTGCGTGGCTGCTGTTTTCAATTATGAGGTCAGTGGTGGCTCAGTGCCTGCTAGGCCAGTGCTAGGTGCGTGGCTGCTGTTTGTGGTTGTGAGGTCAGTGGTGGCTCAGTGCCTGCTAGGCCAGTGCTAGGTGCGTGGCTGCTGTTTTCAATTGTGAGGTCAGTGGTGGCTCAGTGCCTGCTAGGCCAGTGCTAGGTGCGTGGCTGCTGTTTTCAATTGTGAGGTCAGTGGTGGCTCAGTGCCTGCTAGGCCAGTGCTAGGTGCGTGGCTGCTGTTTTCAATTGTGAGGTCAGTGGTGGCTCAGTGCCTGCTAGGCCAGTGCGAGGTGCGTGGGTGCTGTTTTCAATTGTGAGGTCAGTGGTGGCTCAGTGCCTGCTAGGCCAGTGCTAGGTGCGTGGCTGCTGTTTGTGGTTGTGAGGTCCGTGGTCGCTCAAAGCCTGCTAGGCCAGTGCTAGGTGCGTGGGTGCTGATTTAAATTGTGAAGGTCACTTGTGGCTCAGTGCCTGCTAGGCCAGTGTTAGGTGCGTGGGTGCTGTTTGTGGTTGTGAGGTCAGTGGTGGCTCAGTGCCTGCTAGGCCAGTGCTAGGTGCGTGGGTGCTGTTTGTGGTTGTGAGGTCAGTGGTGGCTCAGTGCCTGCTAGGCCAGTGCTAGGTGCGTGGGTGCTCTTTTCAGTTGTGAGGTCAGTGGTGGCTCAGTGCCTGCTAGGCCAGTGCTAGGTGCGTGGCTGCTGTTTTCAATTGTGAGGTCAGTGGTGGCTCAGTGCCTGCTAGGCCAGTGCTAGGTGCGTGGCTGCTGTTTGTGGTTGTGAGGTCAGTGGTGGCTCAGTGCCTGCTAGGCCAGTGCTAGGTGCGTGGCTGCTGTTTGTGGTTGTGAGGTCAGTGGTGGCTCAGTGCCTGCTAGGCCAGTGTTAGGTGCGTGGGTGCTGTTTGTGGTTGTGAGGTCAGTGGTGTCTCAATGCCTGCTAGGCCAGGGCTAGGTGCGTGGGTGCTGTTTGTGGTTGTGAGGTCAGTGGTGGCTCAGTGCCTGCTAGGCCAGTGCTAGGTGCGTGGCTGCTGTTTGTGGTTGTGAGGTCAGTGGTGGCTCAGTGCCTGCTAGGCCAGTGCTAGGTGCGTGGGTGCTGTTTGTGGTTGTGAGGTCAGTGGTGGCTCAGTGCCTGCTAGGCCAGTGCTAGGTGCATGGGTCCTGTTTGTGGTTGTGAGCTCAGTGGTGGCTCAGTGCCTGCTAGGCCAGTGCTAGGTGCGTGGGTGCTGTTTGTGGTTGTGAGGTCAGTGGTGGCTCAGTGCCTGCTAGGCCAGTGCTAGGTGCGTGGCTGCTGTTTTCAATTGTGAGGTCAGTGGTGGCTCAGTGCCTGCTAGGCCAGTGCTAGGTGCGTGGCTGCTGTTTGTGGTTGTGAGGTCCGTGGTGGCTCAAAGCCTGCTGGGCCAGTGCTAGGTGCGTGGGTGCTGTTTTCAATTGTGAAGGTCAGTGGTGGCTCAGTGCCTGCTAGGCCAGTGCTAGGTGCGTGGCTGCTGTTTGTGGTTGTGAGGTCAGTGGTGGCTCAGTGCCTGCTAGGCCAGTGCTAGGTGCGTGGCTCCTGTTGGTGGTTGTGAGGTCAGTGGTGGCTCAGTGCCTGCTAGGCCAGTGCTAGGTGCGTGGCTGCTGTTGGTGGTTGTGAGGTCAGTGGTGGCTCAGTGCCTGCTAGGCCAGTGTTAGGTGCGTGGGTGCTGTTTGTGGTTGTGAGGTCAGTGGTGGCTCAGTGCCTGCTAGGCCAGTGCTAGGTGCGTGGGTGCTGTTTGTGGTAGTGAGGTCAGTGGTGGCTCAGTGCCTGCTAGGCCAGTGCTAGGTGCATGGGTGCTGTTTGTGGTTGTGAGCTCAGTGGTGGCTCAGTGCCTGCTAGGCCAGTGCTAGGTGCGTGGGTGCTGTTTGTGGTTGTGAGGTCAGTGGTGGCTCAGTGCCTGCTAGGCCAGTGCTAGGTGCGTGGCTGCTGTTGCTGGTTGTGAGGTCAGTGGTGGCTCAGTGCCTGCTAGGCCAGTGTTAGGTGCGTGGGTGTTGTTTGTGGTTGTGAGGTCAGTGGTGGCTCAGTGCCTGCTAGGCCAGTGCTAGGTGCGTGGCTGCTGTTTGTGGTTGTGAGGTCCGTGGTGGCTCAAAGCCTGCTGGGCCAGTGCTAGGTGCGTGGGTGCTGATTTAAATTATGAAGGTCACTTGTGGCTCAGTGCCTGCTAGGCCAGTGCTAGGTGCGTGGGTGTTGTTTGTGGTTGTGAGGTCAGTGGTGTCTCACTGCCTGCTAGGCCAGTGCTAGGTGCGTGGGTGCTGTTTGCGGTTGTGAGGTCAGTGGTGGCTCAGTGCCTGCTAGGCCAGTGCTAGGTGCGTGGCTGCTGTTTGTGGTTGTGAGGTCAGTGGTGGCTCAGTGCCTGCTAGGCCAGTGCTAGGTGCGTGGGTGCTGTTTTCAACTGTGAGGTCAGTGGTGGCTCACTGCCTGCTAGGCCAGTGCTAGGTGCGTGGGTGCTGTTTGTGGTTGTGAGGTCAGTGGTGGCTCAGTGCCTGCTAGGCCAGTGCTAGGTGCGTGGCTGCTGTTTTCAATTGTGAGGTCAGTGGTGGCTCAGTGCCTGCTAGGCCAGTGCTAGGTGCGTGGCTGCTGTTTGTGGTTGTGAGGTCAGTGGTGGCTCAGTGCCTGCTAGGCCAGTGCTAGGTGCGTGGCTGCTGTTTGTGGTTGTGAGGTCCGTGGTCGCTCAAAGCCTGCTAGGCCAGTGCTAGGTGCGTGGGTGCTGATTTAAATTGTGAAGGTCACTTGTGGCTCAGTGCCTGCTAGGCCAGTGTTAGCTGCGTGGGTGCTGTTTGTGGTTGTGAGGTCAGTGGTGGCTCAGTGCCTGCTAGGCCAGTGCTATGTGTGTGGGTGCTCTTTTCAGTTGTGAGGTCAGTGGTGGCTCAGTGCCTGCTAGGGCAGTGCTAGGTGTGTGGGTGTTCTTTGTGGTTGTGAGGTCAGTGGTGGCTCAGTGCCTGCTAGGCCAGTGCTAGGTGTGTGGGTGCTGTTTGTGGTTGTGAGCTCAGTGGTGGCTCAGTGCCTGCTAGGCCAGTGCTAGGTGCGTGGGTGCTGTTGGTGGTTGTGAGGTCAGTGGTGGCTCAGTGCCTGCTAGGCCAGTGCTAGGTGCGTGGCTGCTGTTTGTGGTTGTTAGGTCCGTGGTGGCTCAAAGCCTGCTGGGCCAGCGCTAGGTGCGTGGCTGCTGTTTTCAATTGTGAGGTCAGTGGTGGCTCAGTGCCCGCTAGGCCAGTGCTAGGTGCGTGGCTGCTGTTTGTGGTTGTGAGGTCAGTGGTGGCTCAGTGCCTGCTAGGCCAGTGCTAGGTGCGTGGGTGCTGTTTGTGGTTGTGAGGTCAGTGGTGGCTCAGTGCCTGCTAGGCCAGTGCTAGGTGCGTGGCTGCTGTTTGTGGTTGTGAGGTCAGTGGTGGCTCAGTGCCTGCTAGGCCAGTGCTAGGTGCGTGGCTGCTGTTTGTGGTTGTGAGGTCCGTGGTCGCTCAAAGCCTGCTAGGCCAGTGCTAGGTGCGTGGGTGCTGATTTAAATTGTGAAGTTCACTTGTGGCTCAGTGCCTGCTAGGCCAGTGTTATGTGCGTGGGTGCTGTTTGTGGTTGTGAGGTCAGTGGTGGCTCAGTGCCTGCTAGGCCAGTGCTAGGTGCTTGGCTGCTGTTTGTGGTTGTGAGGTCAGTGGTGGCTCAGTGCCTGCTAGGCCAGTGCTAGGTGCGTGGGTGCTCTTTTCAGTTGTGAGGTCAGTGGTGGCTCAGTGCCTGCTAGGCCAGTGCTAGGTGCGTGGCTGCTGTTTTCAATTGTGAGGTCAGTGGTGGCTCAGTGCCTGCTAGGCCAGTGCTAGGTGCGTGGCTGCTGTTTGTGGTTGTGAGGTCAGTGGTGGCTCAGTGCCTGCTAGGCCAGTGCTAGGTGCATGGGTGCTGTTTGTGGTTGTGAGGTCAGTGGTGGCTCAGTGCCTGCTAGGCCAGTGCTAGGTGCGTGGGTGCTGTTTGTGGTTGTGAGCTCAGTGGTGGCTCAGTGCCTGCTATGCCAGTGCTAGGTGCGTGGCTGCTGTTTGTGGTTGTGAGGTCCGTGGTGGCTCAAAGCCTGCTGGGCCAGTGCTAGGTGCGTGGGTGCTGTTTTCAATTGTGAAGGTCAGTGGTGGCTCAGTGCCTGCTAGGCCAGTGCTAGGTGCGTGGCTGCTGTTTGTGGTTGTGAGGTCAGTGGTGGCTCAGTGCCTGCTAGGCCAGTGCTAGGTGCGTGGCTCCTGTTGGTGGTTGTGAGGTCAGTGGTGGCTCAGTGCCTGCTAGGCCAGTGCTAGGTGCGTGGCTGCTGTTTGTGGTTGTGAGGTCAGTGGTGGCTCAGTGCCTGCTAGGCCAGTGCTAGGTGCGTGGGTGCTGTTTGTGGTTGTGAGGTCAGTGGTGGCTCAGTGCCTGCTAGGCCAGTGCTAGGTGCATGGGTCCTGTTTGTGGTTGTGAGATCAGTGGTGGCTCAGTGCCTGCTAGGCCAGTGCTAGGTGCGTGGCTGCTGTTTTCAATTGTGAGGTCAGTGGTGGCTCAGTGCCCGCTAGGCCAGTGCTAGGTGCGTGGCTGCTGTTTGTGGTTGTGAGGTCAGTGGTGGCTCAGTGCCTGCTAGGCCAGTGCTAGGTGCGTGGGTGCTGTTTGTGGTTGTGAGGTCAGTGGTGGCTCAGTGCCTGCTAGGCCAGTGCTAGGTGCGTGGCTGCTGTTTGTGGTTGTGAGGTCAGTGGTGGCTCAGTGCCTGCTAGGCCAGTGCTAGGTGCGTGGGTGCTGTTTTCAATTGTGAGGTCAGTGGTGGCTCACTGCCTGCTAGGCCAGTGCTAGGTGCGTGGCTGCTGTTTTCAATTGTGAGGTCAGTGGTGTCTCAGTGCCTGCTAGGCCAGTGCTAGGTGCGTGGCTGCTGTTTTCAATTGTGAGGTCAGTGGTGGCTCAGTGCCTGCTAGGCCAGTGCTAGGTGCGTGGCTGCTGTTTTCAATTGTGAGGTCAGTGGTGGCTCAGTGCCTGCTAGGCCAGTGCTAGGTGCGTGGCTGCTGTTTTCAATTGTGAGGTCAGTGGTGGCTCAGTGCCTGCTAGGCCAGTGCGAGGTGCGTGGGTGCTGTTTTCAATTGTGAGGTCAGTGGTGGCTCAGTGCCTGCTAGGCCAGTGCTAGGTGCGTGGCTGCTGTTTGTGGTTGTGAGGTCCGTGGTCGCTCAAAGCCTGCTAGGCCAGTGCTAGGTGCGTGGGTGCTGATTTAAATTGTGAAGGTCACTTGTGGCTCAGTGCCTGCTAGGCCAGTGCTAGGTGCGTGGCTGCTGTTTTCAATTGTGAGGTCAGTGGTGGCTCAGTGCCTGCTAGGCCAGTGCTAGGTGCGTGGGTGCTGTTTTCAATTGTGAGGTCACTTGTGGCTCAGTGCCTGCTAGGCCAGTGCTAGGTGCGTAGCTGCTGTTTTCAATTGTGAGGTCAGTGGTGGCTCAGTGCCTGCTAGGCCAGTGCTAGGTGCGTGGCTGCTGTTTTCAATTGTGAGGTCAGTGGTGGCTCAGTGCCTGCTAGGCCAGTGCTAGGTGCGTGGCTGCTGTTTTCAATTGTGAGGTCAGTGGTGGCTCAGTGCCTGCTAGGCCAGTGCTAGGTGCGTGGCTGCTGTTTTCAATTGTGAGGTCAGTGGTGGCTCAGTGCCTGCTAGGCCAGTGCTAGGTGCGTGGGTGCTGTTTGTGGTTGTGAGGTCAGTGGTGGCTCAGTGCCTGCTAGGCCAGTGTTAGGTGCGTGGGTGCTGTTTGTGGTTGTGAGGTCAGTGGTGGCTCAGTGCCTGCTAGGCCAGTGCTAGGTGCGTGGGTGCTGTTTGTGGTTGTGAGGTCAGTGGTGGCTCAGTGCCTGCTAGGCCAGTGCTAGGTGCGTGGCTGCTGTTTTCAATTATGAGGTCAGTGGTGGCTCAGTGCCTGCTAGGCCAGTGCTAGGTGCGTGGCTGCTGTTTTCAATTGTGAGGTCAGTGGTGGCTCAGTGCCTGCTAGGCCAGTGCTAGGTGCGTGGCTGCTGTTTTCAATTGTGAGGTCAGTGGTGGCTCAGTGCCTGCTAGGCCAGTGCTAGGTGCGTGGCTGCTGTTTTCAATTGTGAGGTCAGTGGTGGCTCAGTGCCTGCTAGGCCAGTGCTAGGTGCGTGGGTGCTGTTTGTGGTTGTGAGGTCAGTGGTGTCTCAGTGCCTGCTAGGCCAGTGCTAGGTGCGTGGCTGCTGTTTTCAATTATGAGGTCAGTGGTGGCTCAGTGCCTGCTAGGCCAGTGTTAGGTGCGTGGCTGCTGTTGGTGGTTGTGAGGTCAGTGGTGTCTTCAGTGCCTGCTAGGCCAGTGCTAGGTGCGTGGGTGCTGTTTGTGGTTGTGAGGTCAGTGGTGGCTCAGTGCCTGCTAGGCCAGTGCTAGGTGCATGGGTGCTGTTTGTGGTTGTGAGGTCAGTGGTGTCTTCAGTGCCTGCTAGGCCAGTGCTAGGTGCGTGGCTGCTGTTTGTGGTTGTGAGGTCAGTGGTGGCTCAGTGCCTGCTAGGCCAGTGCTAGGTGCGTGGGTGCTGTTTGTGGTTGTGAGGTCAGTGGTGGCTCAGTGCCTGCTAGGCCAGTGCTAGGTGCGTGGGTGCTGTTGGTGGTTGTGAGGTCAGTGGTGGCTCAGTGCCTGCTAGGCCAGTGCTAGGTGCGTGGCTGCTGTTTGTGGTTGTGAGGTCAGTGGTGGCTCAGTGCCTGCTAGGCCAGTGCTAGGTGTGTGGGTGCTGTTGGTGGTTGTGAGGTCAGTGGTGGCTCAAAGCCTGCTGGGCCAGTGCTAGGTGCGTGGCTGCTGTTTTCAATTGTGAGGTCAGTGGTGGCTCAGTGCCTGCTAGGCCAGTGCTAGGTGCGTGGCTGCTGTTTGTGGTTGTGAGGTCAGTGGTGGCTCAGTGCCTGCTAGGCCAGTGCTAGGTGCGTGGGTGCTGTTTGTGGTTGTGAGGTCAGTGGTGGCTCAGTGCCTGCTAGGCCAGTGCTAGGTGCGTGGCTGCTGTTTTCAATTGTGAGGTCAGTGGTGGCTCAGTGCCTGCTAGGCCAGTGCTAGGTGCGTGGCTGCTGTTTGTGGTTGTGAGGTCAGTGGTGGCTCAGTGCCTGCTAGGCCAGTGCTAGGTGCGTGGCTGCTGTTTTCAATTGTGAGGTCAGTGGTGGCTCAGTGCCTGCTAGGCCAGTGCTAGGTGCGTGGGTGCTGTTTGTGGTTGTGAGGTCCGTGGTGGCTTAGTGCCTGCTAGTCCAGTGCTAGGTGCGTGGGTGCTGTTGGTGGTTGTGAGGTCAGTGGTGTCTCAGTGCCTGCTAGGCCAGTGCTAGGTGCGTGGGTGCTGTTTGTGGTTGTGAGGGCAGTGGTGGCTCAGTGCCTGCTAGGCCAGTGTTAGGTGCGTGGGTGCTGTTTGTGGTTGTGAGGTCAGTGGTGGCTCAGTGCCTGCTAGGCCAGTGCTAGGTGCGTGGGTGCTGTTTGTGGTTGTGAGGTCAGTGGTGGCTCAGTGCCTGCTAGGCCAGTGTTAGGTGCGTGGGTGCTGTTTGTGGTTGTGAGGTCAGTGGTGGCTCAGTGCCTGCTAGGCCAGTGCTAGGTGCGTGGGTGCTGTTTGTGGTTGTGAGGTCAGTGGTGGCTCAGTGCCTGCTAGGCCAGTGCTAGGTGCGTGGCTGCTGTTTGTGGTTGTGAGGTCAGTGGTGGCTCAGTGCCTGCTAGGCCAGTGCTAGGTGCGTGGCTGCTGTTTTCAATTGTGAGGTCAGTGGTGGCTCAGTGCCTGCTAGGCCAGTGCTAGGTGCGTGGCTGCTGTTTGTGGTTGTGAGGTCCGTGGTCGCTCAAAGCCTGCTAGGCCAGTGCTAGGTGCGTGGGTGCTGATTTAAATTGTGAAGGTCACTTGTGGCTCAGTGCCTGCTAGGCCAGTGTTAGGTGCGTGGGTGTTGTTTGTGGTTGTTAGGTCCGTGGTGGCTCAAAGCCTGCTGGGCCAGCGCTAGGTGCGTGGCTGCTGTTTTCAATTGTGAGGTCAGTGGTGGCTCAGTGCCCGCTAGGCCAGTGCTAGGTGCGTGGCTGCTGTTTGTGGTTGTGAGGTCAGTGGTGGCTCAGTGCCTGCTAGGCCAGTGCTAGGTGCGTGGGTGCTGTTTGTGGTTGTGAGGTCAGTGGTGGCTCAGTGCCTGCTAGGCCAGTGCTAGGTGCGTGGGTGCTGTTTTCAATTGTGAGGTCAGTGGTGGCTCACTGCCTGCTAGGCCAGTGCTAGGTGCGTGGCTGCTGTTTTCAATTGTGAGGTCAGTGGTGGCTCAGTGCCTGCTAGGCCAGTGCTAGGTGCGTGGCTGCTGTTTTCAATTGTGAGGTCAGTGGTGGCTCAGTGCCTGCTAGGCCAGTGCTAGGTGCGTGGCTGCTGTTTTCAATTGTGAGGTCAGTGGTGGCTCAGTGCCTGCTAGGCCAGTGCTAGGTGCGTGGCTGCTGTTTTCAATTGTGAGGTCAGTGGTGCCTCAGTGCCTGCTAGGCCAGTGCTAGGTGCATGGGTGCTGTTTGTGGTTGTGAGGTCAGTGGTGGCTCAGTGCCTGCTAGGCCAGTGCTAGGTGCGTGGGTGCTGTTTGTGGTTGTGAGCTCAGTGGTGGCTCAGTGCCTGCTAGGCCAGTGCTAGGTGCGTGGCTGCTGTTTGTGGTTGTGAGGTCCGTGGTGGCTCAAAGCCTGCTGGGCCAGTGCTAGGTGCGTGGGTGCTGTTTTCAATTGTGAGGTCAGTGGTGGCTCAGTGCCTGCTAGGCCAGTGCTAGGTGCGTGGCTGCTGTTTTCAATTGTGAGGTCAGTGGTGGCTCAGTGCCTGCTAGGCCAGTGCTAGGTGCGTGGCTGCTGTTTTCAATTGTGAGGTCAGTGGTGGCTCAGTGCCTGCTGGGCCAGTGCTAGGTGCGTGGCTGCTGTTTTCAATTGTGAGGTCAGTGGTGGCTCAGTGCCTGCTAGGCCAGTGCTAGGTGCGTGGGTGCTGTTTTCAATTGTGAGGTCAGTGGTGGCTCAGTGCCTGCTAGGCCAGTGCTAGGTGCATGGGTGCTGTTTGTGGTTGTGAGGTCAGTGGTGGCTCAGTGCCTGCTAGGCCAGTGCTAGGTGCGTGGCTGCTGTTTTCAATTGTGAGGTCAGTGGTGGCTCAGTGCCTGCTAGGCCAGTGCTAGGTGCGTGGCTGCTGTTTTCAATTGTGAGGTCAGTGGTGGCTCAGTGCCTGCTAGGCCAGTGCTAGGTGCGTGGCTGCTGTTTGTGATTGTGAGGTCAGTGGTGGCTCAGTGCCTGCTAGGCCAGTGCTAGGTGCGTGGCTGCTGTTTGTGGTTGTGAGGTCCGTGGTCGCTCAAAGCCTGCTAGGCCAGTGCTAGGTGCGTGGGTGCTGATTTAAATTGTGAAGGTCACTTGTGGCTCAGTGCCTGCTAGGCCAGTGTTAGGTGCGTGGGTGCTGTTTGTGGTTGTGAGGTCAGTGGTGGCTCAGTGCCTGCTAGGCCAGTGCTAGGTGCGTGGGTGCTCTTTTCAGTTGTGAGGTCAGTGGTGGCTCAGTGCCTGCTAGGCCAGTGCTAGGTGTGTGGGTGTTCTTTGTGGTTGTGAGGTCAGTGGTGGCTCAGTGCCTGCTAGGCCAGTGCTAGGTGTGTGGATGCTGTTTGTGGTTGTGAGCTCAGTGGTGGCTCAGTGCCTGCTAGGCCAGTGCTAGGTGCGTGGGTGCTGTTGGTGGTTGTGAGGTCAGTGGTGGCTCAGTGCCTGCTAGGCCAGTGCTAGGTGCGTGGCTGCTGTTTTCAATTGTGAGGTCAGTGGTGGCTCAGTGCCTGCTAGGCCAGTGCTAGGTGCGTGGGTGCTGTTTGTGGTTGTGAGGTCAGTGGTGGCTCAGTGCCTGCTAGGCCAGTGCTAGGTGCATGGGTCCTGTTTGTGGTTGTGAGGTCAGTGGTGGCTCAGTGCCTGCTAGGCCAGTGCTAGGTGCGTGGCTGCTGTTTGTGGTTGTGAGGTCAGTGGTGGCTCAGTGCCTGCTAGGCCAGTGCTAGGTGCGTGGGTGCTGTTTGTGGTTGTGAGGTCAGTGGTGGCTCAGTGCCTGCTAGGCCAGTGCTAGGTGCGTGGGTGCTGTTTGTGGTTGTGAGGTCAGTGGTGGCTCAGTGCCTGCTAGGCCAGTGCTAGGTGCATGGGTCCTGTTTGTGGTTGTGAGGTCAGTGGTGGCTCAGTGCCTGCTAGGCCAGTGCTAGGTGCGTGGGTGCTGTTTGTGGTTGTGAGGTCAGTGGTGGCTCAGTGCCTGCTAGGCCAGTGCTAGGTGCGTGGCTGCTGTTGCTGGTTGTGAGGTCAGTGGTGGCTCAGTGCCTGCTAGGCCAGTGTTAGGTGCGTGGGTGTTGTTTGTGGTTGTGAGGTCAGTGGTGGCTCAGTGCCTTCTAGGCCAGTGCTAGGTGAGTGGGTGCTGTTTGTGGTTGTGAGGTCAGTGGTGGCTCAGTGCCTGCTAGGCCAGTGCTAGGTGCGTGGCTGCTGTTTGTGGTTGTGAGGTCCGTGGTGGCTCAGTGCCTGCTAGGCCAGTGCTAGGTGCGTGGCTGCTGTTTGTGGTTGTGAGGTCAGTGGTGGCTCAGTGCCTGCTAGGCCAGTGCTAGGTGCGTGGCTGCTGTTTGTGGTTGTGAGGTCAGTGGTGGCTCAGTGCCTGCTAGGCCAGTGCTAGGTGCGTGGGTGCTGTTTGTGGTTGTGAGGTCAGTGGTGGCTCAGTGCCTGCTAGGCCAGTGCTAGGTGCGTGGGTGCTGTTTTCAGTTGTGAGGTCAGTGGTGGCTCAGTGCCTGCTAGGCCAGTGCTAGGTGCATGGCTGCTGTTTGTGGTTGTGAGGTCAGTGGTGGCTCAGTGCCTGCTAGGCCAGTGCTAGGTGCGTGGCTGCTGTTTTCAGTTGTGAGGTCAGTGGTGGCTCAGTGCCTGCTAGGCCAGTGCTAGGTGCGTGGGTGCTGTTTGTGGTTGTGAGGTCAGTGGTGGCTCAGTGCCTGCTAGGCCAGTGCTAGGTGCGTGGCTGCTGTTTTCAATTGTGAGGTCAGTGGTGGCTCAGTGCCTGCTAGGCCAGTGCTAGGTGCGTGGCTGCTGTTTGTGGTTGTGAGGTCCGTGGTCGCTCAAAGCCTGCTAGGCCAGTGCTAGGTGCGTGGGTGCTGATTTAAATTGTGAAGGTCACTTGTGGCTCAGTGCCTGCTAGGCCAGTGCTAGGTGCGTGGCTGCTGTTTGTGGTTGTGAGGTCAGTGGTGGCTCAGTGCCTGCTAGGCCAGTGTTAGGTGCGTGGGTGCTGTTTGTGGTTGTGAGGTCAGTGGTGGCTCAGTGCCTGCTAGGCCAGTGCTAGGTGCGTGGCTGCTGTTGGTGGTTGTTAGGTCAGTGGTGGCTCAGTGCCTGCTAGGCCAGTGCTAGGTGCGTGGCTGCTGTTTTCAATTGTGAGGTCAGTGGTGGCTCAGTGCCTGCTAGGCCAGTGCTAGGTGCGTGGCTGCTGTTTTCAATTATGAGGTCAGTGGTGGCTCAGTGCCTGCTAGGCCAGTGCTAGGTGCGTGGCTGCTGTTTGTGGTTGTGAGGTCAGTGGTGGCTCAGTGCCTACTAGGCCAGTGCTAGGTGCGTGGGTGCTGTTTTCAATTGTGAGGTCAGTGGTGGCTCAGTGCCTGCTAGGCCAGTGCGAGGTGCGTGGCTGCTGTTTTCAATTGTGAGGTCAGTGGTGGCTCAGTGCCTGCTAGGCCAGTGCTAGGTGCGTGGGTGCTGTTTGTGGTTGTGAGGTCAGTGGTGGCTCAGTGCCTGCTAGGCCAGTGCTAGGTGCGTGGCTGCTGTTTTCAATTGTGAGGTCAGTGGTGGCTCAGCGCCTGCTAGGCCAGTGCTAGGTGCGTGGCTGCTGTTTTCAATTGTGAGGTCAGTGGTGGCTCAGTGCCTGCTAGGCCAGTGCTAGGTGCGTGGGTGCCGTTTGTGGTTGTGATGTCACTTGTGTCTCAGTGCCTGCTAGGCCAGTGCTAGGTGCGTGGGTGCTGTTTGTGGTTGTGAGGTCAGTGGTGGCTCAGTGCCTGCTAGGCCAGTGCTAGGTGCGTGGCTGCTGTTGGTGGTTGTGAGGTCAGTGGTGGCTCAGTGCCTGCTAGGCCAGTGCTAGGTGCGTGGCTGCTGTTTGTGGTTGTGAGGTCAGTTGTGGCTCAGTGCCTGCTAGGCCAGTGCTAGGTGCGTGGCTGCTGTTTGTGGTTGTGAGGTCAGTGGTGCCTCAGTGCCTGCTAGGCCAGTGCTAGGTGCGTGGGAGCTGTTTGTGGTTGTGAGGTCAGTGGTGGCTCAGTGCCTGCTAGGCCAGTGCTAGGTGCGTGTCTGCTGTTTGTGGTTGTGAGGTCAGTGGTGGCTCAGTGCCTGCTAGGCCAGTGCTAGGTGCGTGGGTGCTGTTTTCAATTGTCAGGTCAGTGGTGGCTCAGTGCCTGCTAGGCCAGTGCTAGGTGCGTGGCTGCTGTTTGGGCTTGTGAGGTCAGTGGTGGCTCACTGCCTGCTAGGCCAGTGCTAGGTGCATGGCTGCTGTTTTCAATTGTGAGGTCAGTGGTGGCTCAGTGCCTGCTAGGCCAGTGCTAGGTGCGTGGCTGCTGTTTGTGGTTGTGAGGTCAGTGGTGGATCAGTGCCTGCTAGGCCAGTGCTAGGTGCGTGGGAGCTGTTTGTGGTTGTGAGGTTGGTGGTGGCTCAGTGCCTGCTAGGCCAGTGCTAGGTGCCTGGCTGCTGTTTGTGGTTGTGAGGTCGGTGGTGGCTCAGTGCCTGCTAGGCCAGTGCTAGGTGCGTGGCTGCTGTTTGTGGTTGTGAGGTCAGTGGTGGCTCAGTGCCTGCTAGGCCAGTGCTAGGTGCGTGGCTGCTGTTTTCAATTGTGAGGTCAGTGGTGGCTCAGTGCCTGCTAGGCCAGTGCTAGGTGCGTGGGTGCTGTTTGTGGTTGTGAGGTCCGTGGTGGCTCAGTGCCTGCTAGGCCAGTGCTAGGTGCGTGGCTGCTGTTTGTGGTTGTGAGGTCAGTGGTGGCTCAGTGCCTGCTAGGCCAGTGCTAGGTGCGTGGGTGCTGTTTTCAATTGTGAGGTCAGTGGTGGCTCAGTGCCTGCTAGGCCAGTGCTAGGTGCATGGCTGCTGTTTGTGGTTGTGAGGTAAGCGGTGGCTCAGTGCCTGCTAGGCCAGTGCTAGGTGCGTGGCTGCTGCTGTCAATTGTGAGGTCGGTGGTGGCTCAGTGCCTGCTAGGCCAGTGCTAGGTGCGTGGCTGCTGTTGGAGGTTGTGAGGTCAGTGGTGGCTCAGTGCCTGCTAGGCCAGTGCTAGGTGCGTGGGTGCTTTTTTCATTTTTGAGGTCAGTGGTGGCTCAGTGCCTGCTGGGCCAGTGCTAGGTGCGTGGCTGCTGTTTGTGGTTGTGAGGTCAGTGGTGGCTCAGTGCCTGCTAGGCCAGTGCTAGGTGCGTGGGTGCTGTTGGTGGTTGTGAGGTCAGTGGTGGCTCAGTGCCTGCTAGGCCAGTGCTATGTGCGTGGCTGCTGTTTGTGGTTGTGAGGTCAGTGGTGGCTCAGTGCCTGCTAGGCCAGTGCTAGGTGCGTGGCTGCTGTTTGTGGTTGTGAGGTCAGTGGTGGCTCAGTGCCTGCTAGGCCAGTGCTAGGTGCGTGGCTGCTGTTTGTGGTTGTGAGGTCAGTGGTGGCTCAGTGCCTGCTAGGCCAGTGCTAGGTGCGTGGGTGCTGTTTGTGGTTGTGAGGTCAGTGGTGGCTCAGTGCCTGCTAGGCCAGTGCTAGGTGCGTGGGTGCTGTTTTCAGTTGTGAGGTCAGTGGTGGCTCACTGCCTGCTAGGCCAGTGCTAGGTGCGTGGGTGCTGTTTGTGGTTGTGAGGTCAGTGGTGGCTCAGTGCCTGCTAGGCCAGTGCTAGGTGCGTGGGTGCTGTTGGTGGTTGTGAGGTCAGTGGTGGCTCCGTGCCTGCTAGGCCAGTGCTAGGTGCGTGGCTGCTGTTTGTGGTTGTGAGGTCAGTGGTGGCTCAGTGCCTGCTAGGCCAGTGCTAGGTGCGTGGCTGCTGTTTGTGGTTGTGAGGTCCGTGGTCGCTCAAAGCCTGCTAGGCCAGTGCTAGGTGCGTGGGTGCTGATTTAAATTGTGAAGGTCACTTGTGGCTCAGTGCCTGCTAGGCCAGTGCTAGGTGCGTGGCTGCTGTTTGTGGTTGTGAGGTCAGTGGTGGCTCAGTGCCTGCTAGGCCAGTGTTAGGTGCGTGGGTGCTGTTTGTGGTTGTGAGGTCAGTGGTGGCTCAGTGCCTGCTAGGCCAGTGCTAGGTGCGTGGCTGCTGTTGGTGGTTGTGAGGTCAGTGGTGGCTCAGTGCCTGCTAGGCCAGTGCTAGGTGCGTGGCTGCTGTTTTCAATTGTGAGGTCAGTGGTGGCTCAGTGCCTGCTAGGCCAGTGCTAGGTGCGTGGCTGCTGTTTTCAATTATGAGGTCAGTGGTGGCTCAGTGCCTGCTAGGCCAGTGCTAGGTGCGTGGCTGCTGTTTGTGGTTGTGAGGTCAGTGGTGGCTCAGTGCCTGCTAGGCCAGTGCTAGGTGCGTGGCTGCTGTTTTCAATTATGAGGTCAGTGGTGGCTCAGTGCCTGCTAGGCCAGTGCTAGGTGCGTGGCTGCTGTTTTCAATTGTGAGGTCAGTGGTGGCTCAGTGCCTGCTAGGCCAGTGCTAGGTGCGTGGCTGCTGTTTTCAATTGTGAGGTCAGTGGTGGCTCAGTGCCTGCTAGGCCAGTGCTAGGTGCGTGGCTGCTGTTTTCAATTGTGAGGTCAGTGGTGGCTCAGTGCCTGCTAGGCCAGTGCGAGGTGCGTGGGTGCTGTTTTCAATTGTGAGGTCAGTGGTGGCTCAGTGCCTGCTAGGCCAGTGCTAGGTGCGTGGCTGCTGTTTGTGGTTGTGAGGTCAGTGGTGGCTCAGTGCCTGCTAGGCCAGTGTTAGGTGCGTGGGTGCTGTTTGTGGTTGTGAGGTCAGTGGTGGCTCAGTGCCTGCTAGGCCAGTGCTAGGTGCGTCGCTGCTGTTTGTGGTTGTGAGGTCCGTGGTGGCTCAGTGCCTGCTAGGCCAGTGCTAGGTGCGTGGCTGCTGTTTTCAATTGTGAGGTCAGTGGTGGCTCAGTGCCTGCTAGGCCAGTGCTAGGTGCGTGGCTGCTGTTTTCAATTATGAGGTCAGTGGTGGCTCAGTGCCTGCTAGGCCAGTGCTAGGTGCGTGGCTGCTGTTTGTGGTTGTGAGGTCAGTGGTGGCTCAGTGCCTGCTAGGCCAGTGCTAGGTGCGTGGCTGCTGTTTTCAATTGTGAGGTCAGTGGTGGCTCAGTGCCTGCTAGGCCAGTGCTAGGTGCGTGGCTGCTGTTTTCAATTGTGAGGTCAGTGGTGGCTCAGTGCCTGCTAGGCCAGTGCTAGGTGCGTGGCTGCTGTTTTCAATTGTGAGGTCAGTGGTGGCTCAGTGCCTGCTAGGCCAGTGCGAGGTGCGTGGGTGCTGTTTTCAATTGTGAGGTCAGTGGTGGCTCAGTGCCTGCTAGGCCAGTGCTAGGTGCGTGGCTGCTGTTTGTGGTTGTGAGGTCCGTGGTCGCTCAAAGCCTGCTAGGCCAGTGCTAGGTGCGTGGGTGCTGATTTAAATTGTGAAGGTCACTTGTGGCTCAGTGCCTGCTAGGCCAGTGTTAGGTGCGTGGGTGCTGTTTGTGGTTGTGAGGTCAGTGGTGGCTCAGTGCCTGCTAGGCCAGTGCTAGGTGCGTGGGTGCTGTTTGTGGTTGTGAGGTCAGTGGTGGCTCAGTGCCTGCTAGGCCAGTGCTAGGTGCGTGGGTGCTCTTTTCAGTTGTGAGGTCAGTGGTGGCTCAGTGCCTGCTAGGCCAGTGCTAGGTGCGTGGCTGCTGTTTTCAATTGTGAGGTCAGTGGTGGCTCAGTGCCTGCTAGGCCAGTGCTAGGTGCGTGGCTGCTGTTTGTGGTTGTGAGGTCAGTGGTGGCTCAGTGCCTGCTAGGCCAGTGCTAGGTGCGTGGCTGCTGTTTGTGGTTGTGAGGTCAGTGGTGGCTCAGTGCCTGCTAGGCCAGTGTTAGGTGCGTGGGTGCTGTTTGTGGTTGTGAGGTCAGTGGTGTCTCAATGCCTGCTAGGCCAGGGCTAGGTGCGTGGGTGCTGTTTGTGGTTGTGAGGTCAGTGGTGGCTCAGTGCCTGCTAGGCCAGTGCTAGGTGCGTGGCTGCTGTTTGTGGTTGTGAGGTCAGTGGTGGCTCAGTGCCTGCTAGGCCAGTGCTAGGTGCGTGGGTGCTGTTTGTGGTTGTGAGGTCAGTGGTGGCTCAGTGCCTGCTAGGCCAGTGCTAGGTGCATGGGTCCTGTTTGTGGTTGTGAGCTCAGTGGTGGCTCAGTGCCTGCTAGGCCAGTGCTAGGTGCGTGGGTGCTGTTTGTGGTTGTGAGGTCAGTGGTGGCTCAGTGCCTGCTAGGCCAGTGCTAGGTGCGTGGCTGCTGTTTTCAATTGTGAGGTCAGTGGTGGCTCAGTGCCTGCTAGGCCAGTGCTAGGTGCGTGGCTGCTGTTTGTGGTTGTGAGGTCCGTGGTGGCTCAAAGCCTGCTGGGCCAGTGCTAGGTGCGTGGGTGCTGTTTTCAATTGTGAAGGTCAGTGGTGGCTCAGTGCCTGCTAGGCCAGTGCTAGGTGCGTGGCTGCTGTTTGTGGTTGTGAGGTCAGTGGTGGCTCAGTGCCTGCTAGGCCAGTGCTAGGTGCGTGGCTCCTGTTGGTGGTTGTGAGGTCAGTGGTGGCTCAGTGCCTGCTAGGCCAGTGCTAGGTGCGTGGCTGCTGTTGGTGGTTGTGAGGTCAGTGGTGGCTCAGTGCCTGCTAGGCCAGTGTTAGGTGCGTGGGTGCTGTTTGTGGTTGTGAGGTCAGTGGTGGCTCAGTGCCTGCTAGGCCAGTGCTAGGTGCGTGGGTGCTGTTTGTGGTAGTGAGGTCAGTGGTGGCTCAGTGCCTGCTAGGCCAGTGCTAGGTGCATGGGTGCTGTTTGTGGTTGTGAGCTCAGTGGTGGCTCAGTGCCTGCTAGGCCAGTGCTAGGTGCGTGGGTGCTGTTTGTGGTTGTGAGGTCAGTGGTGGCTCAGTGCCTGCTAGGCCAGTGCTAGGTGCGTGGCTGCTGTTGCTGGTTGTGAGGTCAGTGGTGGCTCAGTGCCTGCTAGGCCAGTGTTAGGTGCGTGGGTGTTGTTTGTGGTTGTGAGGTCAGTGGTGGCTCAGTGCCTGCTAGGCCAGTGCTAGGTGCGTGGCTGCTGTTGGTGGTTGTGAGGTCAGTGGTGGCTCAGTGCCTGCTAGGCCAGTGCTAGGTGCGTGGCTGCTGTTTTCAATTGTGAGGTCAGTGGTGGCTCAGTGCCTGCTAGGCCAGTGCTAGGTGCGTGGCTGCTGTTTTCAATTATGAGGTCAGTGGTGGCTCAGTGCCTGCTAGGCCAGTGCTAGGTGCGTGGCTGCTGTTTGTGGTTGTGAGGTCAGTGGTGGCTCAGTGCCTGCTAGGCCAGTGCTAGGTGCGTGGCTGCTGTTTTCAATTATGAGGTCAGTGGTGGCTCAGTGCCTGCTAGGCCAGTGCTAGGTGCGTGGCTGCTGTTTTCAATTGTGAGGTCAGTGGTGGCTCAGTGCCTGCTAGGCCAGTGCTAGGTGCGTGGCTGCTGTTTTCAATTGTGAGGTCAGTGGTGGCTCAGTGCCTGCTAGGCCAGTGCTAGGTGCGTGGCTGCTGTTTTCAATTGTGAGGTCAGTGGTGGCTCAGTGCCTGCTAGGCCAGTGCGAGGTGCGTGGGTGCTGTTTTCAATTGTGAGGTCAGTGGTGGCTCAGTGCCTGCTAGGCCAGTGCTAGGTGCGTGGCTGCTGTTTGTGGTTGTGAGGTCAGTGGTGGCTCAGTGCCTGCTAGGCCAGTGTTAGGTGCGTGGGTGCTGTTTGTGGTTGTGAGGTCAGTGGTGGCTCAGTGCCTGCTAGGCCAGTGCTAGGTGCGTCGCTGCTGTTTGTGGTTGTGAGGTCCGTGGTGGCTCAGTGCCTGCTAGGCCAGTGCTAGGTGCGTGGCTGCTGTTTTCAATTGTGAGGTCAGTGGTGGCTCAGTGCCTGCTAGGCCAGTGCTAGGTGCGTGGCTGCTGTTTTCAATTATGAGGTCAGTGGTGGCTCAGTGCCTGCTAGGCCAGTGCTAGGTGCGTGGCTGCTGTTTGTGGTTGTGAGGTCAGTGGTGGCTCAGTGCCTGCTAGGCCAGTGCTAGGTGCGTGGCTGCTGTTTTCAATTGTGAGGTCAGTGGTGGCTCAGTGCCTGCTAGGCCAGTGCTAGGTGCGTGGCTGCTGTTTTCAATTGTGAGGTCAGTGGTGGCTCAGTGCCTGCTAGGCCAGTGCTAGGTGCGTGGCTGCTGTTTTCAATTGTGAGGTCAGTGGTGGCTCAGTGCCTGCTAGGCCAGTGCGAGGTGCGTGGGTGCTGTTTTCAATTGTGAGGTCAGTGGTGGCTCAGTGCCTGCTAGGCCAGTGCTAGGTGCGTGGCTGCTGTTTGTGGTTGTGAGGTCCGTGGTCGCTCAAAGCCTGCTAGGCCAGTGCTAGGTGCGTGGGTGCTGATTTAAATTGTGAAGGTCACTTGTGGCTCAGTGCCTGCTAGGCCAGTGTTAGGTGCGTGGGTGCTGTTTGTGGTTGTGAGGTCAGTGGTGGCTCAGTGCCTGCTAGGCCAGTGCTAGGTGCGTGGGTGCTGTTTGTGGTTGTGAGGTCAGTGGTGGCTCAGTGCCTGCTAGGCCAGTGCTAGGTGCGTGGGTGCTCTTTTCAGTTGTGAGGTCAGTGGTGGCTCAGTGCCTGCTAGGCCAGTGCTAGGTGCGTGGCTGCTGTTTTCAATTGTGAGGTCAGTGGTGGCTCAGTGCCTGCTAGGCCAGTGCTAGGTGCGTGGCTGCTGTTTGTGGTTGTGAGGTCAGTGGTGGCTCAGTGCCTGCTAGGCCAGTGCTAGGTGCGTGGCTGCTGTTTGTGGTTGTGAGGTCAGTGGTGGCTCAGTGCCTGCTAGGCCAGTGTTAGGTGCGTGGGTGCTGTTTGTGGTTGTGAGGTCAGTGGTGTCTCAATGCCTGCTAGGCCAGGGCTAGGTGCGTGGGTGCTGTTTGTGGTTGTGAGGTCAGTGGTGG
This sequence comes from Apteryx mantelli, assembly GCF_036417845.1. Classification (NCBI taxonomy): domain Eukaryota; kingdom Metazoa; phylum Chordata; class Aves; order Apterygiformes; family Apterygidae; genus Apteryx; species Apteryx mantelli. The sequence continues at coordinate 20,240,735 of NC_089988.1, forward strand.
CTCAGTGCCTGCTAGGCCAGTGCTAGGTGCGTGGCTGCTGTTTGTGGTTGTGAGGTCAGTGGTGGCTCAGTGCCTGCTAGGCCAGTGCTAGGTGCGTGGGTGCTGTTTGTGGTTGTGAGGTCAGTGGTGGCTCAGTGCCTGCTAGGCCAGTGCTAGGTGCATGGGTCCTGTTTGTGGTTGTGAGCTCAGTGGTGGCTCAGTGCCTGCTAGGCCAGTGCTAGGTGCGTGGGTGCTGTTTGTGGTTGTGAGGTCAGTGGTGGCTCAGTGCCTGCTAGGCCAGTGCTAGGTGCGTGGCTGCTGTTTTCAATTGTGAGGTCAGTGGTGGCTCAGTGCCTGCTAGGCCAGTGCTAGGTGCGTGGCTGCTGTTTGTGGTTGTGAGGTCCGTGGTGGCTCAAAGCCTGCTGGGCCAGTGCTAGGTGCGTGGGTGCTGTTTTCAATTGTGAAGGTCAGTGGTGGCTCAGTGCCTGCTAGGCCAGTGCTAGGTGCGTGGCTGCTGTTTGTGGTTGTGAGGTCAGTGGTGGCTCAGTGCCTGCTAGGCCAGTGCTAGGTGCGTGGCTCCTGTTGGTGGTTGTGAGGTCAGTGGTGGCTCAGTGCCTGCTAGGCCAGTGCTAGGTGCGTGGCTGCTGTTGGTGGTTGTGAGGTCAGTGGTGGCTCAGTGCCTGCTAGGCCAGTGTTAGGTGCGTGGGTGCTGTTTGTGGTTGTGAGGTCAGTGGTGGCTCAGTGCCTGCTAGGCCAGTGCTAGGTGCGTGGGTGCTGTTTGTGGTAGTGAGGTCAGTGGTGGCTCAGTGCCTGCTAGGCCAGTGCTAGGTGCATGGGTGCTGTTTGTGGTTGTGAGCTCAGTGGTGGCTCAGTGCCTGCTAGGCCAGTGCTAGGTGCGTGGGTGCTGTTTGTGGTTGTGAGGTCAGTGGTGGCTCAGTGCCTGCTAGGCCAGTGCTAGGTGCGTGGCTGCTGTTGCTGGTTGTGAGGTCAGTGGTGGCTCAGTGCCTGCTAGGCCAGTGTTAGGTGCGTGGGTGTTGTTTGTGGTTGTGAGGTCAGTGGTGGCTCAGTGCCTGCTAGGCCAGTGCTAGGTGCGTGGCTGCTGTTTGTGGTTGTGAGGTCCGTGGTGGCTCAAAGCCTGCTGGGCCAGTGCTAGGTGCGTGGGTGCTGATTTAAATTATGAAGGTCACTTGTGGCTCAGTGCCTGCTAGGCCAGTGCTAGGTGCGTGGGTGTTGTTTGTGGTTGTGAGGTCAGTGGTGTCTCACTGCCTGCTAGGCCAGTGCTAGGTGCGTGGGTGCTGTTTGCGGTTGTGAGGTCAGTGGTGGCTCAGTGCCTGCTAGGCCAGTGCTAGGTGCGTGGCTGCTGTTTGTGGTTGTGAGGTCAGTGGTGGCTCAGTGCCTGCTAGGCCAGTGCTAGGTGCGTGGGTGCTGTTTTCAACTGTGAGGTCAGTGGTGGCTCACTGCCTGCTAGGCCAGTGCTAGGTGCGTGGGTGCTGTTTGTGGTTGTGAGGTCAGTGGTGGCTCAGTGCCTGCTAGGCCAGTGCTAGGTGCGTGGCTGCTGTTTTCAATTGTGAGGTCAGTGGTGGCTCAGTGCCTGCTAGGCCAGTGCTAGGTGCGTGGCTGCTGTTTGTGGTTGTGAGGTCAGTGGTGGCTCAGTGCCTGCTAGGCCAGTGCTAGGTGCGTGGCTGCTGTTTGTGGTTGTGAGGTCCGTGGTCGCTCAAAGCCTGCTAGGCCAGTGCTAGGTGCGTGGGTGCTGATTTAAATTGTGAAGGTCACTTGTGGCTCAGTGCCTGCTAGGCCAGTGTTAGCTGCGTGGGTGCTGTTTGTGGTTGTGAGGTCAGTGGTGGCTCAGTGCCTGCTAGGCCAGTGCTATGTGTGTGGGTGCTCTTTTCAGTTGTGAGGTCAGTGGTGGCTCAGTGCCTGCTAGGGCAGTGCTAGGTGTGTGGGTGTTCTTTGTGGTTGTGAGGTCAGTGGTGGCTCAGTGCCTGCTAGGCCAGTGCTAGGTGTGTGGGTGCTGTTTGTGGTTGTGAGCTCAGTGGTGGCTCAGTGCCTGCTAGGCCAGTGCTAGGTGCGTGGGTGCTGTTGGTGGTTGTGAGGTCAGTGGTGGCTCAGTGCCTGCTAGGCCAGTGCTAGGTGCGTGGCTGCTGTTTGTGGTTGTTAGGTCCGTGGTGGCTCAAAGCCTGCTGGGCCAGCGCTAGGTGCGTGGCTGCTGTTTTCAATTGTGAGGTCAGTGGTGGCTCAGTGCCCGCTAGGCCAGTGCTAGGTGCGTGGCTGCTGTTTGTGGTTGTGAGGTCAGTGGTGGCTCAGTGCCTGCTAGGCCAGTGCTAGGTGCGTGGGTGCTGTTTGTGGTTGTGAGGTCAGTGGTGGCTCAGTGCCTGCTAGGCCAGTGCTAGGTGCGTGGCTGCTGTTTGTGGTTGTGAGGTCAGTGGTGGCTCAGTGCCTGCTAGGCCAGTGCTAGGTGCGTGGCTGCTGTTTGTGGTTGTGAGGTCCGTGGTCGCTCAAAGCCTGCTAGGCCAGTGCTAGGTGCGTGGGTGCTGATTTAAATTGTGAAGTTCACTTGTGGCTCAGTGCCTGCTAGGCCAGTGTTATGTGCGTGGGTGCTGTTTGTGGTTGTGAGGTCAGTGGTGGCTCAGTGCCTGCTAGGCCAGTGCTAGGTGCTTGGCTGCTGTTTGTGGTTGTGAGGTCAGTGGTGGCTCAGTGCCTGCTAGGCCAGTGCTAGGTGCGTGGGTGCTCTTTTCAGTTGTGAGGTCAGTGGTGGCTCAGTGCCTGCTAGGCCAGTGCTAGGTGCGTGGCTGCTGTTTTCAATTGTGAGGTCAGTGGTGGCTCAGTGCCTGCTAGGCCAGTGCTAGGTGCGTGGCTGCTGTTTGTGGTTGTGAGGTCAGTGGTGGCTCAGTGCCTGCTAGGCCAGTGCTAGGTGCATGGGTGCTGTTTGTGGTTGTGAGGTCAGTGGTGGCTCAGTGCCTGCTAGGCCAGTGCTAGGTGCGTGGGTGCTGTTTGTGGTTGTGAGCTCAGTGGTGGCTCAGTGCCTGCTATGCCAGTGCTAGGTGCGTGGCTGCTGTTTGTGGTTGTGAGGTCCGTGGTGGCTCAAAGCCTGCTGGGCCAGTGCTAGGTGCGTGGGTGCTGTTTTCAATTGTGAAGGTCAGTGGTGGCTCAGTGCCTGCTAGGCCAGTGCTAGGTGCGTGGCTGCTGTTTGTGGTTGTGAGGTCAGTGGTGGCTCAGTGCCTGCTAGGCCAGTGCTAGGTGCGTGGCTCCTGTTGGTGGTTGTGAGGTCAGTGGTGGCTCAGTGCCTGCTAGGCCAGTGCTAGGTGCGTGGCTGCTGTTTGTGGTTGTGAGGTCAGTGGTGGCTCAGTGCCTGCTAGGCCAGTGTTAGGTGCGTGGGTGCTGTTTGTGGTTGTGAGGTCAGTGGTGTCTCAATGCCTGCTAGGCCAGGGCTAGGTGCGTGGGTGCTGTTTGTGGTTGTGAGGTCAGTGGTGGCTCAGTGCCTGCTAGGCCAGTGCTAGGTGCGTGGCTGCTGTTTGTGGTTGTGAGGTCAGTGGTGGCTCAGTGCCTGCTAGGCCAGTGCTAGGTGCGTGGGTGCTGTTTGTGGTTGTGAGGTCAGTGGTGGCTCAGTGCCTGCTAGGCCAGTGCTAGGTGCATGGGTCCTGTTTGTGGTTGTGAGATCAGTGGTGGCTCAGTGCCTGCTAGGCCAGTGCTAGGTGCGTGGGTGCTGTTTGTGGTTGTGAGGTCAGTGGTGGCTCAGTGCCTGCTAGGCCAGTGCTAGGTGCGTGGCTGCTGTTTTCAATTGTGAGGTCAGTGGTGGCTCAGTGCCTGCTAGGCCAGTGCTAGGTGCGTGGCTGCTGTTTGTGGTTGTGAGGTCAGTGGTGGCTCAGTGCCTGCTAGGCCAGTGCTAGGTGCGTGGCTGCTGTTTGTGGTTGTGAGGTCAGTGGTGGCTCAGTGCCTGCTAGGCCAGTGCTAGGTGCGTGGGTGCTGTTTGTGGTTGTGAGGTCAGTGGTGGCTCAGTGCCTGCTAGGCCAGTGCTAGGTGCATGGGTCCTGTTTGTGGTTGTGAGGTCAGTGGTGGCTCAGTGCCTGCTAGGCCAGTGCTAGGTGCGTGGGTGCTGTTTGTGGTTGTGAGGTCAGTGGTGGCTCAGTGCCTGCTAGGCCAGTGTTAGGTGCGTGGCTGCTGTTTTCAATTGTGAGGTCAGTGGTGGCTCAGTGCCTGCTAGGCCAGTGCTAGGTGCGTGGCTGCTGTTTGTGGTTGTTAGGTCCGTGGTGGCTCAAAGCCTGCTGGGCCAGCGCTAGGTGCGTGGCTGCTGTTTTCAATTGTGAGGTCAGTGGTGGCTCAGTGCCCGCTAGGCCAGTGCTAGGTGCGTGGCTGCTGTTTGTGGTTGTGAGGTCAGTGGTGGCTCAGTGCCTGCTAGGCCAGTGCTAGGTGCGTGGGTGCTGTTTGTGGTTGTGAGGTCAGTGGTGGCTCAGTGCCTGCTAGGCCAGTGCTAGGTGCGTGGGTGCTGTTTGTGGTTGTGAGGTCAGTGGTGGCTCAGTGCCTGCTAGGCCAGTGCTAGGTGCGTGGGTGCTCTTTTCAGTTGTGAGGTCAGTGGTGGCTCAGTGCCTGCTAGGCCAGTGCTAGGTGCGTGGCTGCTGTTTGTGGTTGTGAGGTCAGTGGTGGCTCAGTGCCTGCTAGGCCAGTGCTAGGTGCGTGGCTGCTGTTTGTGGTTGTGAGGTCAGTGGTGGCTCAGTGCCTGCTAGGCCAGTGCTAGGTGCATGGGTGCTGTTTGTGGTTGTGCGGTCAGTGGTGGCTCAGTGCCTGCTAGGCCAGTGCTAGGTGCGTGGGTGCTGTTTGTGGTTGTGAGCTCAGTGGTGGCTCAGTGCCTGCTAGGCCAGTGCTAGGTGCGTGGCTGCTGTTTGTGGTTGTGAGGTCCGTGGTGGCTCAAAGCCTGCTGGGCCAGTGCTAGGTGCGTGGGTGCTGTTTTCAATTGTGAAGGTCAGTGGTGGCTCAGTGCCTGCTAGGCCAGTGCTAGGTGCGTGGCTGCTGTTTGTGGTTGTGAGGTCAGTGGTGGCTCAGTGCCTGCTAGGCCAGTGCTAGGTGCGTGGCTCCTGTTGGTGGTTGTGAGGTCAGTGGTGGCTCAGTGCCTGCTAGGCCAGTGCTAGGTGCGTGGCTGCTGTTGGTGGTTGTGAGGTCAGTGGTGGCTCAGTGCCTGCTAGGCCAGTGTTAGGTGCGTGGGAGCTGTTTGTGGTTGTGAGGTCAGTGGTGGCTCAGTGCCTGCTAGGCCAGTGCTAGGTGCGTGGGTGCTGTTTGTGGTTGTGAGGTCAGTGGTGGCTCAGTGCCTGCTAGGCCAGTGCTAGGTGCGTGGCTGCTGTTTTCAATTGTGAGGTCAGTGGTGGCTCAGTGCCTGCTAGGCCAGTGCTAGGTGCGTGGCTGCTGTTTTCAATTGTGAGGTCAGTGGTGTCTCAGTGCCTGCTAGGCCAGTGCTAGGTGCGTGGCTGCTGTTTGTGGTTGTGAGGTCAGTGGTGGCTCAGTGCCTGCTAGGCCAGTGCTAGGTGCGTGGCTGCTGTCTGTGATTGTGAGGTCACTTGTGGCTCAGTGCCTGCTAGGCCAGTGCTAGGTGCGTGGCTGCTCTTTGTGGTTGTGAGGTCAGTGGTGGCTCAGTGCCTGCTAGGCCAGTGCTAGGTGCGTGGCTGCTGTTTTCAATTGTGAGGTCAGTGGTGGCTCAGTGCCTGCTAGGCCAGTGCTAGGTGCATGGCTGCTGTTTGTGGTTGTGAGGTCAGTGGTGGCTCAGTGCCTGCTAGGCCAGTGCTAGGTGCGTGGCTGCTGTTTTCAATTGTGAGGTCAGTGGTGGCTCAGTGCCTGCTAGGCCAGTGCTAGGTGCGTGGCTGCTGTTTGTGGTTGTGAGGTCAGTGGTGGCTCAGTGCCTGCTAGGCCAGTGCTAGGTGCGTGGCTGCTGTTTGTGGTTGTGAGGTCAGTGGTGGCTCAGTGCCCGCTAGGCCAGTGCTAGGTGCGTGGGTGCTGTTTTCAATTGTGAGGTCAGTGGTGGCTCAGTGCCTGCTAGGCCAGTGCTAGGTGCGTGGCTGCTGTTTGTGGTTGTGAGGTCCGTGGTGGCTCAAAGCCTGCTGGGCCAGTGCTAGGTGCGTGGCTGCTGTTTTCAATTGTGAGGTCAGTGGTGGCTCAGTGCCTGCTAGGCCAGTGCTAGGTGCGTGGCTGCTGTTTTCAATTGTGAGGTCAGTGGTGGCTCAGTGCCCGCTAGGCCAGTGCTAGGTGCGTGGCTGCTGTTTGTGGTTGTTAGGTCAGTGGTGGCTCAGTGCCTGCTAGGCCAGTGCTAGGTGCGTGGCTGCTGTTTGTGGTTGTGAGGTCAGTGGTGGCTCAGTGCCTGCTAGGCCAGTGCTAGGTGCGTGGCTGCTGTTTTCAATTGTGAGGTCAGTGGTGGCTCAGTGCCTGCTAGGCCAGTGCTAGGTGCGTGGCTGCTGTTTTCAATTGTGAGGTCAGTGGTGGCTCAGTGCCTGCTAGGCCAGTGCTAGGTGCGTGGCTGCTGTTTTCAATTGTGAGGTCAGTGGTGGCTCAGTGCCTGCTAGGCCAGTGCTAGGTGCGTGGGTGCTGTTTGTGGTTGTGAGGTCAGTGGTGGCTCAGTGCCTGCTAGGCCAGTGCTAGGTGCGTGGCTGCTGTTTGTGGTTGTGAGGTCAGTGGTGGCTCAGTGCCTGCTAGGCCAGTGCTAGGTGCGTGGCTGCTGTTTGTGGTTGTGAGGTCAGTGGTGGCTCAGTGCCTGCTAGGCCAGTGTTAGGTGCGTGGCTGCTGTTTGTGGTTGTGAGGTCAGTGGTGTCTCAATGCCTGCTAGGCCAGGGCTAGGTGCGTGGGTGCTGTTTGTGGTTGTGAGGTCAGTGGTGGCTCAGTGCCTGCTAGGCCAGTGCTAGGTGCGTGGCTGCTGTTTGTGGTTGTGAGGTCAGTGGTGGCTCAGTGCCTGCTAGGCCAGTGCTAGGTGCGTGGGTGCTGTTTGTGGTTGTGAGGTCAGTGGTGGCTCAGTGCCTGCTAGGCCAGTGCTAGGTGCATGGGTCCTGTTTGTGGTTGTGAGCTCAGTGGTGGCTCAGTGCCTGCTAGGCCAGTGCTAGGTGCGTGGGTGCTGTTTGTGGTTGTGAGGTCAGTGGTGGCTCAGTGCCTGCTAGGCCAGTGCTAGGTGCGTGGCTGCTGTTTTCAATTGTGAGGTCAGTGGTGGCTCAGTGCCTGCTAGGCCAGTGCTAGGTGCGTGGCTGCTGTTTGTGGTTGTGAGGTCAGTGGTGGCTCAGTGCCTGCTAGGCCAGTGCTAGGTGCGTGGCTGCTGTTTGTGGTTGTGAGGTCAGTGGTGGCTCAGTGCCTGCTAGGCCAGTGCTAGGTGCGTGGGTGCTGTTTGTGGTTGTGAGGTCAGTGGTGGCTCAGTGCCTGCTAGGCCAGTGCTAGGTGCATGGGTCCTGTTTGTGGTTGTGAGGTCAGTGGTGGCTCAGTGCCTGCTAGGCCAGTGCTAGGTGCGTGGCTGCTGTTTGTGGTTGTGAGGTCAGTGGTGGCTCAGTGCCTGCTAGGCCAGTGTTAGGTGCGTGGCTGCTGTTTTCAATTGTGAGGTCAGTGGTGGCTCAGTGCCTGCTAGGCCAGTGCTAGGTGCGTGGGTGCTGTTTGTGGTTGTGAGGTCAGTGGTGGCTCAGTGCCTGCTAGGCCAGTGCTAGGTGCGTGGGTGCTGTTTGTGGTTGTGAGGTCAGTGGTGTCTCAGTGCCTGCTAGGCCAGTGCTAGGTGCGTGGCTGCTGTTGCTGGTTGTGAGGTCAGTGGTGGCTCAGTGCCTGCTAGGCCAGTGCTAGGTGCGTGGCTGCTGTTTGTGATTGTGAGGTCAGTGGTGGCTAAGTGCCTTCTAGGCCAGTGCTAGGTGAGTGGGTGCTGTTTGTGGTTGTGAGGTCAGTGGTGGCTCAGTGCCTGCTAGGCCAGTGCTAGGTGCGTGGCTGCTGTTTGTGGTTGTGAGGTCAGTGGTGGCTCAGTGCCTGCTAGGCCAGTGCTAGGTGCGTGGGTGCTGTTTGTGGTTGTGAGGTCAGTGGTGGCTCAGTGCCTGCTAGGCCAGTGCTAGGTGCGTGGCTGCTGTTTGTGGTTGTGAGGTCAGTGGTGGCTCAGTGCCTGCTAGGCCAGTGCTAGGTGCGTGGGTGCTGTTTGTGGTTGTGAGGTCAGTGGTGGCTCAGTGCCTGCTGGGCCAGTGCTAGGTGCGTGGGTGCTGATTTAAATTGTGAAGGTCACTTGTGGCTCAGTGCCTGCTAGGCCAGTGCTAGGTGCGTGGCTGCTGCTGTCAATTGTGAGGTCAGAGGTGGCTCAGTGCCTGCTAGGCCAGTGCTAGGTGCGTGGCTGCTGTTTGTGGTTGTGAGGTCAGTGGTGGCTCAGTGCCTGCTAGGCCAGTGCTAGGTGCGTGGCTGCTGTTTGTGGTTGTGAGGTCAGTGGTGGCTCAGTGCCTGCTAGGCCAGTGCTAGGTGCGTGGGTGCTGTTTGTGGTTGTGAGGTCAGTGGTGGCTCAGTGCCTGCTAGGCCAGTGCTAGGTGCGTGGGTGCTGTTTTCAGTTGTGAGGTCAGTGGTGGCTCAGTGCCTGCTAGGCCAGTGCTAGGTGCATGGCTGCTGTTTGTGGTTGTGAGGTCAGTGGTGGCTCAGTGCCTGCTAGGCCAGTGCTAGGTGCGTGGCTGCTGTATTCAATTGTGAGGTCAGTGGTGGCTCAGTGCCTGCTAGGCCAGTGCTAGGTGCGTGGCTGCTGTTTTCAGTTGTGAGGTCAGTGGTGGCTCACTGCCTGCTAGGCCAGTGCTAGGTGCGTGGGTGCTGTTGGTGGTTGTGAGGTCAGTGGTGGCTCAGTGCCTGCTAGGCCAGTGCTAGGTGCGTGGGTGCTGTTGGTGGTTGTGAGGTCAGTGGTGGCTCAGCGCCTGCTAGGCCAGTGCTAGGTGCGTGGCTGCTGTTTTCAATTGTGAGGTCAGTGGTGGCTCAGTGCCTGCTAGGCCAGTGCTAGGTGCGTGGCTGCTGTTTGTGGTTGTGAGGTCCGTGGTCGCTCAAAGCCTGCTAGGCCAGTGCTAGGTGCGTGGGTGCTGATTTAAATTGTGAAGGTCACTTGTGGCTCAGTGCCTGCTAGGCCAGTGCTAGGTGCGTGGGTGCTGTTTGTGGTTGTGAGGTCAGTGGTGGCTCAGTGCCTGCTAGGCCAGTGTTAGGTGCGTGGGTGCTGTTTGTGGTTGTGAGGTCAGTGGTGGCTCAGTGCCTGCTAGGCCAGTGCTAGGTGCGTGGCTGCTGTTGGTGGTTGTTAGGTCAGTGGTGGCTCAGTGCCTGCTAGGCCAGTGCTAGGTGCGTGGCTGCTGTTTTCAATTGTGAGGTCAGTGGTGGCTCAGTGCCTGCTAGGCCAGTGCTAGGTGCGTGGCTGCTGTTTTCAATTATGAGGTCAGTGGTGGCTCAGTGCCTGCTAGGCCAGTGCTAGGTGCGTGGGTGCTGTTTGTGGTTGTGAGGTCAGTGGTGGCTCAGTGCCTGCTAGGCCAGTGCTAGGTGCGTGGGTGCTGTTTGTGGTTGTGAGGTCAGTGGTGGCTCAGTGCCTGCTAGGCCAGTGCTAGGTGCGTGGGTGCTCTTTTCAGTTGTGAGGTCAGTGGTGGCTCAGTGCCTGCTAGGCCAGTGCTAGGTGCGTGGCTGCTGTTTGTGGTTGTGAGGTCAGTGGTGGCTCAGTGCCTGCTAGGCCAGTGCTAGGTGCGTGGCTGCTGTTTGTGGTTGTGAGGTCAGTGGTGGCTCAGTGCCTGCTAGGCCAGTGCTAGGTGCATGGGTGCTGTTTGTGGTTGTGCGGTCAGTGGTGGCTCAGTGCCTGCTAGGCCAGTGCTAGGTGCGTGGGTGCTGTTTGTGGTTGTGAGCTCAGTGGTGGCTCAGTGCCTGCTAGGCCAGTGCTAGGTGCGTGGCTGCTGTTTGTGGTTGTGAGGTCCGTGGTGGCTCAAAGCCTGCTGGGCCAGTGCTAGGTGCGTGGGTGCTGTTTTCAATTGTGAAGGTCAGTGGTGGCTCAGTGCCTGCTAGGCCAGTGCTAGGTGCGTGGCTGCTGTTTGTGGTTGTGAGGTCAGTGGTGGCTCAGTGCCTGCTAGGCCAGTGCTAGGTGCGTGGCTCCTGTTGGTGGTTGTGAGGTCAGTGGTGGCTCAGTGCCTGCTAGGCCAGTGCTAGGTGCGTGGCTGCTGTTGGTGGTTGTGAGGTCAGTGGTGGCTCAGTGCCTGCTAGGCCAGTGTTAGGTGCGTGGGAGCTGTTTGTGGTTGTGAGGTCAGTGGTGGCTCAGTGCCTGCTAGGCCAGTGCTAGGTGCGTGGGTGCTGTTTGTGGTTGTGAGGTCAGTGGTGGCTCAGTGCCTGCTAGGCCAGTGCTAGGTGCGTGGCTGCTGTTTTCAATTGTGAGGTCAGTGGTGGCTCAGTGCCTGCTAGGCCAGTGCTAGGTGCGTGGCTGCTGTTTTCAATTGTGAGGTCAGTGGTGTCTCAGTGCCTGCTAGGCCAGTGCTAGGTGCGTGGCTGCTGTTTGTGGTTGTGAGGTCAGTGGTGGCTCAGTGCCTGCTAGGCCAGTGCTAGGTGCGTGGCTGCTGTCTGTGATTGTGAGGTCACTTGTGGCTCAGTGCCTGCTAGGCCAGTGCTAGGTGCGTGGCTGCTCTTTGTGGTTGTGAGGTCAGTGGTGGCTCAGTGCCTGCTAGGCCAGTGCTAGGTGCGTGGCTGCTGTTTTCAATTGTGAGGTCAGTGGTGGCTCAGTGCCTGCTAGGCCAGTGCTAGGTGCATGGCTGCTGTTTGTGGTTGTGAGGTCAGTGGTGGCTCAGTGCCTGCTAGGCCAGTGCTAGGTGCGTGGCTGCTGTTTTCAATTGTGAGGTCAGTGGTGGCTCAGTGCCTGCTAGGCCAGTGCTAGGTGCGTGGCTGCTGTTTGTGGTTGTGAGGTCAGTGGTGGCTCAGTGCCTGCTAGGCCAGTGCTAGGTGCGTGGCTGCTGTTTGTGGTTGTGAGGTCAGTGGTGGCTCAGTGCCCGCTAGGCCAGTGCTAGGTGCGTGGGTGCTGTTTTCAATTGTGAGGTCAGTGGTGGCTCAGTGCCTGCTAGGCCAGTGCTAGGTGCGTGGCTGCTGTTTGTGGTTGTGAGGTCCGTGGTGGCTCAAAGCCTGCTGGGCCAGTGCTAGGTGCGTGGCTGCTGTTTTCAATTGTGAGGTCAGTGGTGGCTCAGTGCCTGCTAGGCCAGTGCTAGGTGCGTGGCTGCTGTTTTCAATTGTGAGGTCAGTGGTGGCTCAGTGCCCGCTAGGCCAGTGCTAGGTGCGTGGCTGCTGTTTGTGGTTGTTAGGTCAGTGGTGGCTCAGTGCCTGCTAGGCCAGTGCTAGGTGCGTGGCTGCTGTTTGTGGTTGTGAGGTCAGTGGTGGCTCAGTGCCTGCTAGGCCAGTGCTAGGTGCGTGGCTGCTGTTTTCAATTGTGAGGTCAGTGGTGGCTCAGTGCCTGCTAGGCCAGTGCTAGGTGCGTGGCTGCTGTTTTCAATTGTGAGGTCAGTGGTGGCTCAGTGCCTGCTAGGCCAGTGCTAGGTGCGTGGCTGCTGTTTTCAATTGTGAGGTCAGTGGTGGCTCAGTGCCTGCTAGGCCAGTGCTAGGTGCGTGGGTGCTGTTTGTGGTTGTGAGGTCAGTGGTGGCTCAGTGCCTGCTAGGCCAGTGCTAGGTGCGTGGCTGCTGTTTGTGGTTGTGAGGTCAGTGGTGGCTCAGTGCCTGCTAGGCCAGTGCTAGGTGCGTGGCTGCTGTTTGTGGTTGTGAGGTCAGTGGTGGCTCAGTGCCTGCTAGGCCAGTGTTAGGTGCGTGGCTGCTGTTTGTGGTTGTGAGGTCAGTGGTGTCTCAATGCCTGCTAGGCCAGGGCTAGGTGCGTGGGTGCTGTTTGTGGTTGTGAGGTCAGTGGTGGCTCAGTGCCTGCTAGGCCAGTGCTAGGTGCGTGGCTGCTGTTTGTGGTTGTGAGGTCAGTGGTGGCTCAGTGCCTGCTAGGCCAGTGCTAGGTGCGTGGGTGCTGTTTGTGGTTGTGAGGTCAGTGGTGGCTCAGTGCCTGCTAGGCCAGTGCTAGGTGCGTGGGTGCTGTTTGTGGTTGTGAGGTCAGTGGTGTCTCAGTGCCTGCTAGGCCAGTGCTAGGTGCGTGGCTGCTGTTGCTGGTTGTGAGGTCAGTGGTGGCTCAGTGCCTGCTAGGCCAGTGTTAGGTGCGTGGGTGTTGTTTGTGGTTGTGAGGTCAGTGGTGGCTCAGTGCCTTCTAGGCCAGTGCTAGGTGAGTGGGTGCTGTTTGTGGTTGTGAGGTCAGTGGTGGCTCAGTGCCTGCTAGGCCAGTGCTAGGTGCGTGGCTGCTGTTTGTGGTTGTGAGGTCCGTGGTGGCTCAGTGCCTGCTAGGCCAGTGCTAGGTGCGTGGCTGCTGTTTGTGGTTGTGAGGTCAGTGGTGGCTCAGTGCCTGCTAGGCCAGTGCTAGGTGCGTGGGTGCTGTTTGTGGTTGTGAGGTCAGTGGTGGCTCAGTGCCTGCTAGGCCAGTGCTAGGTGCGTGGCTGCTGTTTGTGGTTGTGAGGTCAGTGGTGGCTCAGTGCCTGCTAGGCCAGTGCTAGGTGCGTGGCTGCTGTTTGTGGTTGTGAGGTCAGTGGTGGCTCAGTGCCTGCTGGGCCAGTGCTAGGTGCGTGGGTGCTGATTTAAATTGTGAAGGTCACTTGTGGCTCAGTGCCTGCTAGGCCAGTGCTAGGTGCGTGGCTGCTGCTGTCAATTGTGAGGTCAGAGGTGGCTCAGTGCCTGCTAGGCCAGTGCTAGGTGCGTGGCTGCTGTTTGTGGTTGTGAGGTCAGTGGTGGCTCAGTGCCTGCTAGGCCAGTGCTAGGTGCGTGGCTGCTGTTTGTGGTTGTGAGGTCAGTGGTGGCTCAGTGCCTGCTAGGCCAGTGCTAGGTGCGTGGGTGCTGTTTGTGGTTGTGAGGTCAGTGGTGGCTCAGTGCCTGCTAGGCCAGTGCTAGGTGCGTGGGTGCTGTTTTCAGTTGTGAGGTCAGTGGTGGCTCAGTGCCTGCTAGGCCAGTGCTAGGTGCATGGCTGCTGTTTGTGGTTGTGAGGTCAGTGGTGGCTCAGTGCCTGCTAGGCCAGTGCTAGGTGCGTGGCTGCTGTATTCAATTGTGAGGTCAGTGGTGGCTCAGTGCCTGCTAGGCCAGTGCTAGGTGCGTGGCTGCTGTTTTCAGTTGTGAGGTCAGTGGTGGCTCACTGCCTGCTAGGCCAGTGCTAGGTGCGTGGGTGCTGTTGGTGGTTGTGAGGTCAGTGGTGGCTCAGTGCCTGCTAGGCCAGTGCTAGGTGCGTGGGTGCTGTTGGTGGTTGTGAGGTCAGTGGTGGCTCAGCGCCTGCTAGGCCAGTGCTAGGTGCGTGGCTGCTGTTTTCAATTGTGAGGTCAGTGGTGGCTCAGTGCCTGCTAGGCCAGTGCTAGGTGCGTGGCTGCTGTTTGTGGTTGTGAGGTCCGTGGTCGCTCAAAGCCTGCTAGGCCAGTGCTAGGTGCGTGGGTGCTGATTTAAATTGTGAAGGTCACTTGTGGCTCAGTGCCTGCTAGGCCAGTGCTAGGTGCGTGGGTGCTGTTTGTGGTTGTGAGGTCAGTGGTGGCTCAGTGCCTGCTAGGCCAGTGTTAGGTGCGTGGGTGCTGTTTGTGGTTGTGAGGTCAGTGGTGGCTCAGTGCCTGCTAGGCCAGTGCTAGGTGCGTGGCTGCTGTTGGTGGTTGTTAGGTCAGTGGTGGCTCAGTGCCTGCTAGGCCAGTGCTAGGTGCGTGGCTGCTGTTTTCAATTGTGAGGTCAGTGGTGGCTCAGTGCCTGCTAGGCCAGTGCTAGGTGCGTGGCTGCTGTTTTCAATTATGAGGTCAGTGGTGGCTCAGTGCCTGCTAGGCCAGTGCTAGGTGCGTGGCTGCTGTTTGTGGTTGTGAGGTCAGTGGTGGCTCAGTGCCTGCTAGGCCAGTGCTAGGTGCGTGGCTGCTGTTTTCAATTGTGAGGTCAGTGGTGGCTCAGTGCCTGCTAGGCCAGTGCGAGGTGCGTGGCTGCTGTTTTCAATTGTGAGGTCAGTGGTGGCTCAGTGCCTGCTAGGCCAGTGCTAGGTGCGTGGGTGCTGTTTGTGGTTGTGAGGTCAGTGGTGGCTCAGTGCCTGCTAGGCCAGTGCTAGGTGCGTGGCTGCTGTTTTCAATTGTGAGGTCAGTGGTGGCTCAGTGCCTGCTAGGCCAGTGCTAGGTGCGTGGCTGCTGTTTGTGGTTGTGAGGTCAGTGGTGGCTCAGTGCCTGCTAGGCCAGTGCTAGGTGCGTGGCTGCTGTTTTCAATTGTGAGGTCAGTGGTGGCTCAGCGCCTGCTAGGCCAGTGCTAGGTGCGTGGCTGCTGTTTTCAATTGTGAGGTCAGTGGTGGCTCAGTGCCTGCTAGGCCAGTGCTAGGTGCGTGGGTGCCGTTTGTGGTTGTGATGTCACTTGTGTCTCAGTGCCTGCTAGGCCAGTGCTAGGTGCGTGGGTGCTGTTTGTGGTTGTGAGGTCAGTGGTGGCTCAGTGCCTGCTAGGCCAGTGCTAGGTGCGTGGCTGCTGTTTGTGGTTGTGAGGTCAGTGGTGGCTCAGTGCCTGCTAGGCCAGTGCTAGGTGCGTGGCTGCTGTTTGTGGTTGTGAGGTCAGTGGTGGCTCAGTGCCTGCTAGGCCAGTGCTAGGTGCGTGGCTGCTGTTTTCAATTGTGAGGTCAGTGGTGGCTCAGTGCCTGCTAGGCCAGTGCTAGGTGCGTGGGTGCTGTTTGTGGTTGTGAGGTCAGTGGTGGCTCAGTGCCTGCTAGGCCAGTGCTAGGTGCGTGGCTGCTGTTGGTGGTTGTGAGGTCAGTGGTGGCTCAGCGCCTGCTAGGCCAGTGTGAAGTCCTTGGGTGCTGTTTGTGGTTGTGAGGGCAGTGGTGGCTCAGCGCCTGCTAGGCCAGTGCTAGGTGCGTGGGTGCTGTTTGTGGTTGTGAGGGCAGTGGTGGCTCAGTGCCTGCTAGGCCAGTGCTAGGTGCGTGGCTGCTGTTTGTGGTTGTGAGGTCAGTGGTGGCTCAGTGCCTGCTAGGCCAGTGCTAGGTGCGTGGCTGCTGTTTGTGGTTGTGAGGTCAGTGGTGGCTCAGTGCCTGCTAGGCCAGTGCGAGGTGCGTGGCTGCTATTTGTGGTTGTGAGGTCAGTGGTGGCTCAGTGCCTACTAGGCCAGTGCTAGGTGCGTGGGTGCTCTTTTCAGTTGTGAGGTCAGTGGTGGCTCAGTGCCTGCTAGGCCAGTGCTAGGTGCGTGGGTGCTCTTTTCAGTTGTGAGGTCAGTGGTGGCTCAGTGCCTGCTAGGCCAGTGCTAGGTGCGTGGCTGCTGTTTGTGGTTGTGAGGTCAGTGGTGGCTCAGTGCCTGCTAGGCCAGTGCTAGGTGCGTGGCTGCTGTTTGTGGTTGTGAGGTCAGTGGTGGCTCAGTGCCTGCTAGGCCAGTGCTAGGTGCGTGGCTGCTGTTTGTGGTTGTGAGGTCAGTGGTGGCTCAGTGCCTGCTAGGCCAGTGCTAGGTGCGTGGGTGCTGTTTTCAATTGTGAGGTCAGTGGTGGCTCAGTGCCTGCTAGGCCAGTGCTAGGTGCGTGGCTGCTGTTTTCAATTGTGAGGTCAGTGGTGGCTCAGTGCCTGCTAGGCCAGTGCTACGTGCATGGGTGCTGTTTGTGGTTGTGAGGTCAGTGGTGGCTCAGTGCCTGCTAGGCCAGTGCTAGGTGCGTGGCTGCTGTTTGTGGTTGTGAGGTCAGTGGTGGCTCAGTGCCTGCTAGGCCAGTGCTAGGTGCGTGGCTGCTGTTTGTGGTTGTGAGGTCAGTGGTGGCTCAGTGCCTGCTAGGCCAGTGTTAGGTGCGTGGGTGCTGTTTGTGGTTGTGAGGTCAGTGGTGTCTCAATGCCTGCTAGGCCAGTGCTAGGTGCATGGGTGCTGTTTGTGGTTGTGAGGTCAGTGGTGTCTCAGTGCCTGCTAGGCCAGTGCTAGGTGCGTGGGTGCTGTTTGTGGTTGTGAGGTCAGTGGTGGCTCAGTGCCTGCTAGGCCAGTGCTAGGTGCGTGGCTGCTGTTTGTGGTTGTGAGGTCAGTGGTGGCTCAGTGCCTGCTAGGCCAGTGCTAGGTGCGTGGGTGCTGTTTGTGGTTGTGAGGTCAGTGGTGGCTCAGTGCCTGCTAGGCCAGTGCTAGGTGCATGGGTGCTGTTTGTGGTTGTGAGCTCAGTGGTGGCTCAGTGCCTGCTAGGCCAGTGCTAGGTGCGTGGGTGCTGTTTGTGGTTGTGAGGTCAGTGGTGGCTCAGTGCCTGCTAGGCCAGTGCTAGGTGCGTGGCTGCTGTTTTCTATTGTGAGGTCAGTGGTGGCTCAGTGCCTGCTAGGCCAGTGCTAGGTGCGTGGCTGCTGTTTGTGGTTGTGAGGTCAGTGGTGGCTCAGTGCCTGCTAGGCCAGTGCTAGGTGCGTGGCTGCTGTTTGTGGTTGTGAGGTCAGTGGTGGCTCAGTGCCTGCTAGGCCAGTGCTAGGTGCGTGGCTGCTGTTTGTGGCTGTGAGGTCAGTGGTGGCTCAGTGCCTGCTAGGCCAGTGCTAGGTGCGTGGGTGCTGTTTTCAATTGTGAGGTCGGTGGTGGCTCAGTGCCTGCTAGGCCAGTGCTAGGTGCGTGGCTGCTGTTTTCAATTGTGAGGTCAGTGGTGGCTCAGTGCCTGCTAGGCCAGTGCTACGTGCATGGGTGCTGTTTGTGGTTGTGAGGTCAGTGGTGGCTCAGTGCCTGCTAGGCCAGTGCTAGGTGCGTGGGTGCTGTTTGTGGTTGTGAGGTCAGTGGTGGCTCAGTGCCTGCTAGGCCAGTGCTAGGTGCGTGGGTGCTGTTTGTGGTTGTGAGGTCAGTGGTGTCTCAATGCCTGCTAGGCCAGTGCTAGGTGCATGGGTGCTGTTTGTGGTTGTGAGGTCAGTGGTGTCTCAGTGCCTGCTAGGCCAGTGCTAGGTGCGTGGGTGCTGTTTGTGGTTGTGAGGTCAGTGGTGGCTCAGTGCCTGCTAGGCCAGTGCTAGGTGCGTGGCTGCTGTTTGTGGTTGTGAGGTCAGTGGTGGCTCAGTGCCTGCTAGGCCAGTGCTAGGTGCGTGGGTGCTGTTTGTGGTTGTGAGGTCAGTGGTGGCTCAGTGCCTGCTAGGCCAGTGCTAGGTGCATGGGTGCTGTTTGTGGTTGTGAGCTCAGTGGTGGCTCAGTGCCTGCTAGGCCAGTGCTAGGTGCGTGGCTGCTGTTTGTGGTTGTGAGGTCAGTGGTGGCTCAGTGCCTGCTAGGCCAGTGCTAGGTGCGTGGCTGCTGTTTTCAATTGTGAGGTCAGTGGTGGCTCAGTGCCTGCTAGGCCAGTGCTAGGTGCGTGGCTGCTGTTTGTGGTTGTGAGGTCAGTGGTGGCTCAGTGCCTGCTAGGCCAGTGCTAGGTGCGTGGGTGCTGTTTGTGGTTGTGAGGTCAGTGGTGTCTCAGTGCCTGCTAGGCCAGTGCTAGGTGCGTGGCTGCTGTTGCTGGTTGTGAGGTCAGTGGTGGCTCAGTGCCTGCTAGGCCAGTGTTAGGTGCGTGGGTGTTGTTTGTGGTTGTGAGGTCAGTGGTGGCTCAGTGCCTTCTAGGCCAGTGCTAGGTGAGTGGGTGCTGTTTGTGGTTGTGAGGTCAGTGGTGGCTCAGTGCCTGCTAGGCCAGTGCTAGGTGCGTGGCTGCTGTTTGTGGTTGTGAGGTCCGTGGTGGCTCAAAGCCTGCTGGGCCAGTGCTAGGTGCGTGGGTGCTGATTTAAATTGTGAAGGTCACTTGTGGCTCAGTGCCTGCTAGGCCAGTGCTAGGTGCGTGGCTGCTGTTTGTGGTTGTGAGGTCAGTGGTGGCTCAGTGCCTGCTAGGCCAGTGCTAGGTGCGTGGGTGCTGTTTGTGGTTGTGAGGTCAGTGGTGGCTCAGTGCCTGCTAGGCCAGTGCTAGGTGCGTGGCTGCTGTTTGTGGTTGTGAGGTCAGTGGTGGCTCAGTGCCTGCTAGGCCAGTGCTAGGTGCGTGGGTGCTGTTTGTGGTTGTGAGGTCAGTGGTGGCTCAGTGCCTGCTAGGCCAGTGCTAGGTGCGTGGGTGCTGTTTGTGGTTGTGAGGTCAGTGGTGGCTCAGTGCCTGCTAGGCCAGTGCTAGGTGCGTGGCTGCTGTTTTCAATTGTGAGGTCAGTGGTGGCTCAGTGCCTGCTAGGCCAGTGCTAGGTGCGTGGCTGCTGTTTGTGGTTGTGAGGTCAGTGGTGGCTCAGTGCCTGCTAGGCCAGTGCTAGGTGCGTGGGTGCTGTTTGTGGTTGTGAGGTCGGTGGTGGCTCAGTGCCTGCTAGGCCAGTGCTAGGTGCGTGGCTGCTGTTTGTGGTTGTGAGGTCAGTGGTGGCTCAGTGCCTGCTAGGCCAGTGCTAGGTGCGTGGGTGCTGTTTGTGGTTGTGAGGTCAGTGGTGGCTCAGTGCCTGCTAGGCCAGTGCTAGGTGCATGGGTGCTGTTTGTGGTTGTGAGCTCAGTGGTGGCTCAGTGCCTGCTAGGCCAGTGCTAGGTGCGTGGGTGCTGTTTGTGGTTGTGAGGTCAGTGGTGGCTCAGTGCCTGCTAGGCCAGTGCTAGGTGCGTGGCTGCTGTTTTCTATTGTGAGGTCAGTGGTGGCTCAGTGCCTGCTAGGCCAGTGCTAGGTGCGTGGCTGCTGTTTGTGGTTGTGAGGTCAGTGGTGGCTCAGTGCCTGCTAGGCCAGTGCTAGGTGCGTGGCTGCTGTTTGTGGTTGTGAGGTCAGTGGTGGCTCAGTGCCTGCTAGGCCAGTGCTAGGTGCGTGGCTGCTGTTTGTGGCTGTGAGGTCAGTGGTGGCTCAGTGCCTGCTAGGCCAGTGCTAGGTGCGTGGGTGCTGTTTTCAATTGTGAGGTCGGTGGTGGCTCAGTGCCTGCTAGGCCAGTGCTAGGTGCGTGGCTGCTGTTTTCAATTGTGAGGTCAGTGGTGGCTCAGTGCCTGCTAGGCCAGTGCTACGTGCATGGGTGCTGTTTGTGGTTGTGAGGTCAGTGGTGGCTCAGTGCCTGCTAGGCCAGTGCTAGGTGCGTGGGTGCTGTTTGTGGTTGTGAGGTCAGTGGTGGCTCAGTGCCTGCTAGGCCAGTGCTAGGTGCGTGGGTGCCGTTTGTGGTTGTGATGTCACTTGTGTCTCAGTGCCTGCTAGGCCAGTGCTAGGTGCGTGGGTGCTGTTTGTGGTTGTGAGCTCAGTGGTGGCTCAGTGCCTGCTAGGCCAGTGCTAGGTGCGTGGCTGCTGTTTGTGGTTGTGAGGTCAGTGGTGGCTCAGTGCCTGCTAGGCCAGTGCTAGGTGCGTGGCTGCTGTTTTCAATTGTGAGGTCAGTGGTGGCTCAGTGCCTGCTAGGCCAGTGCTAGGTGCGTGGCTGCTGTTTGTGGTTGTGAGGTCAGTGGTGGCTCAGTGCCTGCTAGGCCAGTGCTAGGTGCGTGGGTGCTGTTTGTGGTTGTGAGGTCAGTGGTGTCTCAGTGCCTGCTAGGCCAGTGCTAGGTGCGTGGCTGCTGTTGCTGGTTGTGAGGTCAGTGGTGGCTCAGTGCCTGCTAGGCCAGTGTTAGGTGCGTGGGTGTTGTTTGTGGTTGTGAGGTCAGTGGTGGCTCAGTGCCTTCTAGGCCAGTGCTAGGTGAGTGGGTGCTGTTTGTGGTTGTGAGGTCAGTGGTGGCTCAGTGCCTGCTAGGCCAGTGCTAGGTGCGTGGCTGCTGTTTGTGGTTGTGAGGTCCGTGGTGGCTCAAAGCCTGCTGGGCCAGTGCTAGGTGCGTGGGTGCTGATTTAAATTGTGAAGGTCACTTGTGGCTCAGTGCCTGCTAGGCCAGTGCTAGGTGCGTGGCTGCTGTTTGTGGTTGTGAGGTCAGTGGTGGCTCAGTGCCTGCTAGGCCAGTGCTAGGTGCGTGGGTGCTGTTTGTGGTTGTGAGGTCAGTGGTGGCTCAGTGCCTGCTAGGCCAGTGCTAGGTGCGTGGCTGCTGTTTGTGGTTGTGAGGTCAGTGGTGGCTCAGTGCCTGCTAGGCCAGTGCTAGGTGCGTGGGTGCTGTTTGTGGTTGTGAGGTCAGTGGTGGCTCAGTGCCTGCTAGGCCAGTGCTAGGTGCGTGGGTGCTGTTTGTGGTTGTGAGGTCAGTGGTGGCTCAGTGCCTGCTAGGCCAGTGCTAGGTGCGTGGCTGCTGTTTTCAATTGTGAGGTCAGTGGTGGCTCAGTGCCTGCTAGGCCAGTGCTAGGTGCGTGGCTGCTGTTTGTGGTTGTGAGGTCAGTGGTGGCTCAGTGCCTGCTAGGCCAGTGCTAGGTGCGTGGGTGCTGTTTTCAATTG
The DNA here is from genome assembly GCF_036417845.1 of Apteryx mantelli. Lineage (NCBI taxonomy): Eukaryota > Metazoa > Chordata > Aves > Apterygiformes > Apterygidae > Apteryx > Apteryx mantelli. Next base: position 20,260,948 of record NC_089988.1, read on the forward strand.
TGAGGTCGGTGGTGGCTCAGTGCCTGCTAGGCCAGTGCTAGGTGCGTGGCTGCTGTTTTCAATTGTGAGGTCAGTGGTGGCTCAGTGCCTGCTAGGCCAGTGCTAGGTGCGTGGCTCCTGTTGGTGGTTGTGAGGTCAGTGGTGGCTCAGTGCCTGCTAGGCCAGTGCTAGGTGCGTGGCTGCTGTTTGTGGTTGTGAGGTCAGTGGTGGCTCAGTGCCTGCTAGGCCAGTGCTAGGTGCGTGGGTGCTGTTTGTGGTTGTGAGGTCAGTGGTGGCTCAGTGCCTGCTAGGCCAGTGTTAGGTGCGTGGGTGCTGTTTGTGGTTGTGAGGTCAGTGGTGTCTCAATGCCTGCTAGGCCAGTGCTAGGTGCATGGGTGCTGTTTGTGGTTGTGAGGTCAGTGGTGTCTCAGTGCCTGCTAGGCCAGTGCTAGGTGCGTGGGTGCTGTTTGTGGTTGTGAGGTCAGTGGTGGCTCAGTGCCTGCTAGGCCAGTGCTAGGTGCGTGGCTGCTGTTTGTGGTTGTGAGGTCAGTGGTGGCTCAGTGCCTGCTAGGCCAGTGCTAGGTGCGTGGCTGCTGTTTGTGGTTGTGAGGTCAGTGGTGGCTCAGTGCCTGCTAGGCCAGTGCTAGGTGCATGGGTGCTGTTTGTGGTTGTGAGCTCAGTGGTGGCTCAGTGCCTGCTAGGCCAGTGCTAGGTGCGTGGGTGCTGTTTGTGGTTGTGAGGTCAGTGGTGGCTCAGTGCCTGCTAGGCCAGTGCTAGGTGCGTGGCTGCTGTTTTCAATTGTGAGGTCAGTGGTGGCTCAGTGCCTGCTAGGCCAGTGCTAGGTGCGTGGCTGCTGTTTGTGGTTGTGAGGTCAGTGGTGGCTCAGTGCCTGCTAGGCCAGTGCTAGGTGCGTGGGTGCTGTTTGTGGTTGTGAGGTCAGTGGTGTCTCAGTGCCTGCTAGGCCAGTGCTAGGTGCGTGGCTGCTGTTGCTGGTTGTGAGGTCAGTGGTGGCTCAGTGCCTGCTAGGCCAGTGTTAGGTGCGTGGGTGTTGTTTGTGGTTGTGAGGTCAGTGGTGGCTCAGTGCCTTCTAGGCCAGTGCTAGGTGAGTGGGTGCTGTTTGTGGTTGTGAGGTCAGTGGTGGCTCAGTGCCTGCTAGGCCAGTGCTAGGTGCGTGGCTGCTGTTTGTGGTTGTGAGGTCCGTGGTGGCTCAAAGCCTGCTGGGCCAGTGCTAGGTGCGTGGGTGCTGATTTAAATTGTGAAGGTCACTTGTGGCTCAGTGCCTGCTAGGCCAGTGCTAGGTGCGTGGGTGCTGTTTGTGGTTGTGAGGTCAGTGGTGGCTCAGTGCCTGCTAGGCCAGTGCTAGGTGCGTGGGTGCTGTTTGTGGTTGTGAGGTCAGTGGTGGCTCAGTGCCTGCTAGGCCAGTGCTAGGTGCGTGGGTGCTGTTTGTGGTTGTGAGGTCAGTGGTGTCTCACTGCCCGCTAGGCCAGTGCTAGGTGCGTGGGTGCTGTTTGCGGTTGTGAGATCAGTGGTGGCTCAGTACCTGCTAGGCCAGTGTTAGGTGCGTGGGTGCTGTTTGTGGTTGTGAGGTCAGTGGTGGCTCAGTGCCTGCTAGGCCAGTGCTAGGTGCGTGGGTGCTGTTTTCAATTGTGAGGTCAGTGGTGGCTCACTGCCTGCTAGGCCAGTGCTAGGTGCGTGGGTGCTGTTTTCAATTGTGAGGTCAGTGGTGGCTCAGTGCCTGCTAGGCCAGTGCTAGGTGCGTGGCTGCTGTTTTCAATTGTGAGGTCAGTGGTGGCTCAGTGCCTGCTAGGCCAGTGCTAGGTGCGTGGCTGCTGTTTTCAATTGTGAGGTCAGTGGTGGCTCAGTGCCTGCTAGGCCAGTGCTAGGTGCGTGGCTGCTGTTTGTGGTTGTGAGGTCAGTGGTGGCTCAGTGCCTGCTAGGCCAGTGCTAGGTGCGTGGCTGCTGTTTGGACTTGTGAGGTCAGTGGTGGCTCACTGCCTGCTAGGCCAGTGCTAGGTGCATGGCTGCTGTTTTCAATTGTGAGGTCAGTGGTGGCTCAGTGCCTGCTAGGCCAGTGCTAGGTGCGTGGCTGCTGTTTGTGGTTGTGAGGTCAGTGGTGGCTCAGTGCCTGCTAGGCCAGTGCTAGGTGCGTGGCTGCTGTTTGTGGTTGTGAGGTCAGTGGTGGCTCAGTGCCTGCTAGGCCAGTGCTAGGTGCGTGGCTGCTGTTTGTGGTTGTGAGGTCAGTGGTGGCTCAGTGCCTGCTAGGCCAGTGCTAGGTGCGTGGGTGCTGTTTTCAATTGTGAGGTCACTTGTGGCTCAGTGCCTGCTAGGCAAGTGCTAGGTGCGTGGGTGCTGTTTGTGGGTGTGAGGTCAGCGGTGGCTCAGTGCCTGCTAGGCCAGTGCTAGGTGCGTGGCTGCTGTTTTCAATTGTGAGGTCAGTGGTGGCTCAGTGCCTGCTAGGCCAGTGCTAGGTGCGTGGCTGCTGTTTGTGGTTGTGAGGTCAGTGGTGGCTCAGTGCCTGCTAGGCCAGTGCTAGGTGCGTGGGTGCTGTTTGTGGTTGTGAGGTCAGTGGTGTCTCAGTGCCTGCTAGGCCAGTGCTAGGTGCGTGGCTGCTGTTGCTGGTTGTGAGGTCAGTGGTGGCTCAGTGCCTGCTAGGCCAGTGTTAGGTGCGTGGGTGTTGTTTGTGGTTGTGAGGTCAGTGGTGGCTCAGTGCCTTCTAGGCCAGTGCTAGGTGAGTGGGTGCTGTTTGTGGTTGTGAGGTCAGTGGTGGCTCAGTGCCTTCTAGGCCAGTGCTAGGTGCGTGGCTGCTGTTTGTGGTTGTGAGGTCAGTGGTGGCTCAGTGCCTGCTAGGCCAGTGCTAGGTGCGTGGGTGCTGTTTGTGGTTGTGAGGTCAGTGGTGGCTCAGTGCCTGCTAGGCCAGTGCTAGGTGCGTGGCTGCTGTTTGTGGTTGTGAGGTCAGTGGTGGCTCAGTGCCTGCTAGGCCAGTGCTAGGTGCGTGGGTGCTGTTTGTGGTTGTGAGGTCAGTGGTGGCTCAGTGCCTGCTAGGCCAGTGCTAGGTGCGTGGGTGCTGTTTGTGGTTGTGAGGTCAGTGGTGGCTCAGTGCCTGCTAGGCCAGTGCTAGGTGCGTGGCTGCTGTTTTCAATTGTGAGGTCAGTGGTGGCTCAGTGCCTGCTAGGCCAGTGCTAGGTGCGTGGCTGCTGTTTGTGGTTGTGAGGTCAGTGGTGGCTCAGTGCCTGCTAGGCCAGTGCTAGGTGCGTGGGTGCTGTTTTCAATTGTGAGGTCGGTGGTGGCTCAGTGCCTGCTAGGCCAGTGCTAGGTGCGTGGCTGCTGTTTTCAATTGTGAGGTCAGTGGTGGCTCAGTGCCTGCTAGGCCAGTGCTAGGTGCGTGGCTCCTGTTGGTGGTTGTGAGGTCAGTGGTGGCTCAGTGCCTGCTAGGCCAGTGCTGGGTGCGTGGCTGCTGTTTTCAATTGTGAGGTCAGTGGTGGCTCAGTGCCTGCTAGGCCAGTGCTAGGTGCGTGGGTGCTGTTTGTGGTTGTGAGGTCAGTGGTGGCTCAGTGCCTGCTAGGCCAGTGTTAGGTGCGTGGGTGCTGTTTGTGGTTGTGAGGTCAGTGGTGTCTCAATGCCTGCTAGGCCAGTGCTAGGTGCATGGGTGCTGTTTGTGGTTGTGAGGTCAGTGGTGTCTCAGTGCCTGCTAGGCCAGTGCTAGGTGCGTGGGTGCTGTTTGTGGTTGTGAGGTCAGTGGTGGCTCAGTGCCTGCTAGGCCAGTGCTAGGTGCGTGGCTGCTGTTTGTGGTTGTGAGGTCAGTGGTGGCTCAGTGCCTGCTAGGCCAGTGCGAGGTGCGTGGCTGCTGTTTGTGGTTGTGAGGTCAGTGGTGGCTCAGTGCCTGCTAGGCCAGTGCTAGGTGCATGGGTGCTGTTTGTGGTTGTGAGCTCAGTGGTGGCTCAGTGCCTGCTAGGCCAGTGCTAGGTGCGTGGGTGCTGTTTGTGGTTGTGAGGTCAGTGGTGGCTCAGTGCCTGCTAGGCCAGTGCTAGGTGCGTGGCTGCTGTTTTCAATTGTGAGGTCAGTGGTGGCTCAGTGCCTGCTAGGCCAGTGCTAGGTGCGTGGCTGCTGTTTTCAGTTTTGAGGTCAGTGGTGGCTCAGTGCCTGCTAGGCCAGTGCTAGGTGCGTGGGTGCTGTTTGTGGTTGTGAGGTCAGTGGTGTCTCAGTGCCTGCTAGGCCAGTGCTAGGTGCGTGGCTGCTGTTGCTGGTTGTGAGGTCAGTGGTGGCTCAGTGCCTGCTAGGCCAGTGTTAGGTGCGTGGGTGTTGTTTGTGGTTGTGAGGTCAGTGGTGGCTCAGTGCCTTCTAGGCCAGTGCTAGGTGAGTGGGTGCTGTTTGTGGTTGTGAGGTCAGTGGTGGCTCAGTGCCTGCTAGGCCAGTGCTAGGTGCGTGGCTGCTGTTTGTGGTTGTGAGGTCCGTGGTGGCTCAAAGCCTGCTGGGCCAGTGCTAGGTGCGTGGGTGCTGATTTAAATTGTGAAGGTCACTTGTGGCTCAGTGCCTGCTAGGCCAGTGCTAGGTGCGTGGGTGCTGTTTGTGGTTGTGAGGTCAGTGGTGGCTCAGTGCCTGCTAGGCCAGTGCTAGGTGCGTGGGTGCTGTTTGTGGTTGTGAGGTCAGTGGTGGCTCAGTGCCTGCTAGGCCAGTGCTAGGTGCGTGGGTGCTGTTTGTGGTTGTGAGGTCAGTGGTGTCTCACTGCCCGCTAGGCCAGTGCTAGGTGCGTGGGTGCTGTTTGCGGTTGTGAGATCAGTGGTGGCTCAGTGCCTGCTAGGCCAGTGTTAGGTGCGTGGGTGCTGTTTGTGGTTGTGAGGTCAGTGGTGGCTCAGTGCCTGCTAGGCCAGTGCTAGGTGCGTGGGTGCTGTTTTCAATTGTGAGGTCAGTGGTGGCTCACTGCCTGCTAGGCCAGTGCTAGGTGCGTGGGTGCTGTTTTCAATTGTGAGGTCAGTGGTGGCTCAGTGCCTGCTAGGCCAGTGCTAGGTGCGTGGCTGCTGTTTTCAATTGTGAGGTCAGTGGTGGCTCAGTGCCTGCTAGGCCAGTGCTAGGTGCGTGGCTGCTGTTTTCAATTGTGAGGTCAGTGGTGGCTCAGTGCCTGCTAGGCCAGTGCTAGGTGCGTGGCTGCTGTTTGTGGTTGTGAGGTCAGTGGTGGCTCAGTGCCTGCTAGGCCAGTGCTAGGTGCGTGGCTGCTGTTTGGACTTGTGAGGTCAGTGGTGGCTCACTGCCTGCTAGGCCAGTGCTAGGTGCATGGCTGCTGTTTTCAATTGTGAGGTCAGTGGTGGCTCAGTGCCTGCTAGGCCAGTGCTAGGTGCGTGGCTGCTGTTTGTGGTTGTGAGGTCAGTGGTGGATCAGTGCCTGCTAGGCCAGTGCTAGGTGCGTGGGAGCTGTTTGTGGTTGTGAGGTCAGTGGTGGCTCAGTGCCTGCTAGGCCAGTGCTAGGTGCGTTGGTGCAGTTTGTGGTTGTGAGGTCGGTGGTGGCTCAGTGCCTGCTAGGCCAGTGCTAGGTGCCTGGCTGCTGTTTGTGGTTGTGAGGTCGGTGGTGGCTCAGTGCCTGCTAGGCCAGTGCTAGGTGCGTGGCTGCTGCTGTCAATTGTGAGGTCGGTGGTGGCTCAGTGCCTGCTAGGCCAGTGCTAGGTGCGTGGGTGCTGTTGGAGGTTGTGAGGTCAGTGGTGGCTCAGTGCCTGCTAGGCCAGTGCTAGGTGCGTGGGTGCTTTTTTCATTTTTGAGGTCAGTGGTGGCTCAGTGCCTGCTAGGCCAGTGCTAGGTGCGTGGCTGCTGTTTGTGGTTGTGAGGTCAGTGGTGGCTCAGTGCCTGCTAGGCCAGTGCTAGGTGCGTGGCTGCTGTTTGTGGTTGTGAGGTCAGTGGTGGCTCAGTGCCTGCTAGGCCAGTGCTAGGTGCGTGGCTGCTGTTTTCAATTGTGTGGTCACTTGTGGCTCAGTGCCTGCTAGGCCTGTGCTAGGTGCGTGGCTGCTGTTTGTGGTTGTGATTTCAGCGGTGGCTCAGTGCCTGCTAGGCCAGTGCTAGGTGCGTGGCTGCTGTTTGTGGTTGTGAGGTCAGTGGTGGCTCAGTGCCTGCTAGGCCAGTGCTAGGTGCGTGGCTGCTGTTTGTGGTTGTGAGGTCAGTGGTGGCTCAGTGCCTGCTAGGCCAGTGCTAGGTGCGTGGGTGCTGTTTGCGGTTGTGAGGTCAGTGGTGGCTCACTGCCTGCTAGGCCAGTGCTAGGTGCATGGCTGCTGTTTTCAATTGTGAGGTCAGTGGTGGCTCAGTGCCTGCTAGGCCAGTGCTAGGTGCGTGGCTGCTGTTTGTGGTTGTGAGGTCAGTGGTGGCTCAGTGCCTGCTAGGCCAGTGCTAGGTGCGTGGCTGCTGTTTTCAATTGTGAGGTCACTTGTGGCTCAGTGCCTGCTAGGCCAGTGCTAGGTGCGTGGCTGCTGTTTTCAATTGTGAGGTCACTTGTGGCTCAGTGCCTGCTAGGCCAGTGCTGGGTGCGTGGCTGCTGTTTTCAATTGTTAGGTCAGTGGTGGCTCAGTGCCTGCTAGGCCAGTGCTAGGTGCGTGGCTGCTGTTTGTGGTTGTGAGGTCAGTGGTGGCTCAGTGCCTGCTAGGCCAGTGCTAGGTGCATGGCTGCTGTTTGTTGTTGTGAGGTCACTTGTGGCTCAGTGCCTGCTAGGCCAGTGCTAGGTGCATGGCTGCTGTTTGTTGTTGTGAGGTCACTTGTGGCTCAGTGCCTGCTAGGCCAGTGCTAGGTGCGTGGCTGCTGTTTTCAATTGTGAGGTCAGTGGTGGCTCAGTGCCTGCTAGGCCAGTGCTAGGTGCGTGGGTGCTGTTTTCAATTGTCAGGTCAGTGGTGGCTCAGTGCCTGCTAGGCCAGTGCTAGGTGCGTGGCTGCTGTTTTCAATTGTGAGGTCAGTGGTGGCTCAGTGCCTGCTAGGCCAGTGCTAGGTGCGTGGCTCCTGTTGGTGGTTGTGAGGTCAGTGGTGGCTCAGTGCCTGCTAGGCCAGTGCTGGGTGCGTGGCTGCTGTTTTCAATTGTGAGGTCAGTGGTGGCTCAGTGCCTGCTAGGCCAGTGCTAGGTGCGTGGGTGCTGTTTGTGGTTGTGAGGTCAGTGGTGGCTCAGTGCCTGCTAGGCCAGTGTTAGGTGCGTGGGTGCTGTTTGTGGTTGTGAGGTCAGTGGTGTCTCAATGCCTGCTAGGCCAGTGCTAGGTGCATGGGTGCTGTTTGTGGTTGTGAGGTCAGTGGTGTCTCAGTGCCTGCTAGGCCAGTGCTAGGTGCGTGGGTGCTGTTTGTGGTTGTGAGGTCAGTGGTGGCTCAGTGCCTGCTAGGCCAGTGCTAGGTGCGTGGCTGCTGTTTGTGGTTGTGAGGTCAGTGGTGGCTCAGTGCCTGCTAGGCCAGTGCGAGGTGCGTGGCTGCTGTTTGTGGTTGTGAGGTCAGTGGTGGCTCAGTGCCTGCTAGGCCAGTGCTAGGTGCATGGGTGCTGTTTGTGGTTGTGAGCTCAGTGGTGGCTCAGTGCCTGCTAGGCCAGTGCTAGGTGCGTGGGTGCTGTTTGTGGTTGTGAGGTCAGTGGTGGCTCAGTGCCTGCTAGGCCAGTGCTAGGTGCGTGGCTGCTGTTTTCAATTGTGAGGTCAGTGGTGGCTCAGTGCCTGCTAGGCCAGTGCTAGGTGCGTGGCTGCTGTTTTCAGTTTTGAGGTCAGTGGTGGCTCAGTGCCTGCTAGGCCAGTGCTAGGTGCGTGGGTGCTGTTTGTGGTTGTGAGGTCAGTGGTGTCTCAGTGCCTGCTAGGCCAGTGCTAGGTGCGTGGCTGCTGTTGCTGGTTGTGAGGTCAGTGGTGGCTCAGTGCCTGCTAGGCCAGTGTTAGGTGCGTGGGTGTTGTTTGTGGTTGTGAGGTCAGTGGTGGCTCAGTGCCTTCTAGGCCAGTGCTAGGTGAGTGGGTGCTGTTTGTGGTTGTGAGGTCAGTGGTGGCTCAGTGCCTGCTAGGCCAGTGCTAGGTGCGTGGCTGCTGTTTGTGGTTGTGAGGTCCGTGGTGGCTCAAAGCCTGCTGGGCCAGTGCTAGGTGCGTGGGTGCTGATTTAAATTGTGAAGGTCACTTGTGGCTCAGTGCCTGCTAGGCCAGTGCTAGGTGCGTGGGTGCTGTTTGTGGTTGTGAGGTCAGTGGTGGCTCAGTGCCTGCTAGGCCAGTGCTAGGTGCGTGGGTGCTGTTTGTGGTTGTGAGGTCAGTGGTGGCTCAGTGCCTGCTAGGCCAGTGCTAGGTGCGTGGGTGCTGTTTGTGGTTGTGAGGTCAGTGGTGTCTCACTGCCCGCTAGGCCAGTGCTAGGTGCGTGGGTGCTGTTTGCGGTTGTGAGATCAGTGGTGGCTCAGTGCCTGCTAGGCCAGTGTTAGGTGCGTGGGTGCTGTTTTCAATTGTGAGGTCACTTGTGGCTCAGTGCCTGCTAGGCCAGTGCTAGGTGCGTGGGTGCTGTTTTCAATTGTGAGGTCAGTGGTGGCTCACTGCCTGCTAGGCCAGTGCTAGGTGCGTGGGTGCTGTTTTCAATTGTGAGGTCAGTGGTGGCTCAGTGCCTGCTAGGCCAGTGCTAGGTGCGTGGCTGCTGTTTTCAATTGTGAGGTCAGTGGTGGCTCAGTGCCTGCTAGGCCAGTGCTAGGTGCGTGGCTGCTGTTTTCAATTGTGAGGTCAGTGGTGGCTCAGTGCCTGCTAGGCCAGTGCTAGGTGCGTGGCTGCTGTTTGTGGTTGTGAGGTCAGTGGTGGCTCAGTGCCTGCTAGGCCAGTGCTAGGTGCGTGGCTGCTGTTTGGACTTGTGAGGTCAGTGGTGGCTCACTGCCTGCTAGGCCAGTGCTAGGTGCATGGCTGCTGTTTTCAATTGTGAGGTCAGTGGTGGCTCAGTGCCTGCTAGGCCAGTGCTAGGTGCGTGGCTGCTGTTTGTGGTTGTGAGGTCAGTGGTGGATCAGTGCCTGCTAGGCCAGTGCTAGGTGCGTGGGAGCTGTTTGTGGTTGTGAGGTCAGTGGTGGCTCAGTGCCTGCTAGGCCAGTGCTAGGTGCGTTGGTGCAGTTTGTGGTTGTGAGGTCGGTGGTGGCTCAGTGCCTGCTAGGCCAGTGCTAGGTGCCTGGCTGCTGTTTGTGGTTGTGAGGTCGGTGGTGGCTCAGTGCCTGCTAGGCCAGTGCTAGGTGCGTGGCTGCTGCTGTCAATTGTGAGGTCGGTGGTGGCTCAGTGCCTGCTAGGCCAGTGCTAGGTGCGTGGGTGCTGTTGGAGGTTGTGAGGTCAGTGGTGGCTCAGTGCCTGCTAGGCCAGTGCTAGGTGCGTGGGTGCTTTTTTCATTTTTGAGGTCAGTGGTGGCTCAGTGCCTGCTAGGCCAGTGCTAGGTGCGTGGCTGCTGTTTGTGGTTGTGAGGTCAGTGGTGGCTCAGTGCCTGCTAGGCCAGTGCTAGGTGCGTGGCTGCTGTTTGTGGTTGTGAGGTCAGTGGTGGCTCAGTGCCTGCTAGGCCAGTGCTAGGTGCGTGGCTGCTGTTTTCAATTGTGTGGTCACTTGTGGCTCAGTGCCTGCTAGGCCTGTGCTAGGTGCGTGGCTGCTGTTTGTGGTTGTGATTTCAGCGGTGGCTCAGTGCCTGCTAGGCCAGTGCTAGGTGCGTGGCTGCTGTTTGTGGTTGTGAGGTCAGTGGTGGCTCAGTGCCTGCTAGGCCAGTGCTAGGTGCGTGGCTGCTGTTTGTGGTTGTGAGGTCAGTGGTGGCTCAGTGCCTGCTAGGCCAGTGCTAGGTGCGTGGGTGCTGTTTGCGGTTGTGAGGTCAGTGGTGGCTCACTGCCTGCTAGGCCAGTGCTAGGTGCATGGCTGCTGTTTTCAATTGTGAGGTCAGTGGTGGCTCAGTGCCTGCTAGGCCAGTGCTAGGTGCGTGGCTGCTGTTTGTGGTTGTGAGGTCAGTGGTGGCTCAGTGCCTGCTAGGCCAGTGCTAGGTGCGTGGCTGCTGTTTTCAATTGTGAGGTCACTTGTGGCTCAGTGCCTGCTAGGCCAGTGCTAGGTGCGTGGCTGCTGTTTTCAATTGTGAGGTCACTTGTGGCTCAGTGCCTGCTAGGCCAGTGCTGGGTGCGTGGCTGCTGTTTTCAATTGTTAGGTCAGTGGTGGCTCAGTGCCTGCTAGGCCAGTGCTAGGTGCGTGGCTGCTGTTTGTGGTTGTGAGGTCAGTGGTGGCTCAGTGCCTGCTAGGCCAGTGCTAGGTGCATGGCTGCTGTTTGTTGTTGTGAGGTCACTTGTGGCTCAGTGCCTGCTAGGCCAGTGCTAGGTGCATGGCTGCTGTTTGTTGTTGTGAGGTCACTTGTGGCTCAGTGCCTGCTAGGCCAGTGCTAGGTGCGTGGCTGCTGTTTTCAATTGTGAGGTCAGTGGTGGCTCAGTGCCTGCTAGGCCAGTGCTAGGTGCGTGGGTGCTGTTTTCAATTGTGAGGTCAGTGGTGGCTCAGTGCCTGCTAGGCCAGTGCTAGGTGCGTGTCTGCTGTTTTCAGTTGTGAGGTCACTTGTGGCTCAGTGCCTGCTAGGCCAGTGCTAGGTGCGTGGCTGCTGTTTTCAATTGTGAGGTCAGTGGTGGATCAGTGCCTGCTAGGCCAGTGCTAGGTGCGTGGCTGGTGTTTTCAATTGTGAGGTCAGTGGTGGCTCAGTGCCTGCTAGGCCAGTGCTAGGTGCGTGGCTGCTGTTTGTGGTTGTGAGGTCACTTGTGGCTCAGTGCCTGCTAGGCCAGTGCTAGGTGCGTGGCTGCTGTTTTCAATTGTGAGGTCACTTGTGGCTCAGTGCCTGCTAGGCCAGTGCTAGGTGCGTGGCTGCTGTTTTCAATTGTGAGGTCAGTGGTGGCTCAGTGCCTGCTAGGCCAGTGCTAGGTGCGTGGCTGCTGTTTTCAATTGTGAGGTCACTTGTGGCTCAGTGCCTGCTAGGCCAGTGCTAGGTGCGTGGCTGCTGTTTTCAATTGTGAGGTCAGTGGTGGCTCAGTGCCTGCTAGGCCAGTGCTAGGTGCGTGGGTGCTCTTTGTGGTTGTGAGGTCAGTGGTGGCTCAGTGCCTGCTAGGCCAGTGCTGGGTGCGTGGCTGCTGTTTTCAATTGTTAGGTCAGTGGTGGCTCAGTGCCTGCTAGGCCAGTGCTAGGTGCGTGGCTGCTGTTTGTGGTTGTGAGGTCAGTGGTGGCTCAGTGCCTGCTAGGCCAGTGGTAGGTGCGTGGGTGCTGTTTGTGTTTGTGAGGTCACTTGTGGCTCAGTGCCTGCTAGGCCAGTGCTAGGTGCGTGGCTGCTGTTTTCAATTGTGAGGTCACTTGTGGCTCAGTGCCTGCTAGGCCAGTGCTAGGTGCGTGGCTGCTGTTTGTGGTTGCGAGGTCAGTGGTGGCTCAGTGCCTGCTAGGCCAGTGCTAGGTGCGTGGCTGCTGTTTGTGGTTGTGAGGTCAGTGGTGCCTCAGTGCCTGCTAGGCCAGTGCTAGGTGCGTGGGTGCTGTTTGTGGTTGTGAGGTCAGTGGTGGCTCAGTGCCTGCTAGGCCAGTGCTAGGTGCGTGGCTGCTGTTTGTGGTTGCGAGGTCACTTGTGGCTCAGTGCCTGCTAGGCCAGTGCTAGTTGCGTGGCTGCTGTTTGTGTTTGTGAGGTCACTTGTGGCTCAGTGCCTGCTAGGCCAGTGCTAGGTGCGTGGCTGCTGTTTTCAATTGTGAGGTCACTTGTGGCTCAGTGCCTGCTAGGCCAGTGCTAGGTGCATGGCTGCTGTTTGTGGTTGTGAGGTCAGTGGTGGCTCAGTGCCTGCTAGGCCAGTGCTAGGTGCGTGGGTGCTGTTTGTGTTTGTGAGGTCACTTGGGGCTCAGTGCCTGCTAGGCCAGTGCTAGGTGCGTGGCTGCTGTTTTCAGTTGTGAGGTCCCTTGTGGCTCAGTGCCTGCTAGGCCAGTTCTAGGTGCGTGGCTGCTGTTTTCAATTGTGAGGTCAGTGGTGGCTCAGTGCCTGCTAGGCCAGTGCTAGGTGCGTGGCTGCTGTTTTCAATTGTGAGGTCACTTGTGGCTCAGTGCCTGCTAGGCCAGTGCTAGGTGCGTGGCTGCTGTTTGTGGTTGTGAGGTCAGTGGTGGCTCAGTGCCTGCTAGGCCAGTGCTAGGTGCGTGGGTGCTGTTTTCAATTGTGAGGTCAGTGGTGGCTCAGTGCCTGCTAGGCCAGTGCTAGGTGCGTGGCTGCTGTTGCTGGTTGTGAGGTCAGTGGTGGCTCAGTGCCTGCTAGGCCAGTGCTAGGTGCGTGGCTGCTGTTTTCAGTTGTGAGGTCCCTTGTGGCTCAGTGCCTGCTAGGCCAGTTCTAGGTGCGTGGCTGCTGTTTTCAATTGTGAGGTCAGTGGTGGCTCAGTGCCTGCTAGGCCAGTGCTAGGTGCGTGGCTGCTGTTTTCAATTGTGAGGTCACTTGTGGCTCAGTGCCTGCTAGGCCAGTGCTAGGTGCGTGGCTGCTGTTTGTGGTTGTGAGGTCAGTGGTGGCTCAGTGCCTGCTAGGCCAGTGCTAGGTGCGTGGCTGCTGTTTGTGGTTGTGAGGTCAGTGGTGGCTCAGTGCCTGCTAGGCCAGTGCTAGGTGCGTGGCTGCTGTTTGTGGTTGTGAGGTCACTTGTGGCTCAGTGCCTGCTAGGCCAGTGCTAGGTGCGTGGCTGCTGTTTTCAATTGTGAGGTCAGTGGTGGCTCAGTGCCTGCTAGGCCAGTGCTAGGTGCGTGGCTGCTGTTTTCAATTGTGAGGTCACTTGTGGCTCAGTGCCTCCTAGGCCAGTGCTAGGTGCGTGGCTGCTGTTTTCAATTGTGAGGTCAGTGGTGGCTCAGTGCCTGCTAGGCCAGTGCTAGGTGCGTGGCTGCTGTTTTCAATTGTGAGGTCAGTGGTGGCTCAGTGCCTCCTAGGCCAGTGCTAGGCGCGTCGCTGCTGTTTTCAACTGTGAGGTCAGTGGTGGCTCAGTGCCTGCTAGGCCAGTGCTAGGTGCGTGGCTGCTGTTTGTGGTTGCGAGGTCACTTGTGGCTCAGTGCCTGCTAGGCCAGTTCTAGGTGCGTGGCTGCTGTTTTCAATTGTGAGGTCAGTGGTGGCTCAGTGCCTGCTAGGCCAGTGCTAGGTGCGTGGCTGCTGTTTGTGGTTGCGAGGTCACTTGTGGCTCAGTGCCTGCTAGGCCAGTGCTAGGTGCGTGGGTGCTGTTTTCAATTGTGAGGTCAGTGGTGGCTCAGTGCCTGCTAGTCCAGTGCTAGGTGCGTGGCTGCTGTTTTCAATTGTGAGGTCACTTGTGTCTCAGTGCCTGCTAGGCCAGTGCTAGGTGCGTGGCTGCTGTTTGTCATTGTGAGGTCACTTGTGGCTCAGTGCCTGCTAGGCCAGTGCTAGGTGCGTGGGTGCTGTTTGTGGTTGCGAGGTCACTTGTGGCTCAGTGCCTGCTAGGCCAGTGCTAGGTGCATGGCTGCTGTTTGTGGTTGTGAGGTCAGTGGTGGCTCAGTGCCTGCTAGGCCAGTGCTAGGTGCGTGGGTGCTGTTTTCAATTGTGAGGTCAGTGGTGGCTCAGTGCCTGCTAGGCCAGTGCTAGGTGCGTGGCTGCTGTTTTCAATTGTGAGGTCAGTGGTGGCTCAGTGCCTGCTAGGCCAGTGCTAGGTGCGTGGCTGCTGTTTGTGGTTGTGAGGTCAGTGGTGGCTCAGTGCCTGCTAGGCCAGTGCTAGGTGCGTGGCTGCTGTTTGTGGTTGTGAGGTCCGTGGTGGCTCAGTGCCTGCTAGGCCAGTGCTAGGTGCGTGGGTGCTGTTTTCAATTGTGAGGTCACTTGTGGCTCAGTGCCTGCTAGGCCAGTGCTAGGTGCGTGTCTGCTGTTTTCAATGGTGAGGTCAGTGGTGGCTCAGTGCCTGCTAGGCCAGTGATGGGTGCGTGGGTGCTGTTTGTGGTTGTGAGGTCAGTGGTGGCTCAGTGCCTGCTAGGCCAGTGCTAGGTGCGTGGGTGCTGTTTGTGGTTGCGAGGTCACTTGTGGCTCAGTGCCTGCTAGGCCAGTGCTAGGTGCGTGGCTGCTGTTTGTGTTTGTGAGGTCACTTGTGGCTCAGTGCCTGCTAGGCCAGTGCTAGGTGCGTGGCTGCTGTTTTCAATTGTGAGGTCAGTGGTGGCTCAGTGCCTGCTAGGCCAGTGCTAGGTGCGTGGCTGCTGTTTTCAATTGTGAGGTCAGTGGTGGCTCAGTGCCTGCTAGGCCAGTGCTAGGTACGTGGCTGCTGTTTTCAATTGTGAGGTCACTTGTGGCTCAGTGCCTGCTAGGCCAGTGCTAGGTGCGTGGCTGCTGTTTTCAATTGTGAGGTCAGTGGTGGCTCAGTGCCTGCTAGGCCAGTTCTAGGTGCGTGGCTGCTGTTTGTGATTGTGAGGTCAGTGGTGGCTCAGTGCCTGCTAGGCCAGTGCTAGGTGCGTGGCTGCTGTTTGTGGTTGTGAGGTCAGTGGTGGCTCAGTGCCTGCTAGGCCAGTGCTAGGTGCGTGGGTGCTGTTTGTGGTTGTGAGGTCAGTGGTGGCTCAGTGCCTGCTAGGCCAGTGCTAGGTGCGTGGCTGCTGTTTTCAACTGTGAGGTCAGTGGTGGCTCAGTGCCTGCTAGGCCAGTGCTAGGTGCGTGGCTGCTGTTTTCAATTGTGAGGTCAGTGGTGGCTCAATGCCTGCTAGGCCAGTGCTAGGTGCGTGGCTGCTGTTTTAAATTGTGAGGTCAGTGGTGGCTCAGTGCCTGCTAGGCCAGTGCTAGGTGCGTGGCTGCTGTTTTCAGTTGTGAGGTCAGTGGTGGCTCAGTGCCTGCTAGGCCAGTGCTAGGTGCGTGGCTGCTGTTTGTGGTTGTGAGGTCAGTGGTGGCTCAGTGCCTGCTAGGCCAGTGCTAGGTGCATGGCTGCTGTTTTCAATTGTGAGGTCAGTGGTGGCTCAGTGCCTGCTAGGCCAGTGCTAGGTGCGTGGCTGCTGTTTTCAATTGTGAGGTCACTTGTGGCTCAGTGCCTGCTAGGCCAGTGCTAGGTGCGTGGCTGCTGTTTTCAATTGTGAGGTCACTTGTGGCTCAGTGCCTGCTAGGCCAGTGCTAGGTGCGTGGCTGCTGTTTTCAACTGTGAGGTCAGTGGTGGCTCAGTGCCTGGTAGGCCAGTGCTAGGTGCGTGGGTGCTGTTTGTGGTTGCGAGGTCACTTGTGGCTCAGTGCCTGCTAGGCCAGTGCTAGGTGCGTGGCTGCTGTTTTCAATTGTGAGGTCACTTGTGGCTCAGTGCCTGCTAGGCCAGTGCTAGGTGCGTGGGTGCTGTTTTCAATTGTGAGGTCAGTGGTGGCTCAGTGCCTGCTAGGCCAGTGCTAGGTGCGTGGCTGCTGTTTGTGGTTGTGAGGTCAGTGGTGGCTCAGTGCCTGCTAGGCCAGTGCTAGGTGCGTGGGTGCTGTTTGTGGTTGTGAGGTCAGTGGTGGCTCAGTGCCTGCTAGGCCAGTGCTAGGTGCGTGGCTGCTGTTTGTGGTTGTGAGGTCACTTGTGGCTCAGTGCCTGCTAGGCCAGTGCTAGGTGCGTGGCTGCTGTTTTCAATTGTGAGGTCAGTGGTGGCTCAGTGCCTGCTAGGCCAGTGCTAGGTGCGTGGCTGCTGTTTTCAATTGTGAGGTCACTTGTGGCTCAGTGCCTGCTAGGCCAGTGCTGGGTGCGTGGCTGCTGTTTTCAATTGTTAGGTCACTTGTGGCTCAGTGCCTGCTAGGCCAGTGCTAGGTGCGTGGCTGCTGTTTTCAATTGTGAGGTCAGTGGTGGCTCAGTGCCTGCTAGGCCAGGGCTAGGTGCGTGGGTGCTGTTTGTGTTTGTGAGGTCACTTGTGGCTCAGTGCCTGCTAGGCCAGTGCTAGGTGCGTGGCTGCTGTTTTCAATTGTGAGGTCACTTGTGGCTCAGTGCCTGCTAGGCCAGTGCTAGGTGCATGGCTGCTGTTTGTGGTTGTGAGGTCAGTGGTGGCTCAGTGCCTGCTAGGCCAGTGCTAGGTGCGTGGCTGCTGTTTTCAATTGTGAGGTCAGTGGTGGCTCAGTGCCTGCTAGGCCAGTGCTAGGTGCGTGGCTGCTGTTTGTGGTTGCGAGGTCACTTGTGGCTCAGTGCCTGCTAGGCCAGTGCTAGGTGCGTGGCTGCTGTTGGTGGTTGTGAGGTCAGTGGTGGCTCAGTGCCTGCTAGGCCAGTGCTAGGTGCGTGGCTGCTGTTTTCAATTGTGAGGTCACTTGTGGCTCAGTGCCTGCTAGGCCAGTACTAGGTGCGTGGCTGCTGTTTTCAATTGTGAGGTCAGTGGTGGCTCAGTGCCTGCTAGGCCAGTGCTAGGTGCGTGGCTGCTGTTTTCAATTGTGAGGTCACTTGTGGCTCAGTGCCTGCTAGGCCAGTGCTAGGTGCGTGGCTGCTGTTTGTGGTTGTGAGGTCAGTGGTGGCTCAGTGCCTGCTAGGCCAGTGCTAGGTGCGTGGCTGCTGTTTGTGGTTGTGAGGTCAGTGGTGGCTCAGTGCCTGCTAGGCCAGTGCTAGGTGCGTGGCTGCTGTTTGTGGTTGTGAGGTCACTTGTGGCTCAGTGCCTGCTAGGCCAGTGCTAGGTGCGTGGCTGCTGTTTTCAATTGTGAGGTCAGTGGTGGCTCAGTGCCTGCTAGGCCAGTGCTAGGTGCGTGGCTGCTGTTTTCAATTGTGAGGTCACTTGTGGCTCAGTGCCTCCTAGGCCAGTGCTAGGTGCGTGGCTGCTGTTTTCAATTGTGAGGTCAGTGGTGGCTCAGTGCCTGCTAGGCCAGTGCTAGGTGCGTGGCTGCTGTTTTCAATTGTGAGGTCAGTGGTGGCTCAGTGCCTCCTAGGCCAGTGCTAGGCGCGTCGCTGCTGTTTTCAACTGTGAGGTCAGTGGTGGCTCAGTGCCTGCTAGGCCAGTGCTAGGTGCGTGGCTGCTGTTTGTGGTTGCGAGGTCACTTGTGGCTCAGTGCCTGCTAGGCCAGTTCTAGGTGCGTGGCTGCTGTTTTCAATTGTGAGGTCAGTGGTGGCTCAGTGCCTGCTAGGCCAGTGCTAGGTGCGTGGCTGCTGTTTGTGGTTGCGAGGTCACTTGTGGCTCAGTGCCTGCTAGGCCAGTGCTAGGTGCGTGGGTGCTGTTTTCAATTGTGAGGTCAGTGGTGGCTCAGTGCCTGCTAGTCCAGTGCTAGGTGCGTGGCTGCTGTTTTCAATTGTGAGGTCACTTGTGTCTCAGTGCCTGCTAGGCCAGTGCTAGGTGCGTGGCTGCTGTTTGTCATTGTGAGGTCACTTGTGGCTCAGTGCCTGCTAGGCCAGTGCTAGGTGCGTGGGTGCTGTTTGTGGTTGCGAGGTCACTTGTGGCTCAGTGCCTGCTAGGCCAGTGCTAGGTGCGTGGGTGCTGTTTTCAATTGTGAGGTCACTTGGGGCTCAGTGCCTGCTAGGCCAGTGCTAGGTGCGTGTCTGCTGTTTTCAATTGTGAGGTCAGTGGTGGCTCAGTGCCTGCTAGGCCAGTGATGGGTGCGTGGGTGCTGTTTCTGGTTGTGAGGTCAGTGGTGGCTCAGTGCCTGCTAGGCCAGTGCTAGGTGCGTGGGTGCTGTTTGTGGTTGCGAGGTCACTTGTGGCTCAGTGCCTGCTAGGCCAGTGCTAGGTGCGTGGCTGCTGTTTGTGTTTGTGAGGTCACTTGTGGCTCAGTGCCTGCTAGGCCAGTGCTAGGTGCGTGGCTGCTGTTTTCAATTGTGAGGTCAGTGGTGGCTCAGTGCCTGCTAGGCCAGTGCTAGGTGCGTGGCTGCTGTTTTCAATTGTGAGGTCAGTGGTGGCTCAATGCCTGCTAGGCCAGTGCTAGGTGCGTGGCTGCTGTTTTCAATTGTGAGGTCACTTGTGGCTCAGTGCCTGCTAGGCCAGTGCTAGGTGCGTGGCTGCTGTTTTCAGTTGTGAGGTCAGTGGTGGCTCAGTGCCTGCTAGGCCAGTGCTAGGTGCGTGGGTGCTGTTTGTGGTTGTGAGGTCAGTGGTGGCTCAGTGCCTGCTAGGCCAGTGCTAGGTGCATGGCTGCTGTTTTCAATTGTGAGGTCAGTGGTGGCTCAGTGCCTGCTAGGCCAGTGCTAGGTGCGTGGCTGCTGTTTTCAATTGTGAGGTCACTTGTGGCTCAGTGCCTGCTAGGCCAGTGCTAGGTGCGTGGCTGCTGTTTTCAATTGTGAGGTCACTTGTGGCTCAGTGCCTGCTAGGCCAGTGCTAGGTGCGTGGCTGCTGTTTTCAACTGTGAGGTCAGTGGTGGCTCAGTGCCTGGTAGGCCAGTGCTAGGTGCGTGGGTGCTGTTTGTGGTTGCGAGGTCACTTGTGGCTCAGTGCCTGCTAGGCCAGTGCTAGGTGCGTGGCTGCTGTTTTCAATTGTGAGGTCACTTGTGGCTCAGTGCCTGCTAGGCCAGTGCTAGGTGCGTGGGTGCTGTTTTCAATTGTGAGGTCACTTGTGGCTCACTGCCTGCTAGGCCAGTGCTAGGTGCGTGGCTGCTGTTTGTGGTTGTGAGGTCAGTGGTGGCTCAGTGCCTGCTAGGCCAGTGCTAGGTGCGTGGGTGCTGTTTGTGGTTGTGAGGTCAGTGGTGGCTCAGTGCCTGCTAGGCCAGTGCTAGGTGCGTGGCTGCTGTTTTCAATTGTGAGGTCACTTGTGGCTCAGTGCCTGCTAGGCCAGTGCTAGGTGCGTGGCTGCTGTTTTCAATTGTGAGGTCAGTGGTGGCTCAGTGCCTGCTAGGCCAGTGCTAGGTGCGTGGCTGCTGTTTTCAATTGTGAGGTCACTTGTGGCTCAGTGCCTGCTAGGCCAGTGCTGGGTGCGTGGCTGCTGTTTTCAATTGTTAGGTCAGTGGTGGCTCAGTGCCTGCTAGGCCAGTGCTAGGTGCGTGGCTGCTGTTTGTGGTTGTGAGGTCACTTGTGGCTCAGTGCCTGCTAGGCCAGGGCTAGGTGCGTGGGTGCTGTTTGTGTTTGTGAGGTCACTTGTGGCTCAGTGCCTGCTAGGCCAGTGCTAGGTGCGTGGCTGCTGTTTTCAATTGTGAGGTCACTTGTGGCTCAGTGCCTGCTAGGCCAGTGCTAGGTGCATGGCTGCTGTTTGTGGTTGTGAGGTCAGTGGTGGCTCAGTGCCTGCTAGGCCAGTGCTAGGTGCGTGGCTGCTGTTTTCAATTGTGAGGTCAGTGGTGGCTCAGTGCCTGCTAGGCCAGTGCTAGGTGCGTGGCTGCTGTTTGTGGTTGCGAGGTCACTTGTGGCTCAGTGCCTGCTAGGCCAGTGCTAGGTGCGTGGCTGCTGTTGGTGGTTGTGAGGTCACTTGTGGCTCAGTGCCTGCTAGGCCAGTGCTAGGTGCGTGGCTGCTGTTTTCAATTGTGAGGTCACTTGTGGCTCAGTGCCTGCTAGGCCAGTACTAGGTGCGTGGCTGCTGTTTTCAATTGTGAGGTCAGTGGTGGCTCAGTGCCTGCTAGGCCAGTGCTAGGTGCGTGGCTGCTGTTTTCAATTGTGAGGTCACTTGTGGCTCAGTGCCTGCTAGGCCAGTGCTAGGTGCGTGGCTGCTGTTTTCAATTGTGAGGTCAGTGGTGGCTCAGTGCCTGCTAGGCCAGTGCTAGGTGCGTGGGTGCTGTTTTCAATTGTGAGGTCACTTGTGGCTCAGTGCCTGCTAGGCCAGTGCTAGGTGCGTGGCTGCTGTTTTCAGTTTTGAGGTCCCTTGTGGCTTAGTGCCTGCTAGGCCAGTTCTAGGTGCGTGGCTGCTGTTTTCAATTGTGAGGTCAGTGGTGGCTCAGTGCCTGCTAGGCCAGTGCTAGGTGCGTGGCTGCTGTTTTCAATTGTGAGGTCACTTGTGGCTCAGTGCCTGCTAGGCCAGTGGTAGGTGCGTGGGTGCTGTTTGTGGTTGTGAGGTCAGTGGTGGCTCAGTGCCTGCTAGGCCAGTGCTAGGTGCGTGGCTGCTGTTTTCAATTGTGAGGTCACTTGTGGCTCAGTGCCTGCTAGGCCAGTGCTAGGTGCGTGGCTGCTGTTTTCAACTGTGAGGTCACTTGTGGCTCAGTGCCTGCTAGGCCAGTGCTAGGTGCGTGGGTGCTGTTTGTGGTTGCGAGGTCACTTGTGGCTCAGTGCCTGCTAGGCCAGTGCTAGGTGCGTGGCTGCTGTTTTCAATTGTGAGGTCACTTGTGGCTCAGTGCCTGCTAGGCCAGTGCTAGGTGCGTGGCTGCTGTTTTCAATTGTGAGGTCACTTGTGGCTCACTGCCTGCTAGGCCAGTGCTAGGTGCGTGGCTGCTGTTTGTGGTTGTGAGGTCAGTGGTGGCTCAGTGCCTGCTAGGCCAGTGCTAGGTGCGTGGGTGCTGTTTGTGGTTGTGAGGTCAGTGGTGGCTCAGTGCCTGCTAGGCCAGTGCTAGGTGCGTGGCTGCTGTTTTCAATTGTGAGGTCACTTGTGGCTCAGTGCCTGCTAGGCCAGTGCTAGGTGCGTGGCTGCTGTTTTCAATTGTGAGGTCAGTGGTGGCTCAGTGCCTGCTAGGCCAGTGCTAGGTGCGTGGCTGCTGTTTTCAATTGTGAGGTCACTTGTGGCTCAGTGCCTGCTAGGCCAGTGCTAGGTGCGTGGCTGCTGTTTTCAATTGTGAGGTCACTTGTGGCTCAGTGCCTGCTAGGCCAGTGCTAGGTGCATGGCTGCTGTTTGTGGTTGTGAGGTCAGTGGTGGCTCAGTGCCTGCTAGGCCAGTGCTAGGTGCGTGGCTGCTGTTTTCAATTGTGAGGTCAGTGGTGGCTCAGTGCCTGCTAGGCCAGTGCTAGGTGCGTGGCTGCTGTTTGTGGTTGCGAGGTCACTTGTGGCTCAGTGCCTGCTAGGCCAGTGCTAGGTGCGTGGCTGCTGTTGGTGGTTGTGAGGTCACTTGTGGCTCAGTGCCTGCTAGGCCAGTGCTAGGTGCGTGGCTGCTGTTTGTGGTTGTGAGGTCAGTGGTGGCTCAGTGCCTGCTAGGCCAGTGCTAGGTGCGTGGGTGCTCTTTGTGGTTGTGAGGTCAGTGGTGGCTCAGTGCCTGCTAGGCCAGTGCTAGGTGCGTGGCTGCTGTTTTCAATTGTGAGGTCCCTTGTGGCTCAGTGCCTGCTAGGCCAGTGATGGGTATGTGGGTGCTGTTTGTGGTTGTGAGGTCAGTGGTGGCTCAGTGCCTGCTAGGCCAGTGCTAGGTGCGTGGGTGCTGTTTGTGGTTGTGAGGTCAGTGGTGGCTCAGTGCCTGCTAGGCCAGTGCTAGGTGCGTGGGTGCTGTTTGTGGTTGTGAGGTCAGTGGTGGCTCAGTGCCTGCTAGGCCAGTGCTAGGTGCGTGGCTGCTGTTTGTGTTTGTGAGGTCACTTGTGGCTCAGTGCCTGCTAGGCCAGTGCTAGGTGCGTGGCTGCTGTTTTCAATTGTGAGGTCACTTGTGGCTCAGTGCCTGCTAGGCCAGTGCTAGGTGCGTGGCTGCTGTTTTCAATTGTGAGGTCACTTGTGGCTCAGTGCCTGCTAGGCCAGTGCTAGGTGCGTGGGTGCTGTTTTCAATTGTGAGGTCAGTGGTGGCTCAGTGCCTGCTAGGCCAGTGCTAGGTGCGTGGCTGCTGTTTTCAATTGTGAGGTCAGTGGTGGCTCAGTGCCTGCTAGGCCAGTGCTAGGTGCGTGGCTGCTGTTTTCAATTGTGAGGTCAGTGGTGGCTCAGTGCCTGCTAGGCCAGTGCTAGGTGCGTGGCTGCTGTTTGTGGTTGTGAGGTCACTTGTGGCTCAGTGCCTGCTAGGCCAGTGCTAGGTGCGTGGGTGCTGTTTTCAATTGTGAGGTCAGTGGTGGCTCAGTGCCTGCTAGGCCAGTGCTAGGTGCGTGGCTGCTGTTTTCAATTGTGAGGTCAGTGGTGGCTCAGTGCCTGCTAGGCCAGTGCTAGGTGCGTGGGTGCTGTTTGTGGTTGTGAGGTCAGTGGTGGCTCAGTGCCTGCTAGGCCAGTGCTAGGTGCGTGGGTGCTGTTTGTGGTTGCGAGGTCACTTGTGGCTCAGTGCCTGCTAGGCCTGTGCTAGGTGCGTGGGTGCTGTTTGTGGTTGTGAGGTCAGTGGTGGCTCAGTGCCTGCTAGGCCAGTGCTAGGTGCGTGGGTGCTGTTTTCAATTGTGAGGTCACTTGTGGCTCAGTGCCTGCTAGGCCAGTGCTAGGTGCGTGGCTGCTGTTTTCAATTGTGAGGTCAGTGGTGGCTCAGTGCCTGCTAGGCCAGTGCTAGGTGCGTGGGTGCTGTTTGTGGTTGTGAGGTCACTTGTGGCTCAGTGCCTGCTAGGCCAGTGCTAGGTGCGTGGCTGCTGTTTTCAATTGTGAGGTCACTTGGGGCTCAGTGCCTGCTAGGCCAGTGCTAGGTGCGTGTCTGCTGTTTTCAATGGTGAGGTCAGTGGTGGCTCAGTGCCTGCTAGGCCAGTGATGGGTGCGTGGGTGCTGTTTGTGGTTGTGAGGTCAGTGGTGGCTCAGTGCCTGCTAGGCCAGTGCTAGGTGCGTGGGTGCTGTTTGTGGTTGCGAGGTCACTTGTGGCTCAGTGCCTGCTAGGCCAGTGCTAGGTGCGTGGCTGCTGTTTGTGGTTGTGAGGTCAGTGGTGTCTCAGTGCCTGCTAGGCCAGTGCTAGGTGCGTGGCTGCTGTTTTCAATTGTGAGGTCACTTGTGGCTCAGTGCCTGCTAGGCCAGTGCTAGGTGCGTGGGTGCTGTTTGTGGTTGTGAGGTCAGTGGTGGCTCAGTGCCTGCTAGGCCAGTGCTAGGTGCGTGGCTGCTGTTTTCAACTGTGAGGTCAGTGGTGGCTCAGTGCCTGCTAGGCCAGTGCTAGGTGCGTGGCTGCTGTTTTCAATTGTGAGGTCAGTGGTGGCTCAGTGCCTGCTAGGCCAGTGCTAGGTGCGTGGCTGCTGTTTTCAGTTGTGAGGTCAGTGGTGGCTCAGTGCCTGCTAGGCCAGTGCTAGGTGCGTGGGTGCTGTTTGTGGTTGTTAGGTCAGTGGTGGCTCAGTGCCTGCTAGGCCAGTGCTAGGTGCGTGGGTGCTGTTTGTGGTTGTGAGGTCAGTGGTGGCTCAGTGCCTGCTAGGCCAGTGCTAGGTGCGTGGCTGCTGTTTTCAATTGTGAGGTCAGTGGTGGCTCAGTGCCTGCTAGGCCAGTGCTAGGTGCGTGGGTGCTGTTTTCAGTTGTGAGGTCACTTGTGGCTCAGTGCCTGCTAGGCCAGTGCTAGGTGCGTGGCTGCTGTTTTCAACTGTGAGGTCACTTGTGGCTCAGTGCCTGCTAGGCCAGTGCTAGGTGCGTGGCTGCTGTTTGTGATTGTGAGGTCACTTGTGGCTCAGTGCCTGCTAGGCCAGTGCTAGGTGCGTGGCTGCTGTTTGTGGTTGTGAGGTCAGTGGTGTCTCAGTGCCTGCTAGGCCAGTGCTAGGTGCGTGGCTGCTGTTTTCAATTGTGAGGTCACTTGTGGCTCAGTGCCTGCTAGGCCAGTGCTAGGTGCGTGGGTGCTGTTTGTGGTTGTGAGGTCAGTGGTGGCTCAGTGCCTGCTAGGCCAGTGCTAGGTGCGTGGCTGCTGTTTTCAACTGTGAGGTCAGTGGTGGCTCAGTGCCTGCTAGGCCAGTGCTAGGTGCGTGGCTGCTGTTTTCAATTGTGAGGTCAGTGGTGGCTCAGTGCCTGCTAGGCCAGTGCTAGGTGCGTGGCTGCTGTTTTCAGTTGTGAGGTCAGTGGTGGCTCAGTGCCTGCTAGGCCAGTGCTAGGTGCGTGGGTGCTGTTTGTGGTTGTTAGGTCAGTGGTGGCTCAGTGCCTGCTAGGCCAGTGCTAGGTGCGTGGGTGCTGTTTGTGGTTGTGAGGTCAGTGGTGGCTCAGTGCCTGCTAGGCCAGTGCTAGGTGCGTGGCTGCTGTTTTCAATTGTGAGGTCAGTGGTGGCTCAGTGCCTGCTAGGCCAGTGCTAGGTGCGTGGGTGCTGTTTTCAGTTGTGAGGTCACTTGTGGCTCAGTGCCTGCTAGGCCAGTGCTAGGTGCGTGGCTGCTGTTTTCAACTGTGAGGTCACTTGTGGCTCAGTGCCTGCTAGGCCAGTGCTAGGTGCGTGGCTGCTGTTTGTGATTGTGAGGTCACTTGTGGCTCAGTGCCTGCTAGGCCAGTGCTAGGTGCGTGGCTGCTGTTTTCAATTGTGAGGTCACTTGTGGCTCAGTGCCTGCTAGGCCAGTGCTAGGTGCGTGGGTGCTGTTTTCAATTGTGAGGTCACTTGTGGCTCAGTGCCTGCTAGGCCAGTGCTAGGTGCGTGGCTGCTGTTTGTGGTTGCGAGGTCAGTGGTGGCTCAGTGCCTGCTAGGCCAGTGCTAGGTGCGTGGGTGCTGTTTTCAATTGTGAGGTCACTTGTGGCTCAGTGCCTGCTAGGCCAGTGCTAGGTGCGTGGCTGCTGTTTTCAATTGTGAGGTCACTTGTGGCTCAGTGCCTGCTAGGCCAGTGCTAGGTGCGTGGCTGCTGTTTGTGATTGTGAGGTCAGTGGTGGCTCAGTGCCTGCTAGGCCAGTGCTAGGTGCGTGGCTGCTGTTTTCAATTGTGAGGTCACTTGTGGCTCAGTGCCTGCTAGGCCAGTGCTAGGTGCGTGGCTGCTGTTTTCAATTGTGAGGTCAGTGGTGGCTCAGTGCCTGCTAGGCCAGTGCTAGGTGCATGGCTGCTGTTTGTGGTTGTGAGGTCAGTGGTGGCTCAGTGCCTGCTAGGCCAGTGCTAGGTGCGTGGCTGCTGTTTGTGGTTGCGAGGTCACTTGTGGCTCAGTGCCTGCTAGGCCAGTGCTAGGTGCGTGGCTGCTGTTGGTGGTTGTGAGGTCACTTGTGGCTCAGTGCCTGCTAGGCCAGTGCTAGGTGCGTGGCTGCTGTTTTCAATTGTGAGGTCACTTGGGGCTCAGTGCCTGCTAGGCCAGTGCTAGGTGCATGGCTGCAGTTTTCAGTTGTGAGGTCACTTGTGGCTCAGTGCCTGCTAGGCCAGTGCTAGGTGCGTGGGTGCTGTTTTCAATTGTGAGGTCAGTGGTGGCTCAGTGCCTGCTAGGCCAGTGCTAGGTGCATGGGTGCTGTTTGTGGTTGTGAGGTCAGTGGTGGCTCAGTGCCTGCTAGGCCAGTGCTAGGTGCGTGGCTGCTGTTTTCAATTGTGAGGTCACTTGTGGCTCAGTGCCTGCTAGGCCAGTGCTAGGTGCGTGGCTGCTGTTTTCAATTGTGAGGTCAGTGGCGGCTCAGTGCCTGCTAGGCCAGTGCTAGGTGCGTGGCTGCTGTTTTCAATTGTGAGGTCAGTGGTGGCTCAGTGCCTGCTAGGCCAGTGCTAGGTGCGTGGCTGCTGTTTTCAATTGTGAGGTCAGTGGTGGCTCAGTGCCTGCTAGGCCAGTGGTAGGTGCGTGGGTGCTGTTTGTGGTTGTGAGGTCAGTGGTGGCTCAGTGCCTGCTAGGCCAGTGCTAGGTGCGTGGGTGCTGTTTGTGGTTGCGAGGTCACTTGTGGATCAGTGCCTGCTAGGCCAGTGCTAGGTGCGTGGCTGCTGTTTTCAATTGTGAGGTCAGTGGTGGCTCAGTGCCTGCTAGGCCAGTGCTAGGTGCGTGGCTGCTGTTTTCAATTGTGAGGTCACTTGTGGCTCAGTGCCTGCTAGGCCAGTGCTAGGTGCGTGGCTGCTGTTTTCAACTGTGAGGTCACTTGTGGCTCAGTGCCTGCTAGGCCAGTGCTAGGTGCGTGGCTGCTGTTTGTGTTTGTGAGGTCACTTGTGGCTCAGTGCCTGCTAGGCCAGTGCTAGGTGCGTGGGTGCTGTTTGTGGTTGCGAGGTCACTTGTGGCTCAGTGCCTGCTAGGCCAGTGCTAGGTGCGTGGCTGCTGTTTTCAATTGTGAGGTCACTTGTGGCTCAGTGCCTGCTAGGCCAGTGCTAGGTGCGTGGGTGCTGTTTTCAATTGTGAGGTCACTTGTGGCTCAGTGCCTGCTAGGCCAGTGCTAGGTGCGTGGCTGCTGTTTGTGGTTGTGAGGTCAGTGGTGGCTCAGTGCCTGCTAGGCCAGTGCTAGGTGCGTGGCTGCTGTTTGTGATTGTGAGGTCAGTGGTGGCTCAGTGCCTGCTAGGCCAGTGCTAGGTGCGTGGCTGCTGTTTTCAATTGTGAGGTCACTTGTGGCTCAGTGCCTGCTAGGCCAGTGCTAGGTGCGTGGCTGCTGTTTTCAATTGTGAGGTCAGTGGTGGCTCAGTGCCTGCTAGGCCAGTGCTAGGTGCGTGGCTGCTGTTTGTGGTTGTGAGGTCAGTGGTGGCTCAGTGCCTGCTAGGCCAGTGCTAGGTGCGTGGCTGCTGTTTTCAATTGTGAGTTCAGCGGTGGCTCAGTGCCTGCTAGGCCAGTGCTAGGTGCGTGGCTGCTGTTTGTGATTGTGAGGTCAGTGGTGGCTCAGTGCCTGCTAGGCCAGTGCTAGGTGCGTGGCTGCTGTTTTCAATTGTGAGGTCACTTGTGGCTCAGTGCCTGCTAGGCCAGTGCTGGGTGCGTGGCTGCTGTTTTCAATTGTGAGGTCAGTGGTGGCTCAGTGTCTGCTAGGCCAGTGCTAGGTGCGTGGCTGCTGTTTGTGGTTGTGAGGTCAGTGGTGGCTCAGTGCCTGCTAGGCCAGTGCTAGGTGCGTGGGTGCTGTTTTCAATTGTGAGGTCACTTGTGGCTCAGTGCCTGCTAGGCCAGTGCTAGGTGCATGGCTGCTGTTTGTGGTTGTGAGGTCAGTGGTGGCTCAGTGCCTGCTAGGCCAGTGCTAGGTGCGTGGCTGCTGCTGTCAATTGTGAGGTCAGTGGTGGCTCAGTGCCTGCTAGGCCAGTGCTAGGTGCGTGGCTGCTGTTTGTGGTTGCGAGGTCACTTGTGGCTCAGTGCCTGCTAGGCCAGTGCTAGGTGCGTGGCTGCTGTTGGTGGTTGTGAGGTCACTTGTGGCTCAGTGCCTGCTAGGCCAGTGCTAGGTGCGTGGGTGCTGTTTTCAATTGTGAGGTCACTTGGGGCTCAGTGCCTGCTAGGCCAGTGCTAGGTGCATGGCTGCTGTTTTCAGTTGTGAGGTCACTTGTGGCTCAGTGCCTGCTAGGCCAGTGCTAGGTGCGTGGGTGCTGTTTTCAATTGTGAGGTCAGTGGTGGCTCAGTGCCTGCTAGGCCAGTGCTAGGTGCATGGGTGCTGTTTGTGGTTGTGAGGTCAGTGGTGGCTCAGTGCCTGCTAGGCCAGTGCTAGGTGCGTGGCTGCTGTTTTCAATTGTGAGGTCAGTGGTGGCTCAGTGCCTGCTAGGCCAGTGCTAGGTGCGTGGCTGCTGTTTTCAATTGTGAGGTCAGTGGTGGCTCAGTGCCTGCTAGGCCAGTGCTAGGTGCGTGGCTGCTGTTTGTGATTGTGAGGTCAGTGGTGGCTCAGTGCCTGCTAGGCCAGTGCTAGGTGCGTGGCTGCTGTTTTCAATTGTGAGGTCAGTGGTGGCTCAGTGCCTGCTAGGCCAGTGCTAGGTGCGTGGGTGCTGTTTTCAACTGTGAGGTCAGTGGTGGCTCAGTGCCTGCTAGGCCAGTGCTAGGTGCGTGGCTGCTGTTTTCAGTTGTGAGGTCACTTGTGGCTCAGTGCCTGCTAGGCCAGTTCTAGGTGCGTGGCTGCTGTTTTCAATTGTGAGGTCAGTGGTGGCTCAGTGCCTGCTAGGCCAGTGCTAGGTGCATGGCTGCTGTTTGTGGTTGTGAGGTCAGTGGTGGCTCAGTGCCTGCTAGGCCAGTGCTAGGTGCGTGGGTGCTGTTTTCAATTGTGAGGTCAGTGGTGGCTCAGTGCCTGCTAGGCCAGTGCTAGGTGCGTGGCTGCTGTTTGTGTTTGTGAGGTCACTTGTGGCTCAGTGCCTGCTAGGCCAGTGCTAGGTGCGTGGCTGCTTTTTTCAATTGTTAGGTCAGTGGTGGCTCAGTGCCTGCTAGGCCAGTGCTAGGTGCGTGGCTGCTGTTTGTGGTTGTGAGGTCAGTGGTGGCTCAGTGCCTGCTAGGCCAGTGCTAGGTGCGTGGCTGCTGTTTTCAATTGTGAGGTCCCTTGTGGCTCAGTGCCTGCTAGGCCAGTGCTAGGTGCGTGGCTGCTGTTTTCAATTGTGAGGTCAGTGGTGGCTCAGTGCCTGCTAGGCCAGTGCTAGGTGCATGGCTGCTGTTTTCAGTTGTGAGGTCAGTGGTGGCTCAGTGCCTGCTAGGCCAGTGCTAGGTGCGTGGGTGCTGTTTGTGTTTGTGAGGTCACTTGTGGCTCAGTGCCTGCTAGGCCAGTGCTGGGTGCGTGGCTGCTGTTTTCAATTGTGAGGTCAGTGGTGTCTCAGTGCCTGCTAGGCCAGTGCTAGGTGCGTGGCTGCTGTTTTCAACTGTGAGGTCAGTGGTGGCTCAGTGCCTGCTAGGCCAGTGCTAGGTGCATGGCTGCTGTTTTCAGTTGTGAGGTCAGTGGTGGCTCAGTGCCTGCTAGGCCAGTGCTAGGTGCATGGCTGCTGTTTTCAATTGTGAGGTCAGTGGTGGCTCAGTGCCTGCTAGGCCAGTGCTGGGTGCGTGGCTGCTGTTTTCAATTGTGAGGTCAGTGGTGTCTCAGTGCCTGCTAGGCCAGTGCTAGGTGCGTGGCTGCTGTTTTCAACTGTGAGGTCAGTGGTGGCTCAGTGCCTGCTAGGCCAGTGCTAGGTGCGTGGCTGCTGTTTGTGGTTGTGAGGTCACTTGTGGCTCAGTGCCCGCTAGGCCAGTGCTAGGTGCGTGGGTGCTGTTTGTGGTTGTGAGGTCAGTGGTGGCTCAGTGCCTGCTAGGCCAGTGCTAGGTGCGTGGCTGCTGTTTTCAACTGTGAGGTCAGTGGTGGCTCAGTGCCTGCTAGGCCAGTGCTAGGTGCGTGGGTGCTGTTTTCAATTGTGAGGTCAGTGGTGGCTCAGTGCCTGCTAGGCCAGTGCTAGCTGCGTGGGTGCTGTTTTCAATTGTGAGGTCACTTGTGGCTCAGTGCCTGCTAGGCCAGTGCTAGGTGCGTGGCTGCTGTTTTGAACTGTGAGGTCAGTGGTGGCTCAGTGCCTGCTAGGCCAGTGCTAGGTGCGTGGCTGCTGTTTGTGTTTGTGAGGTCACTTGTGGCTCAGTGCCTGCTAGGCCAGTGCTAGGTGCGTGGCTGCTTTTTTCAATTGTTAGGTCAGTGGTGGCTCAGTGCCTGCTAGGCCAGTGCTAGGTGCGTGGCTGCTGTTTTCAATTGTGAGGTCACTTGTGGCTCAGTGCCTGCTAGGCCAGTGCTAGGTGCGTGGCTGCTGTTTGTGACTGTGAGGTCAGTGGTGGCTCAGTGCCTGCTAGGCCAGTGCTAGGTGCGTGGGTGCTGTTTGTGGTTGTGAGGTCAGTGGTGGCTCAGTGCCTGCTAGGCCAGTGCTAGGTGCGTGGCTGCTGTTTTCAACTGTGAGGTCAGTGGTGGCTCAGTGCCTGCTAGGCCAGTGCTAGGTGCGTGGCTGCTGTTTTCAATTGTGAGGTCACTTGTGGCTCAGTGCCTGCTAGGCCAGTGCTAGGTGCGTGGGTGCTGTTTGTGTATGTGAGGTCACTTGTGGCTCAGTGCCTGCTAGGCCAGTGCTGGGTGCGTGGCTGCTGTTTTCAATTGTGAGGTCAGTGGTGGCTCAGTGCCTGCTAGGCCAGTGCTAGGTGCGTGGGTGCTTTTTTCATTTTTGAGGTCAGTGGTGGCTCAGTGCCTGCTAGGCCAGTGCTAGGTGCGTGGCTGCTGTTTGTGGTTGTGAGGTCAGTGGTGGCTCAGTGCCTGCTAGGCCAGTGCTAGGTGCGTGGGTGCTGTTTTCAATTGTGAGGTCACTTGTGGCTCAGTGCCTGCTAGGCAAGTGCTAGGTGCGTGGGTGCTGTTTGTGGGTGTGAGGTCAGCGGTGGCTCAGTGCCTGCTAGGCCAGTGCTAGGTGCGTGGCTGCTGTTTTCAATTGTGAGGTCAGTGGTGGCTCAGTGCCTGCTAGGCCGATGCTAGGTGCGTGGCTGCTGTTTTCAATTGTGAGGTCAGTGGTGGCTCAGTGCCTGCTAGGCCAGTGCTAGGTGCATGGCTGCTGTTTGTGGTTGTGAGGTCACTTGTGGCTCAGTGCCTGCTAGGCCAGTGCTAGGTGCATGGGTGCTGTTTTCAAATGTGAGGTCAGTGGTGGCTCAGTGCCTGCTAGGCCAGTGCTAGGTGCGTGGGTGCTGTTTTCAAATGTGAGGTCAGTGGTGGCTCAGTGCCTGCTAGGCCAGTGCTAGGTGCGTGGCCGCTGTTTGTGCTTGTGAGGTCAGTGGTGGCTCAGTGCCTGCTAGGCCAGTGCTAGGTGCGTGGCTGCTGTTTTCAATTGTGAGGTCAGTGGTGGCTCAGTGCCTGCTAGGCCAGTGCTAGGTGCGTGGGTGCTGTTTGTGGTTGTGAGGTCAGTGGTGGCTCAGTGCCTGCTAGGCCAGTTCTAGGTGCGTGGCTGCTGTTTTCAATTGTGAGGTCAGTGGTGGCTCAGTGCCTGCTAGGCCAGTGCTAGGTGCATGGCTGCTGTTTGTGGTTGTGAGGTCACTTGTGGCTCAGTGCCTGCTAGGCCAGTGCTAGGTGCGTGGGTGCTGTTTTCAAATGTGAGGTCAGTGGTGGCTCAGTGCCTGCTAGGCCAGTGCTAGGTGCGTGGGTGCTGTTTTCAAATGTGAGGTCAGTGGTGGCTCAGTGCCTGCTAGGCCAGTGCTAGGTGCGTGGCTGCTGTTTTTAACTTTGAGGTCAGTGGTGGCTCAGTGCCTGCTAGGCCAGTGCTAGGTGCGTGGCCGCTGTTTGTGGTTGTGAGGTCCGTGGTGGCTCAGTGCCTGCTAGGCCAGTGCTAGGTGCGTGGCTGCTGTTTGTGGTTGTGAGGTCAGTGGTGGCTCAGTGCCTGCTAGGCCAGTGCTAGGTGCGTGGGTGCTCTTTGTGGTTGTGAGGTCAGTGGTGGCTCAGTGCCTGCTAGGCCAGTGCTAGGTGCGTGGCTGCTGTTTTCAATTGTGAGGTCAGTGGTGGCTCAGTGCCTGCTAGGCCAGTGCTAGGTGCGTGGGTGCTGTTTGTGGTTGTGAGGTCAGTGGTGGCTCAGTGCCTGCTAGGCCAGTGCTAGGTGCGTGGCTGCTGTTTTCAATTGTGAGGTCAGTGGTGGCTCAGTGCCTGCTAGGCCAGTGCTAGGTGCGTGGCTGCTGTTTGTGGTTGCGAGGTCACTTGTGGCTCAGTGCCTGCTAGAACAGTGCTTGGTGTGTGGCTGCTGTTTTCAAATGTGAGGTCAGTGGTGGCTCAGTGCCTGCTAGGCCAGTGCTAGGTGCGTGGCTGCTGTTTTCAATTGTGAGGTCAGTGGTGGCTCAGTGCCTGCTAGGCCAGTGCTAGGTGCGTGGCTGCTGTTTTCAATTGAGAGGTCACTTGTGGCTCAGTGCCTCCTAGGCTAGTGCTAGGTGCGTGGCTGCTGTTTTCAATTGTGAGGTCAGTGGTGGCTCAGTGCCTGCTAGGCCAGTGCTAGGTGCATGGCTGCTGTTTGTGGTTGTGAGGTCACTTGTGGCTCAGTGCCTGCTAGGCCAGTGCTAGGTGCGTGGGTGCTGTTTGTGGCTGCGAGGTCACTTGTGGCTCAGTGCCTGCTAGGCCAGTGCTAGGTGCGTGGCTGCTGTTTTCAATTGTGAGGTCACTTGTGGCTCAGTGCCTGCTAGGCCAGTGCTGGGTGCGTGGCTGCTGTTTTCAATTGTGAGGTCAGTGGTGGCTCAGTGTCTGCTAGGCCAGTGCTAGGTGCGTGGCTGCTGTTTGTGGTTGTGAGGTCAGTGGTGGCTCAGTGCCTGCTAGGCCAGTGCTAGGTGCGTGGGTGCTGTTTTCAATTGTGAGGTCACTTGTGGCTCAGTGCCTGCTAGGCCAGTGCTAGGTGCATGGCTGCTGTTTGTGGTTGTGAGGTCAGTGGTGGCTCAGTGCCTGCTAGGCCAGTGCTAGGTGCGTGGCTGCTGCTGTCAATTGTGAGGTCAGTGGTGGCTCAGTGCCTGCTAGGCCAGTGCTAGGTGCGTGGCTGCTGTTTGTGGTTGCGAGGTCACTTGTGGCTCAGTGCCTGCTAGGCCAGTGCTAGGTGCGTGGCTGCTGTTGGTGGTTGTGAGGTCACTTGTGGCTCAGTGCCTGCTAGGCCAGTGCTAGGTGCGTGGGTGCTGTTTTCAATTGTGAGGTCACTTGGGGCTCAGTGCCTGCTAGGCCAGTGCTAGGTGCATGGCTGCTGTTTTCAGTTGTGAGGTCACTTGTGGCTCAGTGCCTGCTAGGCCAGTGCTAGGTGCGTGGGTGCTGTTTTCAATTGTGAGGTCAGTGGTGGCTCAGTGCCTGCTAGGCCAGTGCTAGGTGCGTGGCTGCTGTTTTCAATTGTGAGGTCAGTGGTGGCTCAGTGCCTGCTAGGCCAGTGCTAGGTGCGTGGCTGCTGTTTTCAATTGTGAGGTCAGTGGTGGCTCAGTGCCTGCTAGGCCAGTGCTAGGTGCGTGGCTGCTGTTTTCAATTGTGAGGTCAGTGGTGGCTCAGTGCCTGCTAGGCCAGTGCTAGGTGCGTGGCTGCTGTTTGTGATTGTGAGGTCAGTGGTGGCTCAGTGCCTGCTAGGCCAGTGCTAGGTGCGTGGCTGCTGTTTTCAATTGTGAGGTCAGTGGTGGCTCAGTGCCTGCTAGGCCAGTGCTAGGTGCGTGGGTGCTGTTTTCAACTGTGAGGTCAGTGGTGGCTCAGTGCCTGCTAGGCCAGTGCTAGGTGCGTGGCTGCTGTTTTCAGTTGTGAGGTCACTTGTGGCTCAGTGCCTGCTAGGCCAGTTCTAGGTGCGTGGCTGCTGTTTTCAATTGTGAGGTCAGTGGTGGCTCAGTGCCTGCTAGGCCAGTGCTAGGTGCATGGCTGCTGTTTGTGGTTGTGAGGTCAGTGGTGGCTCAGTGCCTGCTAGGCCAGTGCTAGGTGCGTGGCTGCTGTTTTCAACTGTGAGGTCACTTGTGGCTCAGTGCCTGCTAGGCCAGTGCTAGGTGCGTGGCTGCTGTTTGTGATTGTGAGGTCACTTGTGGCTCAGTGCCTGCTAGGCCAGTGCTAGGTGCGTGGCTGCTGTTTTCAATTGTGAGGTCACTTGTGGCTCAGTGCCTGCTAGGCCAGTGCTAGGTGCGTGGGTGCTGTTTTCAATTGTGAGGTCACTTGTGGCTCAGTGCCTGCTAGGCCAGTGCTAGGTGCGTGGCTGCTGTTTGTGGTTGCGAGGTCAGTGGTGGCTCAGTGCCTGCTAGGCCAGTGCTAGGTGCGTGGGTGCTGTTTTCAATTGTGAGGTCACTTGTGGCTCAGTGCCTGCTAGGCCAGTGCTAGGTGCGTGGCTGCTGTTTTCAATTGTGAGGTCACTTGTGGCTCAGTGCCTGCTAGGCCAGTGCTAGGTGCGTGGCTGCTGTTTGTGATTGTGAGGTCAGTGGTGGCTCAGTGCCTGCTAGGCCAGTGCTAGGTGCGTGGCTGCTGTTTTCAATTGTGAGGTCACTTGTGGCTCAGTGCCTGCTAGGCCAGTGCTAGGTGCGTGGCTGCTGTTTTCAATTGTGAGGTCAGTGGTGGCTCAGTGCCTGCTAGGCCAGTGCTAGGTGCATGGCTGCTGTTTGTGGTTGTGAGGTCAGTGGTGGCTCAGTGCCTGCTAGGCCAGTGCTAGGTGCGTGGCTGCTGTTTGTGGTTGCGAGGTCACTTGTGGCTCAGTGCCTGCTAGGCCAGTGCTAGGTGCGTGGCTGCTGTTGGTGGTTGTGAGGTCACTTGTGGCTCAGTGCCTGCTAGGCCAGTGCTAGGTGCGTGGCTGCTGTTTTCAATTGTGAGGTCACTTGGGGCTCAGTGCCTGCTAGGCCAGTGCTAGGTGCATGGCTGCAGTTTTCAGTTGTGAGGTCACTTGTGGCTCAGTGCCTGCTAGGCCAGTGCTAGGTGCGTGGGTGCTGTTTTCAATTGTGAGGTCAGTGGTGGCTCAGTGCCTGCTAGGCCAGTGCTAGGTGCATGGGTGCTGTTTGTGGTTGTGAGGTCAGTGGTGGCTCAGTGCCTGCTAGGCCAGTGCTAGGTGCGTGGCTGCTGTTTTCAATTGTGAGGTCACTTGTGGCTCAGTGCCTGCTAGGCCAGTGCTAGGTGCGTGGCTGCTGTTTTCAATTGTGAGGTCAGTGGCGGCTCAGTGCCTGCTAGGCCAGTGCTAGGTGCGTGGCTGCTGTTTTCAATTGTGAGGTCAGTGGTGGCTCAGTGCCTGCTAGGCCAGTGCTAGGTGCGTGGCTGCTGTTTTCAATTGTGAGGTCAGTGGTGGCTCAGTGCCTGCTAGGCCAGTGGTAGGTGCGTGGGTGCTGTTTGTGGTTGTGAGGTCAGTGGTGGCTCAGTGCCTGCTAGGCCAGTGCTAGGTGCGTGGGTGCTGTTTGTGGTTGCGAGGTCACTTGTGGATCAGTGCCTGCTAGGCCAGTGCTAGGTGCGTGGCTGCTGTTTTCAATTGTGAGGTCAGTGGTGGCTCAGTGCCTGCTAGGCCAGTGCTAGGTGCGTGGCTGCTGTTTTCAATTGTGAGGTCACTTGTGGCTCAGTGCCTGCTAGGCCAGTGCTAGGTGCGTGGCTGCTGTTTTCAACTGTGAGGTCACTTGTGGCTCAGTGCCTGCTAGGCCAGTGCTAGGTGCGTGGCTGCTGTTTGTGTTTGTGAGGTCACTTGTGGCTCAGTGCCTGCTAGGCCAGTGCTAGGTGCGTGGGTGCTGTTTGTGGTTGCGAGGTCACTTGTGGCTCAGTGCCTGCTAGGCCAGTGCTAGGTGCGTGGCTGCTGTTTTCAATTGTGAGGTCACTTGTGGCTCAGTGCCTGCTAGGCCAGTGCTAGGTGCGTGGGTGCTGTTTTCAATTGTGAGGTCACTTGTGGCTCAGTGCCTGCTAGGCCAGTGCTAGGTGCGTGGCTGCTGTTTGTGGTTGTGAGGTCAGTGGTGGCTCAGTGCCTGCTAGGCCAGTGCTAGGTGCGTGGCTGCTGTTTGTGATTGTGAGGTCAGTGGTGGCTCAGTGCCTGCTAGGCCAGTGCTAGGTGCGTGGCTGCTGTTTTCAATTGTGAGGTCACTTGTGGCTCAGTGCCTGCTAGGCCAGTGCTAGGTGCGTGGCTGCTGTTTTCAATTGTGAGGTCAGTGGTGGCTCAGTGCCTGCTAGGCCAGTGCTAGGTGCGTGGCTGCTGTTTGTGGTTGTGAGGTCAGTGGTGGCTCAGTGCCTGCTAGGCCAGTGCTAGGTGCGTGGCTGCTGTTTTCAATTGTGAGTTCAGCGGTGGCTCAGTGCCTGCTAGGCCAGTGCTAGGTGCGTGGCTGCTGTTTGTGATTGTGAGGTCAGTGGTGGCTCAGTGCCTGCTAGGCCAGTGCTAGGTGCGTGGCTGCTGTTTTCAATTGTGAGGTCACTTGTGGCTCAGTGCCTGCTAGGCCAGTGCTGGGTGCGTGGCTGCTGTTTTCAATTGTGAGGTCAGTGGTGGCTCAGTGTCTGCTAGGCCAGTGCTAGGTGCGTGGCTGCTGTTTGTGGTTGTGAGGTCAGTGGTGGCTCAGTGCCTGCTAGGCCAGTGCTAGGTGCGTGGGTGCTGTTTTCAATTGTGAGGTCACTTGTGGCTCAGTGCCTGCTAGGCCAGTGCTAGGTGCATGGCTGCTGTTTGTGGTTGTGAGGTCAGTGGTGGCTCAGTGCCTGCTAGGCCAGTGCTAGGTGCGTGGCTGCTGCTGTCAATTGTGAGGTCAGTGGTGGCTCAGTGCCTGCTAGGCCAGTGCTAGGTGCGTGGCTGCTGTTTGTGGTTGCGAGGTCACTTGTGGCTCAGTGCCTGCTAGGCCAGTGCTAGGTGCGTGGCTGCTGTTGGTGGTTGTGAGGTCACTTGTGGCTCAGTGCCTGCTAGGCCAGTGCTAGGTGCGTGGGTGCTGTTTTCAATTGTGAGGTCACTTGGGGCTCAGTGCCTGCTAGGCCAGTGCTAGGTGCATGGCTGCTGTTTTCAGTTGTGAGGTCACTTGTGGCTCAGTGCCTGCTAGGCCAGTGCTAGGTGCGTGGGTGCTGTTTTCAATTGTGAGGTCAGTGGTGGCTCAGTGCCTGCTAGGCCAGTGCTAGGTGCATGGGTGCTGTTTGTGGTTGTGAGGTCAGTGGTGGCTCAGTGCCTGCTAGGCCAGTGCTAGGTGCGTGGCTGCTGTTTTCAATTGTGAGGTCAGTGGTGGCTCAGTGCCTGCTAGGCCAGTGCTAGGTGCGTGGCTGCTGTTTTCAATTGTGAGGTCAGTGGTGGCTCAGTGCCTGCTAGGCCAGTGCTAGGTGCGTGGCTGCTGTTTGTGATTGTGAGGTCAGTGGTGGCTCAGTGCCTGCTAGGCCAGTGCTAGGTGCGTGGCTGCTGTTTTCAATTGTGAGGTCAGTGGTGGCTCAGTGCCTGCTAGGCCAGTGCTAGGTGCGTGGGTGCTGTTTTCAACTGTGAGGTCAGTGGTGGCTCAGTGCCTGCTAGGCCAGTGCTAGGTGCGTGGCTGCTGTTTTCAGTTGTGAGGTCACTTGTGGCTCAGTGCCTGCTAGGCCAGTTCTAGGTGCGTGGCTGCTGTTTTCAATTGTGAGGTCAGTGGTGGCTCAGTGCCTGCTAGGCCAGTGCTAGGTGCATGGCTGCTGTTTGTGGTTGTGAGGTCAGTGGTGGCTCAGTGCCTGCTAGGCCAGTGCTAGGTGCGTGGGTGCTGTTTTCAATTGTGAGGTCAGTGGTGGCTCAGTGCCTGCTAGGCCAGTGCTAGGTGCGTGGCTGCTGTTTGTGTTTGTGAGGTCACTTGTGGCTCAGTGCCTGCTAGGCCAGTGCTAGGTGCGTGGCTGCTTTTTTCAATTGTTAGGTCAGTGGTGGCTCAGTGCCTGCTAGGCCAGTGCTAGGTGCGTGGCTGCTGTTTGTGGTTGTGAGGTCAGTGGTGGCTCAGTGCCTGCTAGGCCAGTGCTAGGTGCGTGGCTGCTGTTTTCAATTGTGAGGTCCCTTGTGGCTCAGTGCCTGCTAGGCCAGTGCTAGGTGCGTGGCTGCTGTTTTCAATTGTGAGGTCAGTGGTGGCTCAGTGCCTGCTAGGCCAGTGCTAGGTGCATGGCTGCTGTTTTCAGTTGTGAGGTCAGTGGTGGCTCAGTGCCTGCTAGGCCAGTGCTAGGTGCGTGGGTGCTGTTTGTGTTTGTGAGGTCACTTGTGGCTCAGTGCCTGCTAGGCCAGTGCTGGGTGCGTGGCTGCTGTTTTCAATTGTGAGGTCAGTGGTGTCTCAGTGCCTGCTAGGCCAGTGCTAGGTGCGTGGCTGCTGTTTTCAACTGTGAGGTCAGTGGTGGCTCAGTGCCTGCTAGGCCAGTGCTAGGTGCATGGCTGCTGTTTTCAGTTGTGAGGTCAGTGGTGGCTCAGTGCCTGCTAGGCCAGTGCTAGGTGCATGGCTGCTGTTTTCAATTGTGAGGTCAGTGGTGGCTCAGTGCCTGCTAGGCCAGTGCTGGGTGCGTGGCTGCTGTTTTCAATTGTGAGGTCAGTGGTGTCTCAGTGCCTGCTAGGCCAGTGCTAGGTGCGTGGCTGCTGTTTTCAACTGTGAGGTCAGTGGTGGCTCAGTGCCTGCTAGGCCAGTGCTAGGTGCGTGGCTGCTGTTTGTGGTTGTGAGGTCACTTGTGGCTCAGTGCCCGCTAGGCCAGTGCTAGGTGCGTGGGTGCTGTTTGTGGTTGTGAGGTCAGTGGTGGCTCAGTGCCTGCTAGGCCAGTGCTAGGTGCGTGGCTGCTGTTTTCAACTGTGAGGTCAGTGGTGGCTCAGTGCCTGCTAGGCCAGTGCTAGGTGCGTGGGTGCTGTTTTCAATTGTGAGGTCAGTGGTGGCTCAGTGCCTGCTAGGCCAGTGCTAGCTGCGTGGGTGCTGTTTTCAATTGTGAGGTCACTTGTGGCTCAGTGCCTGCTAGGCCAGTGCTAGGTGCGTGGCTGCTGTTTTGAACTGTGAGGTCAGTGGTGGCTCAGTGCCTGCTAGGCCAGTGCTAGGTGCGTGGCTGCTGTTTGTGTTTGTGAGGTCACTTGTGGCTCAGTGCCTGCTAGGCCAGTGCTAGGTGCGTGGCTGCTTTTTTCAATTGTTAGGTCAGTGGTGGCTCAGTGCCTGCTAGGCCAGTGCTAGGTGCGTGGCTGCTGTTTTCAATTGTGAGGTCACTTGTGGCTCAGTGCCTGCTAGGCCAGTGCTAGGTGCGTGGCTGCTGTTTGTGACTGTGAGGTCAGTGGTGGCTCAGTGCCTGCTAGGCCAGTGCTAGGTGCGTGGGTGCTGTTTGTGGTTGTGAGGTCAGTGGTGGCTCAGTGCCTGCTAGGCCAGTGCTAGGTGCGTGGCTGCTGTTTTCAACTGTGAGGTCAGTGGTGGCTCAGTGCCTGCTAGGCCAGTGCTAGGTGCGTGGCTGCTGTTTTCAATTGTGAGGTCACTTGTGGCTCAGTGCCTGCTAGGCCAGTGCTAGGTGCGTGGGTGCTGTTTGTGTATGTGAGGTCACTTGTGGCTCAGTGCCTGCTAGGCCAGTGCTGGGTGCGTGGCTGCTGTTTTCAATTGTGAGGTCAGTGGTGGCTCAGTGCCTGCTAGGCCAGTGCTAGGTGCGTGGGTGCTTTTTTCATTTTTGAGGTCAGTGGTGGCTCAGTGCCTGCTAGGCCAGTGCTAGGTGCGTGGCTGCTGTTTGTGGTTGTGAGGTCAGTGGTGGCTCAGTGCCTGCTAGGCCAGTGCTAGGTGCGTGGGTGCTGTTTTCAATTGTGAGGTCACTTGTGGCTCAGTGCCTGCTAGGCAAGTGCTAGGTGCGTGGGTGCTGTTTGTGGGTGTGAGGTCAGCGGTGGCTCAGTGCCTGCTAGGCCAGTGCTAGGTGCGTGGCTGCTGTTTTCAATTGTGAGGTCAGTGGTGGCTCAGTGCCTGCTAGGCCGATGCTAGGTGCGTGGCTGCTGTTTTCAATTGTGAGGTCAGTGGTGGCTCAGTGCCTGCTAGGCCAGTGCTAGGTGCATGGCTGCTGTTTGTGGTTGTGAGGTCACTTGTGGCTCAGTGCCTGCTAGGCCAGTGCTAGGTGCATGGGTGCTGTTTTCAAATGTGAGGTCAGTGGTGGCTCAGTGCCTGCTAGGCCAGTGCTAGGTGCGTGGGTGCTGTTTTCAAATGTGAGGTCAGTGGTGGCTCAGTGCCTGCTAGGCCAGTGCTAGGTGCGTGGCCGCTGTTTGTGCTTGTGAGGTCAGTGGTGGCTCAGTGCCTGCTAGGCCAGTGCTAGGTGCGTGGCTGCTGTTTTCAATTGTGAGGTCAGTGGTGGCTCAGTGCCTGCTAGGCCAGTGCTAGGTGCGTGGGTGCTGTTTGTGGTTGTGAGGTCAGTGGTGGCTCAGTGCCTGCTAGGCCAGTTCTAGGTGCGTGGCTGCTGTTTTCAATTGTGAGGTCAGTGGTGGCTCAGTGCCTGCTAGGCCAGTGCTAGGTGCATGGCTGCTGTTTGTGGTTGTGAGGTCACTTGTGGCTCAGTGCCTGCTAGGCCAGTGCTAGGTGCGTGGGTGCTGTTTTCAAATGTGAGGTCAGTGGTGGCTCAGTGCCTGCTAGGCCAGTGCTAGGTGCGTGGGTGCTGTTTTCAAATGTGAGGTCAGTGGTGGCTCAGTGCCTGCTAGGCCAGTGCTAGGTGCGTGGCTGCTGTTTTTAACTTTGAGGTCAGTGGTGGCTCAGTGCCTGCTAGGCCAGTGCTAGGTGCGTGGCCGCTGTTTGTGGTTGTGAGGTCCGTGGTGGCTCAGTGCCTGCTAGGCCAGTGCTAGGTGCGTGGCTGCTGTTTGTGGTTGTGAGGTCAGTGGTGGCTCAGTGCCTGCTAGGCCAGTGCTAGGTGCGTGGGTGCTCTTTGTGGTTGTGAGGTCAGTGGTGGCTCAGTGCCTGCTAGGCCAGTGCTAGGTGCGTGGCTGCTGTTTTCAATTGTGAGGTCAGTGGTGGCTCAGTGCCTGCTAGGCCAGTGCTAGGTGCGTGGGTGCTGTTTGTGGTTGTGA
Organism: Apteryx mantelli; assembly: GCF_036417845.1. Lineage (NCBI taxonomy): Eukaryota > Metazoa > Chordata > Aves > Apterygiformes > Apterygidae > Apteryx > Apteryx mantelli. Next base: position 20,300,604 of record NC_089988.1, read on the forward strand.
GGTCAGTGGTGGCTCAGTGCCTGCTAGGCCAGTGCTAGGTGCGTGGCTGCTGTTTTCAATTGTGAGGTCAGTGGTGGCTCAGTGCCTGCTAGGCCAGTGCTAGGTGCGTGGCTGCTGTTTGTGGTTGCGAGGTCACTTGTGGCTCAGTGCCTGCTAGAACAGTGCTTGGTGTGTGGCTGCTGTTTTCAAATGTGAGGTCAGTGGTGGCTCAGTGCCTGCTAGGCCAGTGCTAGGTGCGTGGCTGCTGTTTTCAATTGTGAGGTCAGTGGTGGCTCAGTGCCTGCTAGGCCAGTGCTAGGTGCGTGGCTGCTGTTTTCAATTGAGAGGTCACTTGTGGCTCAGTGCCTCCTAGGCTAGTGCTAGGTGCGTGGCTGCTGTTTTCAATTGTGAGGTCAGTGGTGGCTCAGTGCCTGCTAGGCCAGTGCTAGGTGCATGGCTGCTGTTTGTGGTTGTGAGGTCACTTGTGGCTCAGTGCCTGCTAGGCCAGTGCTAGGTGCGTGGGTGCTGTTTGTGGCTGCGAGGTCACTTGTGGCTCAGTGCCTGCTAGGCCAGTGCTAGGTGCGTGGCTGCTGTTTTCAATTGTGAGGTCACTTGTGGCTCAGTGCCTGCTAGGCCAGTGCTGGGTGCGTGGCTGCTGTTTTCAATTGTGAGGTCAGTGGTGGCTCAGTGTCTGCTAGGCCAGTGCTAGGTGCGTGGCTGCTGTTTGTGGTTGTGAGGTCAGTGGTGGCTCAGTGCCTGCTAGGCCAGTGCTAGGTGCGTGGGTGCTGTTTTCAATTGTGAGGTCACTTGTGGCTCAGTGCCTGCTAGGCCAGTGCTAGGTGCATGGCTGCTGTTTGTGGTTGTGAGGTCAGTGGTGGCTCAGTGCCTGCTAGGCCAGTGCTAGGTGCGTGGCTGCTGCTGTCAATTGTGAGGTCAGTGGTGGCTCAGTGCCTGCTAGGCCAGTGCTAGGTGCGTGGCTGCTGTTTGTGGTTGCGAGGTCACTTGTGGCTCAGTGCCTGCTAGGCCAGTGCTAGGTGCGTGGCTGCTGTTGGTGGTTGTGAGGTCACTTGTGGCTCAGTGCCTGCTAGGCCAGTGCTAGGTGCGTGGGTGCTGTTTTCAATTGTGAGGTCACTTGGGGCTCAGTGCCTGCTAGGCCAGTGCTAGGTGCATGGCTGCTGTTTTCAGTTGTGAGGTCACTTGTGGCTCAGTGCCTGCTAGGCCAGTGCTAGGTGCGTGGGTGCTGTTTTCAATTGTGAGGTCAGTGGTGGCTCAGTGCCTGCTAGGCCAGTGCTAGGTGCATGGGTGCTGTTTGTGGTTGTGAGGTCAGTGGTGGCTCAGTGCCTGCTAGGCCAGTGCTAGGTGCGTGGCTGCTGTTTTCAATTGTGAGGTCAGTGGTGGCTCAGTGCCTGCTAGGCCAGTGCTAGGTGCGTGGCTGCTGTTTTCAATTGTGAGGTCAGTGGTGGCTCAGTGCCTGCTAGGCCAGTGCTAGGTGCGTGGCTGCTGTTTGTGATTGTGAGGTCAGTGGTGGCTCAGTGCCTGCTAGGCCAGTGCTAGGTGCGTGGCTGCT